>NC_060120.1:518214067-518522638 GCF_021461395.2 Schistocerca americana | reverse complement strand
CTACAGCCACTGCTTGTCAATTCGCTATAAATGTGGTTGTGGCACTGATACTACTTTTCTACGGTCTGGTGCGTCCATATTTTCTAGGAACAGCAGAATTTCATACGATCGCCTGTCAGTTCGAACTACTTGTGCTGGACAGATGGTGACTAATTCCTTGACATGATTACTGTGGTTTCTCACTTACACAACGACATGTGCATCTCTTTGCTCCGGCATAACCAACACTTCATTAATTTGCATTTCTACCAACTTATTGATAGTTTCCCATGTGACTGGATATGGACGGACCTTGAAACATTAGTAACGAGCATGCAAACTTACAACTCGAAACAGTATGTTAATACACGTCATAGCTCAATCTGAATAAACGTTAACGATAGAAACATGAAAGAAGAACGTACATTTCGCTAGTAGTTCAACGTATCAAACCTCTGTTGGAAATTCTTTTTCCGGTTGCTACAGTAACAACTGAAACTGCTGTGGTGTTAACACTTAACTGCTGACGTATGGAATGGTCTATTGCTTCTTGTATTATCTCTTGAGCTATTCGCTAGTTGGCATAGGACTATTGTTATTATCACCTTCTTATAGAGCGTACTCAACTAATTCTGTATGTGTCTCTGAAGTCTGTATTCAGTATGTCCATCGTTCCCTTGATATAATGTTGCAAATCTGTTGTTATTTCGTACATAGCTTTCGTAAATTTCAACACTTCTGACACCAGTTTGTAGGGGTCTCCCATTGCTGTGCCGGAAACCTCTACTGTTTCGTCAGGATGCAGACCGAGGACCTATGCGGCGTCGTTAGACGCAATAAAACAGTATTCAGCATTATCCTATTTATTACTCAGAATAGAAGTCGTTGCCATGTCTTCTGCGGCGGCTGGTGACTACATAATTCGGAGAGAAATTTGCTGAATCCAACGGCTGACTCAACGCTTCCGAGGACATTGCATCAGCTAGGAGCGGAAGTCGATGACACGCTGGTGCGGCGGTTTGCTGCCTGTTAGCGAGGTAGGCACTCCCCGTTGGTATCCCTGCTTGGCGTTGCCGCTGACCTCGACGTGTATATTTCATTCACACGCCTTTTCTGCCTCGATAACATGTCGGTATGGTACAGAAAGTAGTCAGTCATTAGGACATGACCTAGTGTAGTGTGGAAAGAGGGTGATAATTTTTATTGTTATAGCGGAATGATTGTAATACCAGAGTTGTCCCCAAATTTGGTTGAAGAACAATATGCATTTAAGTAATAAATATAGTGCCGGAACTCATGAAATATTTCTGCATAGAGTTACACATCTTTGGTGTACAGATTTGAGTAAAAACTAAATTATCGTAAATATGAGAACAAAACAGTAACCAACAAAAATCAATCAATATTTTTGGGCCATTTACGAAATATTGATGAACTAGTGATAATAAATTATAAACATAAAATTTCTCTTGAATCAATCTATTAATGAAATCCATATCAAAATCCTTACAGTAGACCTTGAGATCAGTGTTAATATAGAGTCAATACATTGTGGAGAGGACTTAAATTTATAACATGTACGGATTCTGGTCAAGGCCCGCTGCTCTCTGGAGTTACGTGGCTGATTAATTTACTGCCTTACTGTCAGTATCGCCTCCTCTATTGCTGTCAGAATGGTAACTCCAGTAACTGCCACAAGATGTCACTCTAAACGCTACTTAAAGTATGAAACAGGTAAGAATAAATATATTACATTATCAATGACAGGGACACTGACAGAGTGTGAGTTTGCGGGATATAGCTTCGGCCAACCAATGCCGTTTGAAAGTTGGGTTCCGACAGAAATATCTTCATTATTAGTCACACCTTTCAGAAAAAAAAGTCGCAATAACCCTAAAAAGCTAAATAGAAAGCTGTAGCAGCGTGAAAAGATATTCCGTTGGTTATCTTTTTTGCATTTATTCGCAGCATGAGTTTCAGGCACCCTCCTTCCCGAAGTTGTCAAAAACTAAGACGATGATGCAGACATTTAGAAAGTGAACAGACGCCGGAGGAAGGCGTATGTCTTTTTGCTTAATCGGGTAATAGGCGTATCATGACAGAGGGCGATGGTTTATAGACCTTATCAACTGGCCGGTGATGCGCTAGTGGCGAAGATTCGAAGCAGTTCGGCCTGAAGTGGGCGTCCCGCGTCTTCGGTTGGTCGCTCCGCGTTTGCCGGCTAGCCTCCAGCAGATTGAGGCATTACGTCAAGCATCAGTGGCAGCAGCAGCAGCAGAGGGAGGAGGAGAAGACGGGTGATTACGTTTTTGTTGTGGCGCCGAGTGCGGTAATGGCAGGGGTGGGCAGCGGGCAGCGGGCGGTGCGCCTGGGCGGAGTCGCCCCTCTGACGTGCAGAAATGCCGCCCGCGTTCCCACTCTGACTGTGCGGAACTCACTGCGTCACTCTCAGACGCACTCCACACGCACTCTTATGCGCTATACGCTCAGGTTAGACTGCTTCGATAGCATCCTGCTAACTGCCCAGATGAAGGTGATGGGTAGCAGTGGAGAAGCTCGTAATCTTGACCTGATGTGTGCGGTATCGGCCGCTACCCGGTCGCTGCACTTCGAAATACGTGTGGCGCCGCTTACGCTGCGGCACGAAGGCGCTGCAGCGAACGATTACGCTCCAGCGGTGAGTGTACTTAAATTCGAACGTCCATGCACCGACCCCATTCTGTATGTTTACCAGCTGATTAACATTTACAGAGTTTCCTAGTGATCATCTGAATAGATATTGCATTCAAGACTGACAGATTTACAAACCTTTTGTATCCATATACGTTTTATGATTCAGATCTACTGTTAGAAAAACTGATAGAAGCCGACCTCGGGGAAAATCAGTTTAGATTCCGCAGAAATATGGGAACACGTGAGGCAATAGTGACCCTACGACTTATCTTAGAAAATAGATTAACGAAAGGCAAACCTACGTTTCTAGCATTTGTAGACTTGGAGAAAGCTTTTGACAATGTTGACTGGAATACTCTCTTTCAAATTCTGAAGGTGGCAGGGGTAAAATACAGGGGGTGAAAAGCTATTTACAATTTGTACAGAAACCAGATGGCAGTTATAAGAGTCGAGGGACATGAAAAGGTAGCAGTGGTTGGGAGTGAGACAGGGTTGTAGCCTCGCCCCGATGTTGTTCAATCTGTATATTGAGCAAGCAGTAAAGAAACAAAAGAAAAATTCGGAGTAGGAATTAAAATCCATGGAAAAAAATAAAAACTTTGAGGTTCGCCAATGACATTGAAATTCTGTCAGAGACAGCAAAGGACTTGGAAGAGCAGCTGAACGGAATGGAGTGTGTCTTGAAAGGAGGATGTAAGATGGACATCAACAGAAGCAAAACGAGGATAATGGAATGTAGTCGAATTAAATCGGGTGAGTCTGCGGTAATTAGATTAGGAAATGAGAGGCTTAAAGCAGTAAATGAGTTTTGCTATTTCGGGAGCAAAATAACTGATGATGGTCGAAGTAGAGAGGATAAAAATGTAGATTGGCAATGGCAAGGAAAGCGTTTCTGAAGAAAAGAAATTTCTTAACATCGAGTATAGATTTAAATGTCAGGAAGTCGCTTCTGAAAGTATTTGTTTGGCGTGTAGCCATGTATGGAAGTGAAACATGGACGATAAATAGTTTAGACAAGAAGCGAGTAGAAGCTTCCGAAATGTGGTGCTACACAAGAATGCTGAAGATTAGATGGGTAGATCACATAACTAATGAGGAGGTATTGAATAGAATTGGAGAGAAGGGAAATTTGTGGCACAACATGACAAGAAGACGGGATCGATTGGTAGGGCATATTTTGAGGCATCAAGGGCTCACCAATTTAGTATTGGAGGGCACCGTGGAGGGTAAAAATTGTAGAGGGAGACCAAGAGGTGAATACACTAAACAGATTCAGAAGGATGTAGGTTGCAGTAGGTACTGGGAGATGAAGAAGCTTGCACAGGATAGAGTAGAATGGAGAGCTGCATCAAACCAGTCTCAGGGCTGAAGACCACAACAACAACATCTACTGTTAGCAACTGACACTACAACTTCACCAACAAAGTTATGTATTATTTTTACTACGTGACATTCGATGTAGAATAAATTCATATTCGAATTCTCCGTTCATGAAAGGCATCTGTTACTTGTTCCTGTATTCACAAATGAACCACAATGCGTGCAACGGAAGCCATAACAATGTGTAGGGACACACAAAAAGTGTAAACACTTCTTGTTGAATACTTTCATCCCGAAACCGATGCATTTTTTCTCGATACTTTTCAGTTGCTACTGTTACTCATACCAGTAATTTATAGCAGATTTCTTATAGGATAAACCTACATTTTATTACATACATAACGCCCAGAACGGAAATTTGGACAAAATGATGATATGCTGTTTAAGACTTTCCCGACGTAGTAACTGCTTCCTTGGTTCACGAGTGTCAAGTCGGATAATGTTGTGGAAGCTGCACAATATTTCGACGAGACAGCTGCTCGTCATCTGCAGGTGCTGCCACACGTGTTGCTGTAGTGGCTCGCCAATGTATACGCTGGCTCGCTAGAGATGCGCAGGCGCCAAGGGTTAATGCTATAACGACATCGTAGACGAATCGTAGAGCACGGCTACCTCCAGTGCCCCCTTCCGCACAAACGAACCACGGGCTTCTCATTCGCGACGCGAGAATAGCGCGGCCTCAAGTAGTGGCCCAGCGCTCGTGCGGGCAGTGTGTTGGCGCCCAATTTAAATGTGCGGACTTTGATTCTCCGTCTGTGTTGACGCATATTCCGACTGCTGCCGACGATGCCTTAGTACCGCCAGTGCTGGTTCCCATGCCTTGCTAGGTTGAAATCCCGTGTCTCTACTGACCAGGTCAATACTTATGCGAATTTGACTGTTTATTTAATGATGGAATCCCAGTATGTGGTGGCTGAGCGGTTCTAGGCACTTCAGTATGGAACCGCACGACCGCTACTTTCGCAGGTTCGAATCCTGCCTCGGGCATGGATGTGTGTGATGTTCTTAGGTTAGTTAGGTTAAGTAGTTCTAAGTTCTAGGGGACTGATGACCTCAGATGTTAAGTCCCATAGTGGTCAGAGCCATTTTTTAACCCAGTACGTGGAAGCGGACAAAAGGATCTTTGTCTCTTTGTAGTTCATGCTGTGTCCCGTCTGAATACAGTGTTGAGCCACACCAGACATTTCTGGCTGACCCTCTCTGGTGTGATGCCTATTTTCAGCACATCTATCGCTAACAGTGCGACACGACTGGCCAATGTATGATTTACCACACTGGCACGGGATTTTATATATCCCTGATCTCCTTAGACCTAGGTCGATTTTAACAGAGCCCAGAATAATTTGCATTCGCGCTGGAGGGCAGAAGATACATTTTATTTGATGTTTCTTCAACAGCCCGCCAATCTTAAAGGACACGCCGCCAACATAAACAACAAAAGTGTCGTCCACATATCTCCAGAAACATTTAGGTTTCAACACCGCTGACTGAAAGGCTTTATCCTCGAAGTCTTCCATAAAAAGATTAGCTACTATGGGAAACAATGGGCTACCCATAGCAACACAGTCAGTCTGCTCAAAATATTGTTCGTTAAATACAAAGTACGTCGAGGTAAGTACATGTTAGAAAAGATGTGACATGTCCTCCTCCAACTTAGTTCCTATAAGTTGCAGTCAGCCCACCAAAGGCACTCTTGTGAACAAAGAGGTCACATCGAAACTCACTAAAATGTCAGCTGGTTCGAGACGCAAAGTTATTAGTCGTTGTATAAAATCTTCTGAGTTCCGAATGTGATGTTCACATTTTCCTACCGGTGGGCTTAGGAGAGAAGCCAGATGTTTTGCCAGGTAATGCGTCGGGGCTTTTCTTCGCCCCATCGTGAGCAATAAATACTGGTTCTCTAAATTCCCTCAGTAGCGATTCACGAAAAGAACGCTGCCTTTCCTCCAGAGACTCCCACCCCATTTCCTGAAGCATTTCCGTAACACTCGCGTGATGATCAAACCTACCAGTAACAAATCTAGCAGCCCGCCTCTGAATTGCTTCTATGTCCTCCCTCAATTCGACCTGATAGGGATCCCAAACGCTCAAGCAGTACTCAAGAATAGGCCGTATTAGTGTTTTATAAGCGGTCTCCTTTACAGATGACCCACATCTTCCCAAAATTCTACCAATGAACCGAAGACGACTATCCACCTTCCCCACAACTGGCATTACATGCTTGTCCCACTTCATATCGCTCTGCAATGTTCCGCCCAAATATTTAATCGACGTGACTGTATCAAGCGCTACACTACTAATGGAGTATTCAAATATTACGGGATTATTTTTATATTCATCGGCATTAATTTACATCCATCTATATTTAGAGCTAGCTGCCATTCTTTACACCAATCACGAATCCTGTTCAAGTCATCTTGTATCCTCCTACAGTCGCTCAACGACGACACGTTCCCTTCTCTCTGTCTCTCTCTCTCTCTCTCTCTCTCTCTCTCTGTGTCTCTCTCTCTATGTCTCTCTATTGTAGACGGATGGAGAGACTCGAACCATCAGAGTAATATTTCTCTTACGACTCTTCCAAGTCTAACGTATCTATACTTTTCCTTCGATACCGTATCTGGGTTGATGTGTACAAACAGAAAGTGAATGAATGTCCTTAAAAATTTGATACCGTTTAGTTACAGTAATGAATGAAACGAGACAAGGGGTCGAGTTGTCTGTGGGGAAGGAGTTATATCCGAAGTGCGATGCGTCAAAGCTCGTAAAAAATTTAACTGGCTTCCTGAGAGAGTGCTTTTTCTATTTCGGACAAGATATTCGAGGGCGTAAGGTTGTAATATTCCAGGTGGGCGTTGACGAGCTTAGATCATGCTTATAGAATTCCAGAGGGCTCTATGGTACCTCTAAAGTATTGGCCAATAGAGGTGTGACCTAGGTAACAATTTTGGTAATGGTTATTCAAGGTAGGCGCTCACATCAGCGTCTTCGTTCCGGTAGCAGCAAACAGATACACGACCGTATCGCGACAGTAAGTCATGGACGACGACAGTATAAATCCAGGCCTTGACTTCACTCGTAGTATCGGCCTGGATCATGAGAAAGCCTTTGCTAGGTGCTCGACCGCAAACAAATGCGCCCCTCGCCACACTTTCTCACACACTCATCATTACGCAGCACCGCTAACGGTATACCAGATAACTGCAGGGCCAAACAGCAAACCGAGCACTGAACAACACTGAGTGTCTGTCACTGTGACTGGAACCACAGAGGCGCAACTACCAGTGTGACCCAGGCAGTGGCACAGTAGCCTATTTCCGGACATCGCGTTATGGAAACAGCAGCCTAAAACTATCGCAATTTATGGAATTTGTTATGGAATTCCTCTCTAGTCATTGCTTAGAGATATGGGCACGGTTAAACTTTAAAACGGTCATCTTCAATAGAACAGCACATTCACTGATGCATGCGGAAGAACAATGAAATCTTTTAGTCTAACCTACACATAGCAGTGATTTGTTTGTACTATATGATGAGTATAACTGATTCGTAACGTATATAACAGTTCTATACGTGGTTCAACAGTATCATCCTAGAAAAGGACAATTTCATATTGATTATCAGTCCAAAGTGCAATAAAATATGTTTTGAAAGCATTTCCTCCAATAATGAGAAGCGACAGCTACACTTACCGGTCGCCTTATTGTCATCAGAGTGTGCCATAGCCCAAACTGTCTGGACATACCAGACATTTGACAGAACCGTATGGATTCCAAACTTGTTTTTAAAAATTATCACCATTATCTGTGCACGAATGTTAATTGTCATGTATGATCTGTTACTAGTTCTCTAATGGTTCTCCTTGATTTTAACCACTAGTAGTCGCCTTAATGCCCGGGCGTTCGTGTCGCTCTCCAAGCCGTCTTTTGCTATGTCTAATGTAACTTACGTGCAACTGTCTCTATTTCTTAGATACTTTAACTTTTCTTGTGGTTTACCTCTAAATTATTTAAACAGGTGTATTGTCAATGCCAATTAGGTAAACAGTACTGCTCAGGATACTGTTTCAGTGTTTGACGGGAAATTAGCTCAGCATGTTAAACTGCGACAGTGCAGTAGTTCCATCATGTCTTCAGTTGAAAAAAAAATCACAATTCCAAGAAGAAGCTGTGCGGCGTGTTCCAACAGCTGAAAGATTGTGTCGATTAAAATTTCGAGCCAGTCGCACAAGAGTGGCGGTATAAGCGCCACTATGAGAATTCAAATCAGGTTTGCTTTAAATAAACGCCGTAACGGTCGTGAGTGTCAGTTACCTTCGAGATCTGATGTGCTGAGTTGATGTTAGTCAAGAATGCCTTTAAGGCTATGAAGACGCCATTATCAGCACCTCGCTGAGGTTGAACGAGGTAATGGGACTACGAGAATCTAAATGTTTCTTGTGTGGTTTTTCAGAAGGACTTGGCAGGAATGTAACCACGTGAGTGCTTGCAGCGGTGGTCACGAGAATGTAGGCTCGCAATAAGACCAGGCTCCGGATGAATACTTGCAAGCGGGAAAAACAGCGTATTCGGTGTATTGTTCTGGCGCATCGTACTGCATCCTCAGTAGTAATTTTAGTAGCTGTTGGCACCACAGTAACTGTTACAAATCATTTACTTCAAGGACACTCCGAGCCAGGCGCCTTGTGGCGTGCCTTCCACTGAACCTAAACCGCCGCCATCTGCAACTTGAGTGGCGTTAAGCAAGAGCTCATTGGAGGGCAGGATGGAGGTGCGTTGTGTCTTATGATGAAAGCTGGTTCTGCCCTGGTGCCAGTGATGGCCGTGTGTTGGTTACAAGGAGGCACCAGTTGGGGACCTGTCTAAGTGCTTGACACACTGGACCTACACCTGGAGTTACGGTCTGTGGTGCAATTTCATATGAAAGGAGGAGCAACCAGGGTTAACCTTCACTATTTTCACCGATCAAGTGCAACATGGAACTCCATCCCACAAACTGACATCCTGCACCTGTACAATACAATGCATGCTTTCGTTCAATATTCTGGCGGTTACACCATTTGTGAATGTTACAGCATTTCACATGTGAATGTCATCTCGCGCTTACATTAATCTGTGATTATCTAAGCAAATGTATTCCCGAAACTTCATTACTCTATATTAATTACTTTTTGGTGTTGCAATTTTTCCATCTGTGTATATCCAGATCTATCATATGTCTATTTAAAATATATTGAGAAATAGTATTTCATATTCACTGCAGTTATTGGCAAAATAATTTTGCACAGGCATTCTTCTAGCAGAGAGTAAATTGTACTAGGATGGTCAACATTTGATGGTGAATGAGCATGATTATAAATGCCTAAGGCTACGAAGAGCCTTTCAGCCAAATCTGTTCAGATAAACTATCTACACTGTGCGACGAAATTAAAGAATCACTTTTTCCAAATCCCGTAATTGTCTCCCCCTGCACCCTGTAAAGGTGCAAAAGTGTGGCGCCATGCGATGTCACCTTCGGGCTCGGGGACCCTTCAAATCGCGTCGTATCGATTCGTACAGAAAAAGAACCCAGAGCTCACAAGCTGCTTGGTTGATTTGAAGGGAGGGCACCAAACAGCGATGTCATCGGTCCCATCGGATTGGGGGAGGCAGTCGGCCACACCCTTTCAGAGTAACCGTCCCGATATTTGCTGAAGCGATTTAGGGAAGTCACGGAGAATCTAAATGAGGATGAACGGAAGCGGGTTTGAACCGTCGTCATCCCGAATGCGACTGCATTGTGCTAGCAACTGCACCACCTTGCTCGGTGCTCACAGTTCACGTGAGATACTGGGCTGGTTAATGATGCCACACTGGCACCAAATTTCACAACAGCTCTGCCCACGCTCTCGTGGACCTGTCACACGATGATAAGGTCGTCACACCACCTCTTATCTACACTTCACCCCTTCTTTTGACACCTTGACGATAGACGTCAGAACAGCACCAACAGACTTTAAATGACGCTGTTTTCTTATGGGTGGCCGTAGAAAGCATTTCGACGACATCGCTGCCCAGAATCGACAGAAACAGGCCTCAGGAGAAGTCACATGGGGCGTCAATGAAATCACCACCTCCCTTGAGGCTTTGATTCCCACACATATCACGGCCGAAAACGACAGTTCGCACTGCGACTACCAAAAGGACGGTGATTTCGACAACATTTGACACTGTTTACAGTCCCCAGGCGATTTAACCCTTCTGTAAGGACGCCAGCGGGCTGCAGCCCCACTGAATGTGATCGCAGCCCTTTGGAGTCAAAAGAAGGAATGACAAATGCTAAGAGGGGGTGTGACGACCTTCCTATCGTTTGACACGTCCAAAATGTCATTAGACAAAACTGTGGTGGAATTTTGTGCCAATATGACATCATTAACCCACCGTATACCTCACGTGGACTTGTGCGCTACGTCTTTTCTTTAGTATGTGCCGACACGTCGCTGTTTGAAGCTTCGCAGAGCGCCAAGCTTTTGCGTCATTACTGAGGAGGGTTTCAGGCACCTTTGAGCTAGATTTCTAGCTTGTTAATGGCAATGGGAGACAATTATGAGGTTTCGAAAACAGCATCCCTTAACTGGGTTGCTCGTAGAATCAGAGAATAAAATGCTTATGAAGAAAAGATTTTAAATGTACAGAGCACTACGGTGCCAAACCGTGCACTGTGAGCACTAGACTTCTCGATATCATGTTACCTATGCCGTACCGGAATCTGAATGCGATCTTCAGGCAACAACTTTCTCCTCTCTCTATGTAGAGTTATTAGCTTTCCAATCCAAGATAGGAAAAAATAGGAATAAGAATGGGAAAAAAATAAATGGTAGTTCTTTGTTAGAACCGCAAAAAATTATCTCACGGAATAGTCCTCAACTCCTGCTGTCAATTTTTGATGTTTAGTACCCACAGAATTTCTAAAAGTAAATGATTAATCAGTCTTGCTGCAACTCTTATTTTCCTTTAAAACTCTGAGGCAGACATTATGTTTCAACGAATTTTCGATTTTTTATTCAACGATATTAAATAAACTGATGATATCTCACTGTATCTTCAGTATTTCATATCTGTTGACGAAACATAACGTCGGTGATCAAAGATTATTCCATAGATTTTCTCTTAAATGAAGAGAAAATTAAATGATCTCTGTAATGATTATGCAGTCTTTAAGAACAGAAATAATTGTAAAATTCTTCAATAAGATAACATAAAAACCAAAATGTTATTTTATTTCTGTCTTCAAGACTTATCTTATGATAATGTCCAAAACTATCGTTTCTTTCGAATGCGAAACAATTTAGATGACATTTAATGAAACTGTGAATTGCGTAAAATGGCGGGATAGGAAGAAAAAGGTGCGAAGATGTTCAGAACTTATTAAATAGTGCACCATGTTGTGAGAGATGCCAGTTGCTGGATCCTGTATTTGGCTGTCTCGCTCACTGTAAATTTACGCGGTGCAATATTCTCCCGCATAAAATTAACGTTTATTTTGGAAAGCATATGTGAACTGCAAACCAACTTTTCCAAATATCCCAGAAAAGTTCTGCTCTTTAACAGATTCACAGTTCAAATTGATCGTATTACAACTTTGTGGTGAGACAAGATCCTACTAATCGTAGCTTATACGCCGTCGCAAACTGATTTATTACAAAAGTTGGTGCTAACATTGTAATGTAAGCCAAGGCCTGCCAGCAGGAAAATAAATATCATGAGAATTGGGAACAGTAAACTCACACTTGATCATTATGCACTTATCTGGATTGTAGATGAAGCTTACCACGTCACGTTTCATATTATACCTATGAGCTCTGGCTTCGTGACCTCCCCGAAACGTAAAAAGGAGATTGCGAACTTCTTTCGAGGCCATGTAATTCGTGTGATCTGACCCCCCCCCCCCCCCCCCAATGGTTGGTGTTCATATGAAAAGTCTCTTGAAGACGGGGCACATATCAAGACTGAAGAGGATATTCTGCCAAGAATTCCTGCCAATTGTAAGACTGTACAAAAAATACCTATGTGTTCGAATGAGTGCTACAGAATTTTGTACGACGATGTTATGACTGCATAGAAGCTGTCGCTCTCACTTTGAACAACTGTAGTGAATGTAATACCTTGTATTAGTGATTTACACTCATAAAACTCTTAAGAAACGTAAGGATTTTTAACATCGTCAGCAACAGAAATGTAAATTTTAAAATTTATTTCCTGTTTTGCTTAAAAATTTCTATCGGTCCGCCATCGATCAGGGTTCCTCATCTCAGATTAATACCTTTGCCCTCTTCATAGTCACTCAATGATTTATCATCACGTGAACACTTTGTACAAATCTTTTCCACACTTGTAAGGTTCGGCATTGTCTTGTGCCCATCAAAACAGTGTCGGCGTGGAAAACAATCTGGGGGCATGATTGCTCAGAAGATGCCGCCATTTTCATTATAGGCGAGGGGTGGGGGTGGGGAGGGGTGATACGAGTTACACCTCTTTCGTCTAACAGCCGTGTGCCATGGATCTTAAATTTTCCAAAAATGGATAAAGGACATCGTTTCAGGATGTCATACTGATTCATTCTGAGTGTGTGGGTCATCTTCACCAAGCAAATCAATGGAAGATTATCTGATTGTGCACCTCGTAGATGTCGACTTAGAAGAATGTAGCGGAAGAAGTATGTAAGTCAACTAATGCAACACACGTTCACAATAATCAGCGAATGATCAACTACGAGTTTTTACGACGAGGGTGATAGATACAGCTTACGTTTCCATCAGTTATCAGGTAGCCTGTGACCCTGTCCTACATGCTTTCTGCTTAATGTGGTATATATCTATCTGAAGATAGAGTCTTTAAGTACTGTGCTTTGGTGTTGGAATACCGCAATCAGAACATAACATGCAACCACTGACTTACATTTAAATACTGCTGGTGGATTGTGATACTACGATCCTAGAAAAATTGGCATTATTCGCAATAAAGCCCAGGGAAAGTAGTTGTGAATGAGCTGAATTAGTACACACAGCAGTCCCTAAATAAGTGCATCAGTTTTTCTGGATTCGAGACCTGGTTTAATATGTTTCTTTGCGTTAATATACGTAATATATGGCATGCCCGAGCTAAGATAGGGCCCAGGTGACCGCAATACATGATCAGGGGCAGCGAAATTAGCATGTTATGCGGCTACGAGGGAACTCAGGTAATCAGGACGCCAATCTGAAAAGTCGTAAATTTCTGCACCGCACTATTCGCCGTAATCTGTGCTTATCTGCGGCCAGAGCGGCAACGCATCTCGTAACTTCACTTTGCGCTGTCATTCGCTGGGTATTACGACTCAGAGGCCAGGGGTCCGCCATTATATTGTATATTACATCATTTTCTTAGTAATTACCTGCAGAGCTGTTTTATCTGCCTTGCCAGCAAAATAAAGACGTTCACTTGCCTGCCTATATTAAAGCAACTCGTCTGATCAAAGAGAATATGCGATACTATGGATGCCTTAGCGTCGCATGGAACGCAGAATTAAGTCAGAGGAAAGTGATTTCTATTATTCAATGAAAAATTCCTTAACTATCTGCAACAAAATAAAAAGAGTGGCAGGTCGTGGTATCACATCCTCCAGAAGTAAAAGAAAACGACACCCAGTACGACTAAGCTCATCAAGATGGTATAAAGGTGATCAAGTAAGTAACGTTGTGCGCGTATCATCAAGAAAGATATTGCTAGACCATGTAATAAAATTAGATGTAATGTATAAAATGGAAAACAGAGAATTATTGATTTATTTTATTAAAAATGCATAACTAATACGTAATGAATCGTGTCCGTTATCACTTTATTATAAGGCGCATTGTAGGTAGGCATTACGTCACATAGATTTTTCCAGTAGCTACACGCTGCCTGAAATTAGAGAAATGAATACTGATGAAAAAATGTACATATGTAAGCTGAATGGAACATGACATCGCGAGTTGGTGTTCTTCCAATACTAAATAAATCGTTGTGCCAGAATAAAGGGCTACTATACTTTCGGGCCTTTGCGCTATTACGAAGTTGTGTTGCTGCTGATGGATGGAGATAGTGGATTGCCAATGTCATCAAATAAGTCACCGGATATATCCAGATGAAACTACTTTTTGTTGATTAGATCCGTATGAACTACTACAACACATTGTTTCACAGTGGAAGATTGTAATACTTCATCGTATAAACGTCTAAAGGCCTGATATTGAGGTAAACGATCGAGGAATAAGACAGAAACTAGAGCTGGTTAGTAATGGAAAAGTTTCAGCAGCAGGTGAGATACATATAAGATTGTACGGAGATTATGCGAAAGAACATGCTCCCATATAGCAGCAATGTACTGTACATTGATGGAGCAACCAAGGGTAACTAGTGACTGAAAAAAAGCGCATGTCATTCCCGTTTTGAAGAACGGTTGTAGGAGAGATGCACATATTTGTAGCCCTGCATACTTGACGTGAGTCTGTTGCAGAATTATGGAACATGTTTTATTCTGAAGAATTATAACGATTTAGGAAAACCATAATCTCCTCTATAAAAATCAACATGTATTCCGCAAACACTGACCTTCCGAAACTGCTCGCTCTGTTCCTCCGTCAGACACATTGTGAGACACATAGCACTGTAGACAACGACGTTCTGGTTGATGCCGTGTTAGATGAGTTCAGAAAGACATTTGACACCGTATCGCACTGGCGTTCGGTGGAAAAAAAGGAATCCAAGCCTAAAGAGTATTGGACCAGATTTACCCACTGGTTTCAAGACTTTCTTGCCGATAGAACTCAACAAGTGCTCTCAACGGAACAAAATCAACAAATGGTTAGGTTAGGTTAGTGTTGTTTTAACGTCCCGTCGACAACGAGGTCATTAGAGACGGAGCGCAAGCTCGGGTTAGGGAAGGATGGGGAAGGAAATCGGCCGTGCCCTTTCAAAGGAACCATCCCGGCATTTGCCTGAAACGATTTAGGGAAATCACGGAAAACCTAAATCAGGATGGCTGGAGACGGGATTGAACCGCCGTCCTCCCGAATGCGAGTCCAGTGTGCTAACCACTGCGCCACCTCGCTCAAAATCAACAAATGTTTAGGCAATTTCCGGAGAACTCGGAAGAAGTGTGATAGAGAGTTATCGTTTACAATATACATAAACAGAGTCTGGTAGTTGTCCCTGAACGTAAATAAATGTAACATACTGTGCACACATAGAAAAAGAAATCCGCTACTATACGTCTATTCTAATGATGAGAAATCAACGTAAAATATCCATGAATAATTATCCAGAGCGACGTTAAGCAGGATGTGCACATAAAAAGATAATAGGAAAAGCAGCTGCCACACTGAGATTCATAGGAAGAATCCTAAGGAAATGTAGGTGATTTGCTAAAGAAGTGGCATGCAAGACGCCTGTTCGCACGTTTCTTGAGTATTGTTCATCAGTTCAAAAATGGTTCAAATGGCTCTGAGCACTATGGGACTCAACTGCTGAGGTCATTAGTCCCCTAGAACTTAGAACTAGTTAAACCTAACTAACCTAAGGACATCACAAACATCCATGCCCGAGGCAGGATTCGAACCTGCGACTGTAGCGGTCTTGCGGTTCCAGACTGCAGCGCCTTTAACCGCACGGCCACTTCGGCCGGCTGTTCATCAGTCTGGGACCCTTACCAGGTGGGACTGATAAGGGAAATAAGATTCAACGAAGAGTGTGGCGTTTCGTCACGCTACGAGAGAGGCGTTGTGTAACACGCAGAGGTTTCGTGCTGAAATTTCGAGAGAGTACTTCCTGCGAAGAGTCTGACAGTATATTACTTCCTGCCATACACGTCTCGTGAAATGACCACGACGAGAAAATACGGGAGATTAGAGCTAATACAGGGGCTTACCGATAGTCATTCTCTCCACGCGCCGATCGCTGTTGGAACAGGGAAGGAGGTATCGGTTAATGGTAGCAGAAACACCCTTCGCCACACTCGATCAGGTAGCTTGCCGATGTTTACTGCTACGTTTGACGCGCTGTTCCAGATAGTCTGAAATTTTTGTCTGGAATTGAGATCGGGTACTTCAGCGGATCACAAGCGGCGCGTTTGGGTGCCTGCGTGTCGGTAAAACCAGAATGGTGTGCCCTGTCAACACAGCTGTTGGCATACAGCGTACTCGAAGAACAGCACTTCGTGACCCAGTTTGTTGAAATAACATCCTGGATCATTTTCACTGTGACCTGAATGCGTGAACCCAAGTAAAGGTACAAGGAACACTCTCAAAACATCACAAAACTATCTATATTCTGAATTACACTCTTCACAGGCCGCATATTAAAGCACTGAGCCGCTGGTAGTCTCAGTGCCTCGCATCATACGAAAAGAGGCAAAATGGCGACTTCCCGGGGCATACCACACGTCTCCTTTCAACGACTGTCCAGTTTCTGTGGGTTTTTGATCCAATGAAGTCTTGCAGGTTTACGTGCTGCTGCTACAAAAAAAGGCCATTTTCGAGGTACACGATTCCTTATGTCCATTGTACGAAGTTCCTTTCACAATTTTCTCTGTGAAACTAGATAAAATGAACGAGCATTCACTGAACTCTGGGTGCGGTCAGACGGGATAATCTTACAGTCGCTGTACTTAGCCTTGATACTTGGCTGACAGTAGGACACCATTCCTTATTAACACGTCGGATAATTCACGTTGATACACCAACAAGTCAGCCATTTTTCTTCACTGTGTGAGTATGGGCAGGTTCAAACATGGTAGTTGATACCTGCCTTCCTGTCACTTACTGTGCCGATTCTATACAACCAGTTAACCAGTAACTTAGTCAGTGATGAAAAGTGTGAGGTGCTATTTGAGCTGTTTAGCATACCCCTAGGATACTATAATTCCGGTCCTTGATAACTTACAGGGAAGGCAAGCTCCCTGCAAGAGGATGCCGATCTAAGCTAAACAATGCCACACAAACGTCTTGTGCAAGGAAAACTTCTTGCGGTGAGCCAATCAAGCATGAAAATACGGTTACCACATGAAAAATGGATATATACATGAAGTGACTTATCTAATTACAAAGGAAACTAGTGAATACCGTAACACATTCGTTTATTTACATAATGCATCGAACAAATAATTACCCATTGAAATAAGTATGTAAACATTTAACAAGTAGCCAAAGATTGTAATTATGAAATCTAGACTCGTCACAGGTGGGAGGTCAAACGAATGTCCAAAGAAACTAGATCACGGATACAACCAACGACTGCGAGAATGGTTAGCCATTTGAACAAAGAAACCAGGAAACTAAGTCCGAACACCAGTAGAATCCTCAAAGTGCACAATGAAGCAGCTAGCTGGCTGTGAACGTTAAAATTGCACAGTTAAACCCTGATGTAAGTCAACGATCCTCGCGTCCTTCTCGGTTCGGTGATTGCATTTCCTGTTCATTCATACCACTCCTGTATCAAGTGAATGTGGAAAGCGGCAGCAGTAATGGCTGGAAATTTTGAGTCCATGTCGCCCTCTTTACTCTGTTGTAATATAGAGACATCCATCTGCGTAGTGCCTCGACACCAAGTGTGTAACCCCGTCAGCGTCTATGCAGCATGTGTCTGCTCTCCTCCATCACCTGGCTGATCGGCTCTGACTTAACTCCTCGACATTTCACTGTTTCTGCCAGTGTAAGAATCTCGCTGCCGAGTTGCAGCAGACCCGGCGAGTTCCGATCAATAACAATTTTATATATACATTTCACAAATTCCTAGTCCTGCGGATTTTATCATGGTTAACCAATGATGACCTAGCGTGTGGAGGAACTCCAAGACTAGTTTGTGATCTCAGCTAGACGAAGGTATTACTCTTAGATACACGCGGGAAAGCTTGTCTTCTGCAGAAATAATTATTGCGAGCCAATCAGAATCACTATTCTAGGATTGTAAACGAAGATTCTTATGTGTCGTAACTGCAGAGAAATGGTGAGTCACATGTTCCTCTCAATCTGAGTGCTACACCTGGCTTCACGTGTTACCTTTCCAAATTGATTTCTTCAGGCATCTTGCACGTTCGAGTTATACAGGCGACAGGCCGTCCTAATTCGCTTACTATATCGAGATGGGCGTCGCGAATTCTGCGTCGCCTACCTGCCTGGAAGGACAATTTTCATCTCTATACACTGAAACTTCTCAACAAATTTTTAATTCTGAAACTGCTGAGTGAAACTGAATGCAAGTGTCACTTTGCTATTTTTTTATCATTTCGTTTCTGACCTAAAGATTTTGCCCTGACAAACACATTTAAAACTTCTCCTATTCATTAATTACCCACAATATTCAAGGACAAAGCGACCTGACTGCTTTAAAATTAACTCAACAGAATAGCCCTGAATTAGAAGAAATCCTAACAATAACCCATACATTTCGTAAGTCACTTACCTCACAGAAAACCTTCATGACACGAACTACAGCGATACAGCAAACACCAACACAGCCAGCTAAAGAAAAAGATTGTAACTACTATAGGCTCCTACTACCAATAGGCATGTGGTTAGCAAAGGAAAGATTTTGTTGCAGAGTAAACAAAGTATTCAGCAGATTTTACCTTAATCACGGGACAACCAGTTCGAAAAATTATATAATCGTCAGTAATTCCATTGTCATTTTACATTAAATCTCCATGACAGACACATGTCCAGACCGTCCGCTCGCGCTAATAATGGAAACCTCCACCACTGCTAATTATTAACCTCTAAGCTCCATCACTGCTGACTATTCACTTCTATCTTCCATCACTGCTGGCTATTAACTTCCAACTGTGAGTCCGACCAGCCACAGAGTCTCTTACAGAGGGCGCACAGCGCTGTCAGTGATATTAATGCAGAGCGCTGCATAGCGCTGCCAACATACAGACACATAAACAAGCTACTTACAACACGTTTGTGACTCCTCCTGGTTCTTAAGTAGGCTTTCATGTTGCGCAAATCAGCTAGAGAAAGAGCTGTCAAGGCTGCAAAAAGTAACAGGTATCGTTCACCGCAGTGAAAAGGAAGGAAGGGAAGAAGTAATCCGTTGTGCACTGATTGGTAGAATTGAATGTTGTCTGAAGTTATGATGCTGTATTACAGGATCAACTACATTGATTATTTGGATGTGAATAACACGTTAAAAATATGTTGTGTCACAGTTCACGTGTAAACTGTCGCGTGACATCACCTCCTCGTCGCCTTTAAAATGGATGTTGATGACATTGTGCTGGGATAAATCTGCAACACAAGCTTATAAAATGCATTTTTGCCTGTGTAAGGGTATTTTTTTTCGTCTTGTGTTTCACATGCTAATTGTTTGTTGACTTTAAAGCCATGGGTGGAAAAATGTTTACGTGGTGCCAAGATAACACACTTATGACCAAGCCTCTCCATATTCATTCGTCCCTACCAGTGCCAGGGTATATTTATTTGGAGAACTTATAATAAAGGGAGGACGACCAGTTAGCACAATAATACACCCAAACTTATCAACTATTTCTTCAAATCTCAAGAATAAAGGCAATAAACACATGGATAACGTACGTTCAAAATCCACACATACTCGAAATCAATGAACGAAGACTTATAATGGGGTGGTAAGGTATAATTAATTTGGTTAAAATATATCCTACTACATAACACATCACACTATGGAACAAGAATAATAAAAAGAAATCGATATGTACATGACAACAAAACATAATACAATCATTTGTATCACACTTATGTTGTTCTGTGATTATATGGAAGTAAAAAGTTATAAATTATCATGACATATAACTATGACTACATACAACATGTGTAAATGCAAATATAATAAAATGAAAGCTAAAAATTATAGATAAATTCTCATATGTTGGTAAATATGAAAGTGTCGTAGCTGCGATATCAAACATAAACATCATAAATTTACAAATACGCAAATTACGACACCGCTGATGGTGTGTGTCAGAATTACTTCGTAAGTATCAAGACAAATATCAACTGTAAATGCAGACAAATAACAGCAACGCTGATGGTGTGCATTAAAATTATTGATAATTTTGATAGGGCCTACCGTCCAGTCTATATAACAGTCCCCAAAACGTAAAAAATAAAAGCAAAACAACATAAACTACACTGTCCTTGAACAAATAGAATGTTCAACACATGAATTTTTTTTGTGAAACGCTCGAGAAATGAGACAACATGGAAACGAAGGAGTTACGGTTTGTTGTTTCTGTAGTGCTTCTCCAAGAAGCGTGGTATGAGTCACGAGTCCAAGTCAGTAGCTTGTCCAAGCGACTGATGATTCATCTCGATGGTACTTAGTGGTCTGACTGGCATAATGTTCATGTATGTAGCCTGCTCTTAGCAACAATTAATTGGTTCCCTCTCTAATTTCATGCAGTGTCAGTGATAACAGGCCGGCCGAAGTGGCCGTGCGGTTAAAGGCGCTGCAGTCTGGAACCGCAAGACCGCTACGGTCGCAGGTTCGAATCCTGCCTCGGGCATGGATGTGTGTGATGTCCTTAGGTTAGTTAGGTTTAACTAGTTCTAAGTTCTAGGGGACTAATGACCTCAGCAGTTGAGTCCCATAGTGCTCAGAGCCATTTGAACCATTTTTCAGTGATAACAAAGTCCACTGCTTCAGTGACAGACAAGCGTTCAAACATTTAGCGATCAACAGTAGCAGTTTATGTTTCTGACTCACAAATAATTTTATGTTGGTCGAATGTCATTATCATTTTCATAGTGACACAGAGGCAAAGAAGAAGTGTAATGTCGTTTGGAACTGTAATACGAATGTATCTGAATTTCATGTCCTAAAACTTTAGTGGAAAACCAAACAAGAGTTCATATCATTATGGGTACTGTTTTTACACTACTGGCCATTAAAATTGCTACACCACGAAGACGACGTGCTACAGACGCGAAATGTAACCGACAGAAAGAAGATGCTGGGATATGCAAATGATTAGCTTTTTAGAGCATTCACACAAGGTTGGGGCCAGTGGCGAAACCTACAACGTGCTGACATGAGGAAAGTTTCCAACCGATTTCTCATACACAAACGGCAGTTGGCCGGCGTTGCCTAGTGAAACGTTGTTGTGATGGCTCGTGAAAGGAGGAGAAATGCGTACCATCACGTTTCCGACTTTGATAAAGATCGGATGGTAGGCTATCGCAATTGCGGTTTATCGTATCGCGATATTGCTGCTCGCGTTGGTCGCGATCCAACGACTGTTAGCAGAATATGGAATCGGTGGATTCAGGGGGGTAATACGCAACGCCGTTCGGGATTCCAACGGCCTCATATCACTAGGAGTCGAAATGACAGACATTTTATCCGCATGGCTGTAACGGATCGTGCGGTCACGTCTCGATCCCTGAGTCAACAGATGGAGACGTTTGCAACACAACAACCATCTGCACGAACAGTTCGACGACGTTTGCAGCAGCATGGACTATCAGTCCGGAGACCATGGCTGCGGTTACCGTTGACGCTGCATCACAGACAGGAGCGCTCGCGATGGTGTACTCAACGACGAACCTGGTTGCACGAATGGCAAAAAGTCATTTTTTTCGGATGAATCCAGGTTCTGTTTACAGCATCATGATGGTCGCATCCGTGTCTGGCGACATCGCGGTGAACGCACATTGGAAGCGTGTATTCGTCATCGCCATACTGGCGTATCAGTCGGCGTGATGGTATGGGGTGCCATTGGTTACATGTCTCGGTGAACTCTTGTTCGCATTGACGGCACTTTGAACAGCGGACGTTACATTTCAGATGTGTTACGACCCGTGGCTCTACCCTTCATCCGATCCCTGCGAAACCCTATATTTCAGCAGGATAATTCACGAAAGCATGTTGCAGGTCCTGTACGGGTATTTCTGGATACAGAAAATCTTCGACCGCTGCCCTGGCCAGCACATTCTCCAGATCTCTCACCAAATAAAAACATCTGGTCAATGGTGGCCTAGCAACTGGCTCGTCACAATACGCCAGCCACTACTCTTGATGAACTGTGGTATCGTGTTCAAGCTGCATTGGCAACTGTACCTGTACACACCATCCAAGTTCTGTTTGACCCAATGCCCAGGCATATCAAGGCTGTTATTACGGCCAGAGGTGGTTGTTCTGGGTACTGATTTCTCAGGATCTATGCAAGCAAATTGCGTGAAAATGTGATCACATGTCAGTTCTAGTATAATATATTTGCCCAATGAACACCCGTTTGTTATATACATTTCTTCTTGGTGTAGCAATTTTAATGGCCAGCAGTGTATGTTTATTATGACCTAGTAGGCAACAGGATGACGGCTTTATACGCGGTTCCTTATGCAGTGCTCCCCGTGCAGTGCTTCGCTTAAGGCTCAGGTAGACTTACAGTCTGCCTGACAACATTATAGAAGTGGATCAGATGTCCTCTGCAGCGTCGCCTCGTGGTCAGATCGACAGCTGGCATGACAGCTGTCTTAAGTCGGTCAACAAGCCGTAATCTACTACGGCGGTCTCCCGCGATGAGTGTTGTGGTGTCGACCAGAGCTCGCAACGGGTTAGACAAGGGAGCTCCGCTGCCCTGGAGGTGCAGCGGGCGCGGACCGCAGCTGTGGTGGAGACGGGCAGACGGCGGTCCTCTTTAGGCAGGACACGCTCATAGGGGTTCCTCCTCAACTCCCAGTCAGTCAATGTTGCATCACTTTCTGCCTCTGATCAGGTGTCTGCCTCGCCTTCTCGTGCGGGTCACATTGCTCGTGTCACTCGTTAAGTCCTTCAACAGTTTTACTCGGGAGTGAAAAAACAGAAACAAAATGTACGTGTGAACAATTACATTCAATACCTTTGTTTAATACAACTATTTATAACACGCATGACATGAAGAAATATGACTCTCTGGCCTCAAATAATAAACAAGCTATAAATACCGTGGCTCTTAGAAATTCAAAAGTTACACAACTATTCATGTGAAGCTCATTAGTTTACAAATGTGTCTGGGCTCCACGGTCTTTAAAAACCAAGCACCTAAGCTAAGGTTCCTGGGCATTTTAACCCTGTGGTACCTCATTGTCACTGCAATTAACAGCTTTTAATTGTAACGTCTTTTGCGTTTTCAGTCAGTCCTGAGGCTGCAAATGTATGCAGCGCGGAACACCATTAGGGTGTGTCCACTGATGTGGGCTGTGTGCATTTGCAGCATCAGGGCTGACTGAAAACGCCAAAGACGGGACCATAAACAACTGTATTTTGTAATGGATGCTTAGCACCACACGGTTAGTAAATGAACATGAAATTTGTTGATCATATGTAGACATGACTTTGCAGATGATAAATACTGTATGTATTAAACTTTCACAAATCCTTGTTTCAGCGTTCATTGGAAGAGAAACGACAGGTTCACGCTCTGGTTCATAGTTTGTTGACACGCAGTTAATACAGATCGCACGCGACAGTAATCTTAATTTTCTGAGACATCCGCAGATGCTAAACGGAATCTTATTTTAACTTGCAGCTTGCTTGAATTACTGACGCCCCCTACAGCTAACTACTGAGCTGGTAGGGTCTGTGAACATAGTTTCTGATTATCAAGACGAGTTTTCTTCTCTATTACGCTTCCTTCTTTTTACCATCATCGAATCCTGAAAGTATGTTGTTAGTCTACATCTCTGACGACTGTTCTGAAACACATGAAATACGCTCAAACGCAGCTTACCAAACTTGCACACAATCGTTCTATCATTTTATTAATTGCACCTGTAAAATACTTGGGGTAGGTGAGGGCGAAGGTGTCCTCGGGACAAAGATCCGAATCTAGTGATTTTCCTTCTTGAGAACGTAGTGTGTCAATCCTGCATCTTGAGGTGAGGGGTTTCATGGTGGAAGAGTCAGATGTATGGTGTTAGAGGTTTGCGCTTTGGAGCTTCCGAGATATGTGCTGAGCTAGTTTTTGGAACTTTCAATCTAAGTATTTACCATGTAACTGATGACTATCTGTCTGCTACAAGAAAATCACAAAGATTTCCAATACCTCCTATGTAAGTACATAACCTAATTTATGCTTTAATTGTTAGTTTAACAAGTTAACATGCATGGCAGCTAATGACAGGAGTTCAGAAATCAGCGCCAAGGGGCAAAGACCCTGCAAACTACCCTAGACGTTTGTCTTTTCGTTCCTTGGTTTCAATACCGGACGCGTAAGTTTATTTAAAATATCTAATGGACCTTAATTTACAGTTCACTATCCCACAACGACTGATTCAGTATTTATAAGACCAGTTCATGTTACAGAAGAGTCGGCAGAAAAACGTCTTCCACGCCGTTGTCTTCTAAAACGTTAGAGGAGGCCAAGAAGCTAATACAAAATGGATCTTTCATTAGAAATGCAGCTAAAAGCCTTGCATTTAATCAAGTCACATTACGTAAATGACTTAAAGCAACGTATGCAGTGACATCATTTGGGCGTTTCAAGAGGGTTTTTTCTAAGAGAGAGGAAACTGATGTGGTGGAGCACTTTATCAATTTGAATATTATGTTCTATGGTCTTACGTTTAAACATCCGACATCTAACATGTCAGTTTCTCGTAAGGAATGGCATGAGCCGCCCGTTTAGTATAGAAAACCAAGTGCCAGAGGAAAACTGGGCTCCCTCATTCATCGCTCGCCTTAAATTTAGTTTGGGGCAACTGGAGAAAATCAGTTTCGGGAAAATAATGGAGTTCAATAAAGCGCAAATGGATCCTGTTTCAGTAACTTGAAATATTTGCACTCTAAATACGATTTTCCGCCCCATCGGGTCTATAATGAAGATGAAACTGGAGTACAAATCGTACCGGGAAAGCTGCCAAAAAGTGTGAAAAGAAAAGACCAAATAATAATAATACACTGTATTTCCTTGAGTTAAAATGTTTTGTACTTAAATCAGTGAGATGACAGTGTCATTTTCTAGTGCTGAATTACATCACGACGATGGAGACAATGATGTTGATGATTTTAATTACGATTACGATACTATAAAACATTATAAAAGTTAACGATGACAGTACCTGTCAGGTACTGTAAATCTCATATATTCTGTAATAATTATAATCATTTTTGAGCGGAGTTTTTCCCCATAGCGATAGGGTTTTTAGCCAAGGCCTGGGACAAGGATGTATTATCTCCATTTGTAACATTTTATTACTTATAACGTCTCTACATCACACAAACTGATCTTGTGGTATCGTGTAAAGTATGCACCTAGGAATACTAAGTACAATTTTCATTGTCATGTAACCAAAAAACCAGATGGAAAACAGAAAAGCGTTAAGGGGGCACCTTTGCCCCAGCCTGTCGTGGGTACACTAGTTACCATACCTCGATATGAGACTTTTTTAAGTTAAAGTGTTCACCACCAAATCATTGTATCCATGGGTAATATTTGTCATGCTGTACGATATTTTTAACTTCACAGTCATTGATTTCTATAGGATGGCAGTCGAATCCCCTGCGATCACTATACACAAAATACGCAAACAGATGCTATATCTTCGGTTGTTTGGAGTCCTGTACCTTTATGTGTCGTGGCGTGCTACTAATCCACCCTTCCCTACACAACCGCTCAGTGCTTCACACTTCTGGCATAAACACGATAAAAAAGTTCACCTAAGCTCCGTGCTCCAAGGCGTCCAGCGAAACATAACAGCCTCGGTGCTCCATCACTACCGGCAATTGCTGCTCAGTGCTTCTCGCTACTGGCGTCAAATATCAGAACTGTAAACTTATCCAATGTCTCAACTGACACTTTCGCCATTGTCATTTTACAGTACTGCCACAACTGTTTAACCCTCTTCTGGAACTAGTCCACATACAATTCATAACAAAAGTACTCCGTATCACTCTCTTGTATTCTTCATTGTACACTCGTCCACGGCTATGAGAGTAATTGTTTGTTCTCTCTAACAATACTTAATCAATGAATCTCTTGAGGTGCGAGATATGTTGCCAACCTTTTAATTTCCGACGGCCCACAGTACACGGTAAAGAATTTATGGCTCTAGTGCAATCTCTTTCTTATATTTAATGTAATTTGAGTGGATTCAGCAAACTCGCTTCTTCTTGTTGCGTTGCAGAGTTTTCGTGGCAACTTATTGTTCGGTATAATACAAACGTTTATCTTCTGAACACAGACATGTCGAAATTCTTACTATTCACTATTCGTAACCTCTCCAGTCGTACTTCCTGACTAAATAATTCCTAGAACTACATTAACTGCATCTTAACTACTACTCTCAGTTTACATTTAGGGTTCCTGCAGTTGAATTCCGTGTAAGGCAAAGTTAGAGCCTCGCCCATGGCCTGATTTCATCTCATATTGCTCTCTTCGTCATTTGCTCGCTAACTCCTTCGTGGATCTGGCAAGCATGTTTCTACCTTCTCTGATCGCTGCGTCCTCAGTAGTCTATCATATGCCCAATATGATGGCGCCCACGAACTATGAAGTTTGTCCTTATTCCTCATGTTAAAATTTTTACGTGGTGGAAGCCTCTCTTGTTAGTTCCCACTAGCAGGTCCACACTTTGGTAGCTTTTAATCCATTTGCAAAAAGTGCACGAATTTTCCAACATCAGGTTCACGTTCATAGCCAAGTACGTCCACTGAATGCAAAATTGCAACAGCGTGGTTCATACCATGACGGTCTAAAGTAATATCCTTCTGAACTTTGTGAGGTAATTTTGTTTGGCAGATCCGTTTAGCTCTTTCTACTCAAATGATGCATCCAAGAATTATTTTCACAATTTCTTTGAAATACTGCGTTTGAATAAGAAACTGCGACCCTGCACAAGCGTCCATTAGCAGAATGTGTAGTGTGGCAGTCGCCAGCTTCACTTGCGTCCAAAATTCGTATAGAAACGTCTGCTTGAACTCCTCCTAAGTCTTGCACTTTGCCGCGAACACTTGCATCGTTGCGGCTGTCTCTTCTCACACTTGCACGCCAACGACAGTGATTTTATAACCGGCAGACCATGGCCCTGGTAGACCGTCTTGCAACTGTTCGATCCAAATTTTTGGATGCATACTGATCTGCTTGGAAGCAGCACAAGCTTTTGACGGGAAACAAAATATTTTCTAATTTTATCCTCTTCGGTGTCCTGAATACTTATTCCTACTGACAAACTTGACTGTACATTCATAGGTAACAGTACAGGATCACTGGATATACCACAGAGTCCGTCTGTGAATTCACTTTGCTCCTCCTCTTCCTTCCACCAAGCTTCCTCACTCATTAACGTCTCTCCGATCTGTATATTGTTTGGTGATTCACTATTACTTTGTCTTCCCTTAAATAAATCAACCAGTACTTCACAATTTGGACCTCTAAAGCCTTTATTTCAGTAGATAGACACAACACTTTTATTTTCTCCTGATGTTTTACTTTTACTGGAGTAGTCCCATCTGAACCCACGTCATTACGCGACGACAATTCTTCTACCTGTGTCTGATTTGTGATAAGTCTTCTGTGATTTCATCTTTCCTCTCTTGAATGACATAAACAATCTTTTATAATTCTTTGGTTACTTCACTTCTTGAGTTGCGTGCTTAATTTATCAACGTAATTAATAATTTATACCTCTATTTTTATCTGTTTCGTCTTCTCCTCGGATTTCTTAATTTGTTCCTTGATATTCTTGCCTAATTTGACCATCCTTTTATCACACCCATGTACGTGACCTATTCACTGATTATACAATAAGCTGAACTGTTATTCAATGTTTCTGAGACGCACATAAATTTCTTTTTATTTCGCTTTTTTACGTTTTCATCCGTTTTTTGAAATTTTTGTTTGTCTTTCTGAAATACTCGTCCTTTTGTTTGCAGTTCTCAGCCATATTACTTTCATGACGTTTTCTTTCTCAGTTCTATGTGTACTACTTTGTTCAACTTCTATATTAATTTCACAGTCTACAGTCAGTGTCGGTCTCACTTCTGCCCTGTCAGTTGTACTCATTTGGTCTAAAATGGTGGATGAACAGGGATTCATCTCGGAATAACCAAACTGAAATGTTAGGGAGCTAGGTGGTGGAGTGGTAAGGTGATGAACCTTAATAAAAATCATAGTACATTAAATAAATTTATATGAAATATAAATCCCAGAGCGTGAAAGTAACCTTGTTTTCCTTTGTAATAAAACATGTCCACTATCGGCAAGAGGAACTAATAATCTTGATCCGAATGAATTTAATTACATCTACATCTAAATGGATACTCTGAAAATCACACTTTATTGCTTCGCAAAGGCATCATTGAACCGCCTTCACAATAATTCTCTGTTATTCCACTCTCGAAAAGTGCGAGGAAAAAACAAACACTTATATCTTTTCGTACGGGCTCTGATTTCCCTTATTTTATTATGATGATCATTTCTCCCCATGTGGTCAGCGTCAACTAAATGTTTTCGTATTCGGAGGAGAAAGTTGGTGATTGAAATTTCGAGAGGAGGTGCCGCTGCAACGAAAAACGCCTTTGTTTTAATTAGTTCCACTCCAAATCCTGTATCATTTCAGTGACACATTCCTCCATATTTCGCAATAATACAAAACGTGCTGCTTTTCTTTGAACTTTCTCGATGTACTCCGTTAATCACATCTGGTAAGGAGCTCAGAATGCATAGGAATACTCCAAAAGACAACGGACAAGCGTAGTGTAGGCATCTCTTCAGCAAATCTGTTATATTTTCAAAGTCTTCTGCCAATAAAACGCACTCTTTGGTTTTCCTTTCCCACAACATACCCTATGCGTTCTTGTTCGTAATTGTAATTCCTAGGTATTTAGTTGAATTTAAGGCCTTTAGATTTGATTTATTTACGGTGCAACCGAAGTTTAACATATTACTTTTAGCTCTCATGTGGATGACCTCAATCTTTTCACTATTTAAGGTCAATTGCCAATTTTCATACGATACGGACGTCTTATACAAATCGTTTTGCAATTTGTTTTGATCTTCTGATGACTTTACTAGACGATAAACTGCAGCATCATCTGCCAACAACCTAAGACGGCTGCTCAGATTGTCCCCTGAATCGTTTATATAGGTAAGGAACAGCAGAGGGTCCATAAAATTACCTTGGGAAACCCCAGAAATCACTTATGTTTTACTCGATGACTTTCCGCCAGTTACCACTAACTGTGACTTCTCTGACAGGAAATCATGAATCCAATCACATAACTGAGAAGATATACCATAAGGACGCAGTTTCACTAAAAACAGTTTCAACCAAATTCAGTTATTAAAATCACTCCTAAAACCTTTAAGCTATTTAAATAAATTATACAGCAAATGGTAGGGCAGGACATTTAGAAGAACAAACCTTCAGTGTTTAAAGATAATGTTAAAAAATACGGGTTTATAACTGTAATTTCCAGAACCTGCGGTAATGGAAGCTCTGATGTACAAAGTGAAAACCCAGTGGGACTGTGGTCACAACAAACATCCTTAGATACTAGAGTGTATGCCACAGCCTCCACTTAACCGCTTATAGTTTTAAACTACCTGTAACTCCCAAAATGTATACAAACACAGATACCATTAAGACACATAAAAATAAAATAATCCCTCCTAACTTCGTCGACGGAAAGTACTCAAAACATAAACCCAATCTTAAAATTATTACACAACAGCCACAGCTAAATGAGCCACAAATTTTAAAGCACTTTGCTAGAAATAATTTTCGAATGGCACAGGAAATTTACATGCCACAAACAATACATACTGATTGACCAATACCTAACTTAATGACAACAACACTCGCCCATTACTCGGGTCAGAACTATAGAATATCTTTTGATAAATTATGTTTTCTTACAATGTAATGCAGTGGAACACATATTATTTGATATTACTCTTTTCTCTAATTACAGTTTATACAGCTCTGCACGCTCAGTTAGTTGTTGGCAAACCATAATACAACAAGCTGGAAATCAGGTGGTAAATTCCCTAGAAGAAACTGAATGATTTTTTAAAAGAAAGTAGTGTAGTAGACGCTCAAAATTCTAATACCGACCCAATCCGCTCGAAGTAATCTGGTCTAATGGTAAATACCACAGCGAGAAGGACTCCGACTTTGAAAATGTTGCCCAACTGGCTTGACGTACTAGCAACGGCTCCTGCAAAGACATACCATTGTGAAGATAAATACGTCCGCTCTGCCCCTGCCTAGCGAACCCGCTTGAAGTATCACGCCTCTTGACGGGAGACACAGCCCTGTTGCTTACTACCAGCTATCAACTGCACTCCACGCTGCGCTACGTCTCTCCTGGACTAGTCAATATCGGGAAACACAGCTGAGCGTTATTGACGAGAGCGCCACGCTCACACCACTTAGAGACCAAAGCTCCAAGTGCACTATCGCCAGAAAGCTCTAGCCGCAGATGCGTGCCTCTGTATCGCCTATCTTCCATCTAACTGACTTCATTTCTTGTGTTGATATGCGACTATCTTCATTGTTCTACTAGCACCAAGCGCGCAGAATCAACTGTCCAGGAGGAAGTTGGAATCAATTTGTCTCGTCTTACGTATAGTGGGACGTTTAAGGCTTCCATTCGCGCATAGCGAAAGCTTAGAAGAATGAGAAATCTCAACTGGAGGAGAAACTTCTTCGTGTGATTGACGATAACCCCATTACCAGCGTAAGAGAATCAGCTGCAACAGGTATTGTTGACCATATGGCTCTCTCGAGAGTGCTACACGGGAATGTGGTGTATCTGTACCACGTACAGTGTGGAGACACTGTCAGCAGCTGATACTCGTCCACCTTCACACTTCTACGAATTATTCATCCAACAATGTGTCAACCCACACTTTACTGAAAATGTGCTTTTAACAGATGAGGCTACATTTCAACATTATCGGATTGCAAGTTTCCACGATAACACGAAATCCTACAATCATGTCATAAACAAAGGTTTTCTATCATCGTTTGGGTAAAAATAATCGGCAACCTTCTCTGACTGCCTCGTATTAAGTCACTCAAGCTGAACGGGGAAATTCACCATTCTTTGCTAGAGTATACTCTACATTTTCTATTAGAACATGTACCTCTCCGACTGCGAGAAAACATGTTCCTGCACGATGGAGCTCCTTATTTTAGCTGCAACGTTCTGAGGCTTCTAAGTAACAAATCCTGTGATCACTGGATAGGTAGAGGTGGACAAGCTCCATGGTCTCCACGCTCTTGGCAATTTGTAGTAAGGTCTTACGGGACCAAACAGCTGAGGTCATCGGTCCTTAAGCTTAGACACTACTTAATCTAACTTGAACTAACTTACGCTAAGGACGGCACACACACACCCATGCCCGAAAGAGGACTCGAACCTCTGACGGGGAGAGCTGCGCGGACCGTGACGAGACGCCCCCGACCGCGCTGCCACCCCGCGCGACCTCCAAGCTCTCCCGATCTAAAATCTAGTACTAGAGTTTAGCTTGTTGTGGCATCCGAAGGCTCCTGTGTAGGGAATTCTGGTGCAAGATGTACAAAGTGCCCGTGCTGTCGACGATTGTGAAACGACACACAGGCCTCCGTGCTTATATCGGTGCATCAGGGATTGAAAGCGACGGTGAGTTCATACATATATCCTTGCCAGTGGGCCAATGGAGAGCATTTGGAACATTTCATTTAGGAATGTGTTTTCTACTGCGCTGATACTTTCTTTTTCTGTGTGTTCCCCGTGATAAAAATGTTGAAGAATTGTAGAGCCCGAGCTCAGTCATCGAAATAAAGAGTTTCCGCACCCAAGTCATCTAACATATTTTCTTCTACCACCTAGAATCCTTCCTAACTCCAGCAGCCGAAAGTACCCAAAGCTTGAAATACTTAAAGTACTTAAAACTTTGGTCGCAGCTTTTTGTTACACTCTGTGTACACAGCAAAGTATACTCTCTCTTTCGTTAGGCCAAACCAAAAAATAGTCTCGTAGCAATTTATGGACTATATGGTGGGTTCAATGATTATTTCAGGAAGCGAAAAGATTGAAACAGAGCAGTGTGACATTTGCAGAATTAATTTTACGATGTTCACAACAAATACCACTCTATTTTGCAAACGTTGGTCAGTGGTTTCTGTTATCACCTGTGGATTGTTGCGTGAGAATAATACTCACTCTATCATTATACACATAATGATAGGAAATCTGCTTTTACTACAGAGTGCAGCGCAGTGCTTAAGAGTCATCATCACTGGTCCGTTCAAAATGGTCCTGTCTTTCAGCTGCATGATGTTGGCCTTGATAGTCTGGTAGTACAGCGCATGCGTGGAAACCGAAAGGTTGCGGCGTTTGTTCAGAGAATCAGTGCTGAGAATGTTACGCACCAGTTGTCTGTAATGTAGCTGTGGTAAATACACTCTAAAGCAAGGAAGAAAAAAAAAAGACGTATCCCTAAGGTATTATTCCAATGGGACGAAAGTCACTAGATGTGATGTACAGTTGTGGACAAAACGAGCGAGACCCCTCGCCTTTTCGTTATGCTGATCCGCACAGCTTTAAAATCTGTTATGCTTTGTAGCAAACAGGGAAGGCGACGAAGTGCTACCACCATACTATGCAAGTTCGTTCAGCTGATGCACTGAGAAAGCTAGCACTGGCGAAACTCGCGCTTCGAAGACGCCACAGCGTCGTCTGCCACCACTTCGTGGGAAACGAAATACCTCAAATATAAGCCAATGTGTTGTATTCGCATATCTGTGACTATGACTTGGATCTAAAGTGTGGTTATGGATAGTTCGTATGCTCAGATTGCGAATCTAACATCATGAAGAAGACAAGGGGAAATGAATTAGGCGTCCTTCCTCTTCCGTAACATCAAATATCTTTTAGTCATTCATTCTTAAATGAACTGCGCAGAAAATCATTCACCAAAAGTGAATAACTTTTTAATAACACCAGATGATACTAACAGCTTGCCGACGCGGGTTAGCCGTGCGCTCAACGGCGTCGTATCGGGGACCGCGCGGCTCCTTGCGCCGTCAGTTCGAATCCTTCCCTGGACATGGATGTCTGTTAAGTTAGGTAGGTTTAAGCAGTTCTATGTCTAGGGGACTGATGACCTAAGCAGTTTCGTGTCGTAGTTCTTGGAGCCATTTTTTGACCTTTGGCGTAAATTTTCTTTACATAAACGCCCGTACCGTTAGATTGCGTTGACATAGTTCACTTTTTTACACCACCAAGAGACCGTATACCGCAGGACGTGCGATACATTTCCGCTTATTATGTCCACTCGTATTCGAGGTAAACTTGTTGTAAGAGTTGGGTAGACAGATAGACGGTCAAGAAAGTGAGACTAGTAGGGTTCCATTTTTACCAATTTACGTGACGAAGTCCTTAACAACGAAAATAGCTACCACAGTTACTGAAGATGAGGGACGCATAGTAATTTCCCCTACTATTGATTCGAAATGTTCCAGTTGCAGTCGATACATCAGCATATTAATCGTAGCTACGCTTTCGATCCAAATCACGTTTACAGGAACGCAAATAAAATCCATTTGCCTATACACGTGGTAATTCAGATCCCACTATTAATGCAGCCGCGTTTTAGATGTGCGAGCATTCCAATTCCTAGCTGCCTTATGGAACACTTCGGCTAATGAACGTTTTCTGGCTGTGGCACGTCTAATGGAGAGTTCGAAACATTGTAGAATACGTTTGGCAGCTACGTCGCCGTTTATTTCCTGGGATGGTGCAGAATTATACTACTAAACTTACTCGCTAATAACAGTTTTTTGTTATTTCGATAAACATCCCGAATGATTGTCACATAAACGGTGACATAAAGGTAGACAACTCATGTTTTTGAGTCCAGAAAGCTTTATGCAACAGAAACTGCAGATCATTTTGCCATTTTCATTGCGAAATTGCTGGCTTGTTCATGTCTGGGGTAATAATAGACGGCTGTGTGCCTGGGATGTCTGCTAGTATAGTGAAAGGTGTTTGCTACTGCAAGGGAGGTCTGGTTTGTTTTCGGTTCTAATCTTGATGGAGGCAGATAGGCTATCAGTAAAGGAATTTTAAAAAATTCTCGTGCCTCCCAATACGTTTTACTGCTACCTTTATTATGTACCGGCGCCCTGTGGATGTCGATAAGAAACTCTTGTAGAATTTCATACTTGTTACTCCCTACTTTTTCCGCTTCTGTCAATAATTGAATTGACTTAAGTGTGGCTCTGAATGAAATTTCGTTATGAATCTTCATGCATTGCTAAATTTGCACACTTTCATGGTAGGTGAGCAACGGTAATCCAGTATGACTGGTCTGAACGTTGACACAGACCATTTCGCCGCCGAATGCGTATAATATTTTACTAATTCGTAACGATCTGGGGTACTTTGTCTTACTAAAACAGTTATGTTATCTCGATAAGCTGAAATTCATTTTTACTGATACAGTTCGTACTAATTAGCGTTTCTTCTTTCATTTATATCTTATGTTTACGTATTGTGGTTAACACAGTAATCAGCATTAATATAGTCTCACACATGATTGAAAACAGTCTGACAAATTTCGGATAGTTTTTCAATTTCACGTTTGTGCATAGTATGTTGGTAGCACTTCGTCGCCTTGCCTGTTATGCTGTGTAGCAGACTTTACAGCTGTGCGGATCAGCATAACGAAAAGGCGAGGGGTCTCGCTCGTTTTGTCCACGACTGTATATGCACAAACAAACAAATGATTATAGTTTCAGAAATATTGCGTAATTTATTCAAGAGGAACAGTTTCAAGAACTGCATAAGTAAATAACGCGTTAGTCTACCTCTGGCCGTCATGCAAGCAGTTGCGTGGTTTGGCATCGACTGACAGAAATGTTGGATGTCCTCTTGAGGTATATAGTGCTACATTCTGTCAAAATGGTGCGTCTGACCGTCAAAATCTCGAGCTGGTTTAAAGTCCCCACCCATAATGCACGAAACGTTCTCAGTTATGGAAAGATCCGACGGCTTTGTACGCCAAGGTAGGGTTTGGCTCGTAAGAAGAGAAGCAGTAGAAACTCTCGCCATGTGTTGGCGGGTATTATATTGGTGAGACGTAAACGCAAGATGGCTTGCAACGAAGGGCAACAAAACCGGTCCTAGAATATCGCCGACGTACCGCTGTGCCGTAAGAGTGCCGAGGATGATGACCAAAGTGGTCGTTATGAAAAGAAATGGCATCCCTAGTCTGGCAGTATGGTGGGTGACAGAGTGGTGACCCACTGCTGACCAGAGTGTCTCCAGACACGTCTTCACTGGTCATTGGGGCTCAGTTCACAGATGGATTCATCACTAAAGATAACTGTACTCCATTCATTGACATTCCAGGCCGAAGACGTGTCTGGAGACACCCCAGGCAGCGGTGAGATACCACCATGACTGTCGGCCACCACACAGCCCGACATCGAGGTCTGGGATGCAATTTCCTCTCAGAGAAGGGCCCTTTTAGTTGTCATTCACACCACCATTACAGCACAGCGGCACGTAAACCATATTCTACGCCTCGTTTTGTAACCTTTCACGGCAAGCCACCCTGGACTTGTATTGTATGGAACTGGGGCTTCATCCCTGCCATAGCTCTGGGTGGTACACAACCCCACAAACAGGTTACAGCAGTACACTCACCCCACCACCACCCCACACCGAAGCCAACATTATAGTACGGTTCGGGCCCCAGTAATTATGGTGTACGCGTACGTGGATAAAGTGTTTGAGCAGCAATCGGTGACATAGTGTAACAGGCGGAATTAGGGGAACCAGCCCGCATCCGCCGAGGCAGATGGAAATCCGCCTTAAAAAACCATCCACAGACTGGCCGGCACACCGGACCTCGACGTTAAACCGCCGGGCGGATTCGTGCAGGGGACCGATACGCCTTCCCGCCCGGAAAGCAGTGCGGCAGACCGCACAGCTAACCGGTCGGGCTACCCTGGGCTTACATTTCAGCAAGATAATGCCAGTCCGCATACGGTGAGTGTTTCTGCTGCTTGTCTTCGTGGCTGCGTAACCCTTCCTTGGTCAGCAAGATCGCCAGATCTCTTCACAACTGAAAACGTTTGTAGCATTATGGGCAGAGCCCACAAACCAGCTCGGTATTCTGACCACTTAACGCGTCCATTGGACAGATTTTGCCCCGATATCCCTAAGGAGGACACACAAGAATAAATGGTTACACAAGGGCCAGAGGTGGACCAACGCTTTACTGACTTGCTCAATTTCTGGATCCCTCTCTCTCGAATAAATCGTACTGTTTTTCTCAAATTGTCATCATTTGCTCGTATGAACATGTACAACATATTCACGGTTTTACGTCCCTTTCGGATAGATACATGATGGTGTTTCTCAAAAGTGTATTTGTTGTAAATATATCGCACATTTGACAACTGTTTCGCAAAAAATTCTCAGTACTGATTCGTGAGACAGTTGCATGATAGCTTTATAATAAATAATCTAAGCACGGATGTTTAAATCTACCTTTATTGTTGTCTTCACCGTCAATGAGGCCGAGATTCACCATTACGTTTTTCGGATTCCATCTCAACGACCGGTTCCCTTCCTCTGGTAGGACTACTGGAGAAGGTTAACAACACTCAAATTGCGGAAGTGGTGCCCAATTGGTAGACGTGCACCAAGCAGCTGAGCCACAGGGAATTATTATTATAGAAGCATAATGTATTTACCAGTCCTTGTACGGTGTAATTCGATGACCCCAAGGCTTACTTCGGCATTCAATGAATGCAAACTCTACGATGTGACACCACTTCAATAAAAGATGAATTGGTGTGGGTAGGTCCTAATATCGATGAGAAAGTTTGTGAAATGCAGCAAAGCAACTATTATATAGTTCGATTTGGGCTGCTAGAACTGTACCTTGAAGATAACGACTAGATGGACCGTGAAAGGAATAAAGGGTGCAAATGGTCTGAAGTACGTTTGGTATTCTAAATAGAGTGATCAAAGCGTGACCCTCTACGTTACCTTCTAGACTTCATTTTAATGTAAATTCTTATTTGGAGTCGAATGGTTGTTGCGCTACAGGAGCAACTGTGTGATACTCTGCGATCTCTTCTCGCATCTTGTAACTTTCCTGCTTTAACTTTCTGTATTCGGCGTAACTTTTCACCCCTGCAAATTTTTCAAAAGAGAGTTTTTTACTTTTGTGTTTCAGTGATATGTTAGAGTTTAGTCTGGCTGTGTACGTGATGTAGCTTCATGCTCACTGGTTGTTGCATATAACCATTAAATGTACTGCAAATAAAACTACTGTGTTAAAATTACCTGTGAGCATAATTACGTTCACTGTATGCGATTCTTAAGAACAATACGCATCTGACATACCACGCGTGATAACGTTATTGCTGTGTGAACTTTATACGTAATTTGAGTTTTTAAATTGCCAGTGCAAAACACTTCACAAATATTATACCAAATACTATCAGAGAGTATGTCAAAACAGTTATTGCTTCACCATATGTGATCAGATCAGACAACCACTTTTCCTTAAGTGCACAAGACTATCTTCAAATTCGTTTCTAATAGTTTATCTATGCAACAACGAATAGCTGAGCTATGCTTTGAAATTGTATTCCACAGCTGCAGGCTAAAAAAGAAAGAAAGAAAAATCACGATAATTTAGCATTACGTAGACAAATCTTGTCATGTGCAATACAAGAATGTTACGCGCCAGCTTCGTATACATTTAACAGCTGGATCTTGTGAACTGCCATGTGAGTCCCAATTGGAGTCTGTTTTAAAACTTATAGGCAGAAAGAGGGTTGTGCAGGCTCAGTGGCATGATCTGAAAAGTAATTGTAATTCAGAGTTGTATTCACAACATACGAACAAATAAATGTAATTAGAAATAAACAGTAAACTAACAAGGTTAATTGTTTAGAGAAACCTTTCATAAGGATTACATTCTTAAAATGGAACGGAATAAAGAGAGATGTATTTTTTTCCTGATTTCATGCATTTACGAAATCCTGAAACAACTGTACCCAACAGTGAAACAATGTGAGTTACGAAAATTCAGAAAGCAAAGTTGAAAATGTTTTGTAAATGTGTTATCTCGTTTTCTGCAAATGTAGCACACGCAGCAAAGTAACTTCTTTAACATACGAGGTGCGACAATAAAGTAATGAGACCGATTTTCTTTGCAAGATGTGACAACCCTGCAGACTTGCGTAGCCACAATATCTTTGACCTTGGTCTATAAGCTGCTTCTAGTCCAAGTGGCACATCGATACAACTGCTCAGTCGTGAGTTGCGCTGTAATAGGTTAACACGTGTTTCTGTCTCTCGTCACGGAAATGGAACCGCATAATATTGCGCAACGGTATGTCATTGCTTTTTGCGTTAAATTGGGTGACAACGTGAAGGCGACTAACAGGAGCTTCAGAAGGCTTTTGGAGAGGAGATTATGTCAAGAGCTCAAGTTTTTTGTTGGCATAAAATGTTTAGTGAAGGCAGAACGAATATTGAAGATGAATACCGCAGTGGACGACCATCAACCTCACGGACGGTTGTCAACTTGGACAGGACGAGTGAACTTGTACGATCTCATCGAAGATTATCTGTGAAAATGATTACAGATGAACTGAAAATCAATCTAGAAACGGTTTGTCTAATACTAACTGAAGATCATGGTATGAGAAGGATTTGTGCAAAAATGGCCCCAAAAATCTCACACCACAAGAGCGAGAAACACCGAAAATTGTGGCAGCTGATCTGTTATAGCAAACGGAAATCAATCCAGAATTGTTGCGCCGTGTTATAACTGGTGATGAAAGTTGTTTTTTTCTGTACGATCCAGAGACAAAACGCCAAAGTTCGCATTGGTGCTCAAAGGGATCACCCAAACCAAAAAAATCTTGCACGTCAAAGTCAAAAGTTAAATGTATGCTTGAGTGCTTGTTTGATTCCAAGGGTATTGGACAAACAATTAACCAATATTACGACAAAGAAATTTTAGAAAGACTCCATAAAAGAGTTCTTTGTGTCCATGCCAATATTGCTGATAATGAGATTCTGCATCACGATAATGCTCCATCCCATACTGCTCTATCAGTACAGCAATTTTTAACTTCCAAACAAATTTCAGTACTACCACAGCCACCTTATTCACCAGATATCGCTCTGTGCGACTTTTTTCTATTTCCAAGAGTCAAAACGGCGGTCAAGGAACACCATTTTCAAACAACACAAGATGTCCAAAAAGCTGTAACGAGGGTCTTGGAGGATATTACAGAAGATGAGTTCCAGAAATGTTACCATCAATGGCAGAAGCGCTGGAAAAACTGTATGCAATCAGGAGGGAACTACTTTGAAGGAGACAACACTAAAATTGACTAAAACGGTAAGCAACATTTTTTTTCACATCAGTCTCATTACTTTATTGCCGCACCTCGTATTCCAAGTTAGAGCAACAGCTTCCTGAAATTAGACCTCCCCGTCAGTACACACGTCTGCTTCCAACTAGACTCGACACTCAAGTCTCTCTCTCTCTCTCTCTCTCTCTCTCTCTCATGCGGGCTGACTTCGTGACAGTATAATCTTCGGAATGAAACTTACTCCCTTCATTCATACACTCAGGAAAAGTGTTGTCTGTGGCCAGTACCACACACAAGTTCTGCACTTTCCATACCGTATCAATCTTTGCTGATAGAGGAATGAGAAATACTGGGGACAGTGAAATATATATTTTTAAGCAACTAAATCATAATAGGCGCCGTTCATACTAAGACGATATAAGATAAGTGATCTATCGATAGCGACATACGATACGCGACACGCACGGACAGATACTTGAAATCTAAATGGAGGCGGAAGAAAAGGTTCACAGCGGCGCGATTGCGCAACATATCGTAAGCGACATATGTCCCCAAGTGTGGCTTGCCAGTCTCTGCAGCGATTAGTAGCGTACGATATTTTGAGCCGTTAACATGACGGGAAGACGAGAAGACAGTTCTGTACTACGTTTCATTAATTTAGTGAACGCTCATCAGTGCATCTGGAATTATTCCATTGTGACACACAGTAAGACAGATGTGACGAGTGCCACATGGAGGGGAATTTTATCAGAAATAAAAGACACAGGTAAGTGCATTATTTATTTATTTATTATGTAAAGACAAGTAAGTAATTAAATTGTAATATTATTAACTCATACTGTAAATATTTTGAATCCCTCATGTGAAGTAGGTAATTCAACAATATTTCAAAGATAAATTATAATTCAATTTAACAGAACTGTCATTTACATATATGTTGCTTCAAATCAAATTTTCACTAACGTGATAAATTTAAGAACTTAACATTATTTTAAATTAACAAATGGTGCTCTATAATGAAGTATGCCAAAATGATTTATTTTAAGTCTTAGTGTTTTTTTTATTTTAATTTGAAATGTTTACAGATATGTAATGAATTTGTTGTACTAAATGGCTGGGTCTTGTAAACCTACACGTCCTGTTATCTGGTAACGCTGGTATCACAGAACACTTATTAAATTGTTGTGGAACATACGGTTGACCTTCTCGTCTGCAAATAAAATTATGAAGCACGCATGCGCGCTTAATAGTCTGCGCAGCGTTACTTCTGTTGGCATAAATTGGTCGCTCAAATAGACGAAATTTTGAGGTTAGCATTCCAAAGTTGCATTCCACACTTTCTCTGTCTCTCGATAGTTGAAAGTTGAATATTCTTCTGGGATCATTTAAAACTCTTTCTGTAAAGGGCCGCATTATTTTGGAGAGGGAGTGCTTCATCTGCCACAAAGTAGAGCGGAAAAGGCTTGTCATTTGCCTCGCCTGGCAAGGGAGTTGCTTCGGGTATTCTCAATTTTATTACTGTGCAATAATTGGTTCAAATGGCTCTGAGCACTATGCGACTTAACTTCTGAGGTCATCTGTCGCCTAGAACTTAGAACTAATTAAACCTAAGGACGTCACACACATCCATGCCCGAGGCAGGATTCGAACCCGCGACCGCAGCGGTCACGCGGTTCCAGACTGAAGCGCCTTTAACCGCACGGCCACACCGGCCGGCTGTGCAATAATTCTCCGAGTGTTCATTTGCGGAACACAGTAACGTTACAATTCCGTCCGTAGTCTCCAACCTCTATTGCGGTGAACATTCCATTTGCGTCAGACAAAGTTATTACAACTATTGAAAATAATCCTTTATAATTATAACCTGTGGACCCAGTATTTGAGGAACGCTGAATGCGAAAATGTTTGTCTTCGACAGAACCAATACAGTTAGGTAAATTCCATAACTCATAATAACATTTTGATATTTGCCTTCACTGAGACCACCGAAGTCTGGTGCTAGCCAGAATTCAAAGAAAACGTTTTATTTGACTGAGCATGTAGCTTCTCTGCAACCTGCAAGGAGGAAATACGTCCAGCAATCTACGCTTTGGAGATCTAGCAGTAGAGGAGTCCAGTATTACTCAAAACGATGAAAACGACACATTTGTCGAAGAGGAAATGCCTGACGAAGCTTCATCCGTGCAATTACTTGAAAAAATCCCTCTCAGAAGCTCAAGTGAAACACACAAAACAAGAAGGGGAAAAGACTAAGTCGACAAGGCTTTTATAGAATGGATGAACATGAAAAAAATCTGCTAAATAAAGTAATCAAGATGCTGAACATAACTTCCTTCTTTCTCTTTTTCCTGATCGGAAAAACCTTAGCACGCATCAGAGGAGGATTTTCAAGACACAAAGGATGCCACTTTTACATAAGCTGTCGGAAGAAGACGAAAGAGAGAATGTGGAATCCAGCGTGTCAGTTGGTTCCAGTTCGTCATCCCATCATGACATCTTATAAACTCAATGTAACATGAGCAATGTTGCAACGACTTCGGGATTTAATGCGATTACCCCGCTGCCTCAAGAAAGTGAAACTAATTGGTACAATTTGTAAAATATTATAAAACATTATAAAAATAAAGCTGCTCAATTTCATTAATACTACTGTTTATATTTATTTCTATTTACCTTTTAGTAAGTAGAACTTTTTGATATGGAGAAATAGCCTTCCTGAATGTGCATCTTTTTTTTAAGGGTTTGTGACGCTAGGCGCTTCAGAAAATGGAAGTTTTCAGGATTCATTCGATAAAAGTCCCTGAATTTTGATCCATGTTGAGACAGCTCTCAGGAAACAACAGCCGAGCTGTGGTGCACGTCAATAAAATTGTAGGGATGTACTCAGTATTTCCTTTTTCTAATCCTACGCCTGAACCAATAAGCCACTACAACGTCTTACTCACTTGGCCTCATATTTGAAATAGTGAGACGTGTTCACACCACATTTTTATCGCCCATGTCGCGCCGATTTATAATCCGCTGTCATGAACCTTCCTAGCAATATATCGTCACAATATATTTCTTACTACACACCGCTAATCTTATGTCGCCTTAACGTGAACTCTCAGTAGTAAAGCACCATAGCTCACAGCGTAAACGTGTCATGGAACATAGTCTGTGGATCCATTAGGTGTCAGCGTTTCACCCATAGTCACAATAAGATACTTACACTTTTTCATAAAGCAGATGCGGATGGGTGAAAAGCATTTTGCTTATAGCTGGGTAACGGCATGTCTTCGAAAATTTGCTTATGCCTATGCCATTATTTACCAAGCACGCTCTACACGTCCTAAGCGTTTCTAAGGGGAATCCTTGCGTACAATATCAGATGACCTCCCTACAGGATAAAGTAGCTCTGAATGTGTTCCACAGACTTTTTGTAGTGCGGTTTATATGAATTGTCAGGTTTCATCATAAAGCACCAAAGCTCACAGCGTAAACGTTAAGAAAGCAACCCCGTTGAGAGACAACAGCGATCAAAAAGTAGTTCGGCCTCAAAGAGTGGGTAGGCTGTTCTCCAAACCAGTTACTTTTATGCAACATTCCTGCAGAATTCATGTCCATAAATATGTACGGTTGACGGCATGGAAGCTTGGCTTCAGAAACAAGAACAAGGGCATCGCGCGATCTTTCTTAGGCTTATAGTTGGAGCTAACGGCCGCCTTTCTACGAGATCCCCGCCGTATTCACTTTCAGAAGGCGGCGGTCATTATTAAATTCCGAGATGAAATATTTGTCCAGTCCTCGCTGCCCAACCGCCCGTGAAACCTGTAATTATGCCAATTAGGGCCGCTATGTGTGATAATTAGGACCAGAGTTTTGCAAGGCTTTCCTACTGGGGTTCTCTCCATCTACCGGATCTTGCTCGCGGCAGCCAACCACGGATCGTACGTCGTGTCCCAGCTAACTAAACAGTGTTGTTTATTTTAGGAAACGGAAAGTGTATTTTCCAGAAATTCTATGGTTAACAATAACGAAATACCTTACAACCTGTTGGTATTAATTTTATCTTTCTTGTTTTGTAGGACTTTTCACAGACAGTTGTTCTCTTGCCACAAGTGACTTTTGGTATCTGATCTGGGCCAGCAGGATTAGTGTGAAACACAACAGATCACTCAAGTAAATCAAAGAGTACACATGGTGATTTCACGAGTGTACTATCATCAGCAGTAGAAACCATTATCCAACTTATCGTTATCTTCCTCAACAAATGTCGGATTTCTGCAACCCCTAAATTCTTCCATACTTTACAGGTTCTAGATTGAGAGTTAGTTTGGAAACTAGCTACGGGCATCGAATACCATATTCATGATGATCGTGACAAAAATAAAAAAAACTGCACACATTTCTTTAAAAAAAATTACAGCAACATACAGGCCATTTAAAGGTTAGTAATGGCCTACGTAATTCTATCAAAAAATTCCAATGCTGTGTAGAATGAGTTGCTAAATACAAACGACTTCAATCTGCATTTAAAAAGGCTTGGGCTATTTGTAAGACAATTTATTTACGTATATATGTTTCCAAAGAGCTTAACAGACCTATCATCCATCTGTTGATGACTGTTTTCTATTTTCTGAAACTGACCGGTTCTGGGCAGTGTCGCCCACCATCTTCAGATCATATCTCGTAGTTACAGAGCAACCAGTCTTTACGACACTATCAATTGGAACGTCATATGCAGTAAATGACAGTGAAACTGGCAGTTCCGTTAATGCTTGATTGCTCTGTGCATCCGAGAAACGATCTGAAGATGGCAGATACTATTCGGAGTATGTCAGCTTCAGGAAGCAAAAACAGTGATCGGCAGACGGAAAATAATCTACTTCCTAAAACTAAAAACAGCGCATAGTTTCCTGTCGGCAAGTATATCTAATTTTGATAAAATAATTTAATGGCTGCGTAATTGTCTGCCAATGGTCGATTGAACAGATGGTCGACAACTTCGAGAAGTGTATTTGTCAATACCTCTACTGCTCTAGACCGATTATGAAAATAATTTTCACCAGTAAGTCAGGCGATGATTACTATTTCACATGCTTGAAAATAAGTGTGTGTGGACTTCGCCCAACTTTTAACTACTTAGTGATGTGCATTGAATGACTATAGCCTACGGGAGTAGTTGCACAAAAATACGATTCCATCTGACATGAGCGAAATAAAATGTAGCCAGAATATCAATTCACGGATTTGTATCTCTGAAGCTAAAAACCATTATTGTCGTTAGAATAAATGTGTGGTTTCCTAATATTAATTTTAATTTTAGATTCCTGACGAAGTACTTGGAACTATTTGCTTCAGATGCAATGTCGTGTTTCACTATAGCCCAGTACTTACGTTGGAAATGAGTATTTAAGACGGCTCAGAACTGTATGAGCTGTGATTTTTCTTAGTTTAAAGCTATCCTTTATGCGAATACTGGCTAATAATCATGATAATAATGTCACTTACGATCTCATACTTTCATTCTTCTTTACTACACTTCATGATACTTGATTCATCTACAGTATTTTATCAGTTCTATCCCTGAATCTAATAAAATGGTAGATGATAAACATAAGGAGCAACCGTAGACGGGCCCCGATTAAAGTCTTTCGAGTGATCTTGTGTAAACTACTCTTGCGTAAACTGCTTGAAGAGAATAGTGTACCGTTCTGTATGCTGTCAGTTAAGCCCGAACTACAACAAATATACAAATTTAACTACTCTAACAGAATATTACAACTGACAGTAAAAGGCCTTGTACGTGAGACATACACGCCATCTCACTTTCCGCATCCGTTTTTCGATCTGTTCAAGAAATGTGTGATGAGGAGGGAATTTGTTTAATATGTTTCTCTTACGTCCTATACATATCGTAAACTTGAGGACGAAATGCAGTTGACTTCTCAATCCTTCCAAACAGAGGGAATTTGCCGACCCTAAACAAACATATACGCAATATTTGTTGTCCCCATACTTTCTCCACTAATCAGAGCTCTAAAATGCCTTCGCACGTCTCGGAACATAGTCTAACCCCGGAGTCATACTGTCCTGAGTCTCTCATCTCTCGCTCACAAGCTCCTAAGGCCCATAAATCCTCACCCTAAAAAATATACATAGCGATGCACCCATATTGTTCTCAGTACCTCCACCTCTCATTTCCCAACTTACCATCTACATCGGAAGCTCGTCGATGTGCATACAACATCTGTCTCTTAATTATCAGAAGGAGCATCAACCAGTGCCTGGCAGCACACATAATACCACTGCACTAATTTTCATGTGAAAATTTCGTCGGTGAACCACGCTCCATTGCAGTTGAGAATCATCATTTTCTACGTATTTAACAATACAATTGCTTAAATTGTAGTTGACCTTAGACTAATGAACAGCTGCTTGCGGAGGAATTAAGTTACGATAGATAAAATAAATTATTAAAAAGAGATGAGTGGTAACATCTTGTTGTTGTTGTGGTCTTCAGTTCGTAGAACTACTACAACCAGCATACACTTGCAATTGGTTGCTGTATTCTTCCCTTGATCTCCGCCTACAATTTCTATCCCCACATTTCCATCCATTATCAAACTGACGATTCATTGATGCCTCTGAATGAGTCTTATCTATCTTCCCCTTCTTTTAGTCAAGTTGTTTAAAAAATTTCTTTATTCCACAATTCGATTTAGTACATCTTCTTCAGTTACTTGATCTGCCCAATTAATTTTCATCACTCCTTTGTAGTAACACGATTTGAAAGACTGTATCCTCTTGTCTGTACTGCTTATCATCCACGCTTCACTTTCGTTCAAGGCTATACTCCAGACAAAGCTCTTCATAAAAAAACTTCCTAAATCTTAAATTTATATTAGATGCTAATATTTCCGCTTTGCGAAAAATACTTTTACTGGTGTAGCCAGTCTGCATTTTATATCCTCTCTACTTCGGCCATCAGCACTTGTTTTGATTTTGATACACAAACAGAAAAACTCAATTACTACTTTTAATGTCTCATTTCGCGATGTAATTTCTTCGGCATCGCCTTATTTAATTCGATTACATTCCATTGTCCGCTTTTACTTTTATTGATTCAACTGTCGTTACAAATCCCTTGCTGTCTCTGACAGAATTGTAACGTTAATGGCAAACCTTAAAATTTTTATGTCTTCACTCTTAACTTTAACTCTCTTTACAAGTTTGTCACTGGTTGAGTTTACTTCTAGCTAAATGTACATGGAAAATGGGATACTACAACTCTGTTTCACTTCCTTGGCTACCAATGCTTTCGTGTAGTGTCCTTCTTATCTGATAACTACAGTCTTATATCAGTACAAGTTGTAAATAGCTCTTCTCTCCCAGTGTTTTAACCCTGTTGCCTTCAGAATTTCAAAGAGTCTGTTCCAGCCAACACTCTCAACAGTTTTCTATAAATCTACGCATGCTATAAATGAAGGTTTATTTCTTTTCCGGCTGTCTTCCAAGATAAGTCGTAGGATTAATATTACCTCGCGTGTTCTTACATTTCTTCGGAAGCGAAAATGATCTTTTCCGAGGTCGATTTCCAACAATTTTTCCATTCAGCTGGAGATAATTTGTGTCACTTTATAGCAAACATGACGCATTAAACTGATTGTTCGATAATATTCGCCCGTGTTAGCACCTACGTTCTAGGTAATTAAGGATATTACATTCTTCTTGAAGTATGAAGGTATTTCGCCTGTCTCGTATATCATATGAACAAGGTGGAGTAGTTCTGTCGTGGATGGATTTCACAAGGACCTCGATAAATCCGAGGTTGTGTAGACCATCTCAAGGCCTTGTTTCGCACTGGATCTTTCTGTTCTCTGTCGAGTTATTTTCGCATTATCACACCTTCCATCTGATTTTCGTCTTTTCTTTGCCTGTAATAATGAAATTACTACATTCTTGCATTTTGTTATCCAGTCATTGCTGCTTTGCCACTTGCACTATCTGTCGTTGATTTTTGCTTGCTTAATTTGCTGAATTTCCATATTTTCTCCTTTCATTAGTAAGAATCAAGAGGCGATCGTTATTTGTTTTTAGGTGTTTGAAACATTCATGCACTGCGAGTCTTTTGAGAAAATGTTTTAAGAAATGAGATGCCAAACGTTACACGTTGGTCAAAGAGAGAGAAGCAAGTGGGGTGTGGTGAGGGATGGAGAGTAGTGGGAATGCCTCTGTCAGACAGCTGAAATCATGTTTAGTCACTTAAAACAATATAATATTGTCCTACGACTTGGAGTGAAGAGAGACAAACTCTTAATTACGTAATATATAGATTAAAAACAGACCTTTGACAGAGCTGGCTGATGCAGAAACTTACTCAAGAATTATAATATAAATTTGTCTCTGTGCAAGAGACCTGGAGGCAGTGGAAGATTAGAAATAGATGACACAGCTTCCAAAGCCATATTTTAAACTGAACAACATTTCTATGTGCAGATGTAGTATCTAACCGTAACTTATTGGTTATGAATTGCAGAATCTAACTAAAGAGCCTAGTGAAATGATACCATCACTGGAGGAGGCAAACCCATTTCTTAAAAAAAAAAAAAAGAGAACTTACAGAATCACGAGTTTCCAACAGGCGTGGGAATTCAAATGGAGGCTTAGTTTGATGGAGGAGCAGTCTCTGAACCATCAGTGGAGGAAATGAGTTTTGTGTTAAAGGCTCTCAAGAACAACAAAACTCCAGATGGCAGTTTTATAACAGCTGAGATGCTCCGTTTGGTAGGTGAAACTTTGATAGATGCGGTGAAGCTGTTAAGACCTGGCATATGGGTGGCAGACATAACTTATGAAGAATGAAAAGAAGCAACCATATGTTTCATCTTCAAGAAGGGTGAGGCTACACAGCTATCCAACAGCCAGGGGATTTCATTACTTGAAAATGTTTATAAAATCTGCTGCTAAACTTCATGAAACCATTGTCTGAAGGAACTGTAGTCCCCTATCAACGTGGCTTCGTGCGGTCCGGCAACTGAATATAGGCACCATTCAGTATTCTAAATACATTGAGACAAGAAGATCCATTGGCTCCAGTACTGTTCAACTTGGCTTTAGGAAAAATAAACCGCGACATCAGTCGAATCAGAGAAATGGAGGTGGTGGGAGCGGACAAAACCTTGGATTTTGCTGACATTGTTGTGATTCTTTGCGGCACCATTGAGCAAGTGTGCACTGATGCTTTCCGATTTCTCCCTACCGCGAAGAAAATTAGGGTGGTGGAGGACGATGATAAAATATCACACCCTCAGGCTCTCCTTTCTTCCATTGTTGTTGACGGGCTTATCTAGTTACCTGGCATCCTTACTGACTAATAGACGTGAAGTGACGAAAGAAGTGGATCAACGAATAATAAACCCTAATCGCAAGTTCTGAACAGTTTACTCAAATCACGTCTAAACTCACAGAACGATAATGTTCAGCTGTACTTATCGCTATTACGGCCGGTACAGTTATGTGGCTGTGAAACCCTGGGAAACATCTGCAACAACTGAAGAAGCAATGTATGCTTTCAAGAGGATGGTACTTCAAAAGATTCAATGTCTACAATGCCTTGTAACGTGAATGGGAACGAAGACAGAAAGAAGACGTGAACCGCTGGTTTAGAAAGTCGCACGATGGGCGACCATCAGGCCAGAAGAGGCTACAGTGGTTTGACCACGTACTTCGAGCTCAAGGACCACTCCATATCTGACCGCTCCACCCACAATCTTCTGGGAAATCCCCAAGAGGACGTCCAAAGACGCAATGGAAGGTTTGAGTACTATCAACCCTTAAAGATGTGGAGCCGACAGCACTGGGTTGGTTGGGTTGTTTTGGGGGAAGAGACCAAACAACGAGGTCATCGATCTCATCGAATTAGGGAAGGACGGGGAAGGAAGTCAGCCGTGCACTTTCAAAGGAACCATCCTGGCATTATCCTGGAGTGACTTATGGAAATCACGGAAAACCTAAATCAGGATGTCCCGACCCGGAATTTTGAACCGTCGTCCTCCCGAATGCGAGTCCAGTGTGCTAACCACTGCGCTACCTCGCCCGGTGACAGCGCTGGAAGATGAAGCTAGTGATCTGCAACGATGGATTACCATCTGCAGTAGATTTCTCAACCATAGCGGCTAAGTTCCATTTTTTGTGCTTTTTGTAATGTATTCCTTATATTTTTTGTAGTGTACGATTTCTTATCTTCCTTCTGCAGTGCTTTGTTTTCTTTTGTTTCTCCTGTTCTGCTGTAGTCCTTAATGGCCTGTTGAAGCAGTAAATGATGATGATGATGATAAACTGCAGATTATAACTAAAGAAGTTGCAGAAAGGTACGAAATTATGTAGATGGAACCTGAATAAACTGAAACAGCTTGAGCTTGCTGAATGTAAACATTCGGCATCAACTGAGAGAAAAATGGAAAGGACATGAGTGGTAAAGGAATGGGTAGCTTTGAGAGATGAAATAATGAAGACAGCAAAGAAAAAAAATTAAAATTCAGCAAATGAAGCAGGCAACAAGGACTACAGGCGTTAAAAATTGTCCTGATGTGCAAAGTGGCAAGGCAAGAATGGTTGTCCGAGGCGTGCAAATGTGCAGAAGTGCGCATGTCTACAGGAAAGATAAATGTCACGTACAGAAAAAATAAAGAAACTTTTGGAGGAAAGAGACGTACCTGTGTGAATATTCGGAGCTCGGATGGCAAATCCGTTCTAAGCAAAGAATGGCAGGCTGAAACACTGAAGTATTAAATAGGGGTTCGGTCAGGGGAACAAACTCGAAAACAATATTAAAGAAAGATAAGAGAATTTGCAGAGAAGGGCAGCTGATTTTGTACTATCGCGAAATAGGGAAGAGAGTGCCACGGACCTGATACGCAAACTGGGGTGGAAGTCATTAAAACAGAGGCGTTTTTATTGCGCCAGGATTTTCTCATCAAATTTCGATCACCACCTTTCTCCTCCGCATGGTCAAATATTTTTGGGGCTCACCTGCATAGGTAGAAACGATCGTCAGAATAAAATAAGTGAAATCAGAGCTCACACGGAAAGATTCAAGTGTTCGTTTTTCCAGTACTGTTTTCAAGAGGGCCACGGTAGAAAAATTTCTCTGCAAGGCACTTGAATTTTGAATTGCGGAGTAATCTTGTAGATGTAGAGTTTAGGACTGCAGTCTGGTTACTTTGCAGCTGATGCAAATTTTCACTACTGGTATTTTATACCATCTACCTTCAGAATATCAAAGTTTCTGCATCAGCCAGCTCTGTCAAATGTATTTTTTTAATCTATATATTACGTAATTAAAGGTTCGTCTCTCTTCACTCCAAGTCGTAGCGTCAGTATGACCGCGAATGCTGCTATATTTCTCCAAAACTGATCTCGTATTGCAGATCGCGCTAAGTTTCAAGCTTATGTAAAACTTCGCCAGTCTTGAAAGTTTTGCTTTTTTAAAATCTCGTATGCTTTCTTCGCCGCTTGTTATACAGTGTTCTGATCTGGTTTGTGCATCTTCGGAGATCATTACCATCTCTTATTGATTTATTTGGTGTATATCTCTTCATTAACTACTGTTGATAGTGTTTGTCTACGCTTATATGGTTACTTTGTAAGGAGAAGAGACTGTCTCCTAAGAAGACGTCAAGCAAATTTTATCTGCTTTTTTTTACATGTCAATATACTCTAAGGACGAAATAAGGAAACGCACCGCAATGGAAGTATCCGAATAGGTCAGAAATAGGTAGATGTTATGTACACGTACAGACAAACAAATGATTACGATTTCAGAAAAACTGGGTGATGTATTCAGGTGAAAGAGCTTCAGAAACTTAGCAAGCAAATAACGCGTTGGTCCACATCTGGATCTTATGCAAGCAGTTATCGGCTTGACGTTGATATCGTACCAAATTCTGTCGAACCGGAGCATTAGATCGTCAAAATCCCGAGATTGTTGGAGTGCCAAATCGGGAGTAAGCAGCGACCTTACTGACCAAGGTAGGGTTGACAAGTACCAAGACAAGCGGCAGAAGCTTTCGCAGTGTGCTGGCGTGCATTATCTTGCTGAAATATAAATCCATGACGGCTTTCCCTGAAGAGCAACAAAACGGGGCGTAGAATAATGTCGACCTACAGCTGTGCTGTACGGGATGACAGCCGAAGGGATCCTGTTTGAAAGGAAATGGCTCTCGAGGCCATCACTCCTGGTTGTCGAGCCATATGGCGCGCGACAGTCAGATTGGTATCCCACAGTTGCCGGACCGTCTCCAGGTACGTCTTCGCCCTGGAATCTCATTGAATGGAACAGAACTGTCTTCAGTGGTGAATCTCGCTTCGAACTGAGCGCCGATGACCGGCAAAGAGGTGTCTGGAGACGCCCCAGAGAGCTGAGGGGTACCTTCTCGACTGTCGCCCACCATACTCCTCGACAACCAGGATTGCAGATGTATGACTGTGGAGAAAAAGAAGAAGACAATCGATAACTCTGGATAACACCAGAAAATAACGATGATACTTTAAATTTTAAAATGAAAATGTCTTCCCGGCAATGTGATGGAGGCAGTTCATTCCCTTACGTTTGTCTTTTTCATTATTTTTTATTTATGGATGTGGCCCCTCCACGCCCACACCAACGTGGTGACCAACCAAAAGTTCTACTGTCACCTCCGTATAACATGTTAGTTTCTGAATCAGGAGTCACAGGATGCGGGCTGTGATATTATCCATGCGTCTGGGTAAGGTTACTCATTAACATGGTCCATCAGGAGATAGAAAGTGGACGAAAGCGATCGAAGGTTAGCGGTTGTAAGGGCAGAGGAAAAAATGTGCCAAGGCAAGCGCCAAGTCAGTACTGTCGTGTTAGCGTGCTATGGACCATAGATGTTTAGTCCCTTGCCAATAGTGTCTTTGTGTTGTGATAATTTGACGAAAACTCATTGAGTATTCCTACTACAGCTATGACGTATCTAGACAGTATGTGGGAGAGCCTTCATCTGGAAAATCCAAATTGTTGAAGTATCAGTGTAGCACATACATCTCAAAAAATGCGTCATTCACCTACTAACAGTGCACGGATCATACACCTAGTACTCTAGAGGATTTAGACACATGTGACAGACACTTGTGCCAGTGATTGATTAGAACTTCCTGCAGTGTAGTATTGCACTGTGACAAGTACAGTTATGTAAATCCTTGTAACTGATAATAAAATATTAGGACTGCCGACATTTGACACTGATCGAGTAGCGAATTCTACAGCTCGCAGTGAAATATAACGCTACCATTTAATATAATATGAAATAGGCGCTTGACTATGGTACGTAGCAGAGAAATCTGAAGAAACCATATCAGTAATTTTGAACGTGAAATCGACGCTAACATAGCAACAACGTTTTTGGTACTACCTCAAATGTTTGAAAGAAACATCAGGATAGCCACAGTACCACCAGAAAAAGTAGTCCTGTCACGAGGACACGAAGTTTAAGCGACTGAGAAGAGCAAAATTTATGACGTGTACGTGACAAAGGCAAAACTGGAACCTTGCAGTCCCAGGCGTCAACAGACGTCGGAGGTGATGGGCGTTCTGCCTCTACATCAAGACGGCTGCCATCGCGTAACGTGGTACGTGTAGTGACCAGGAACTTCGTGTTTGTCCAGAGTACAGCAGTACTACTCCACTGTCGTCGACATACCTAAGAAAATACCGAGTGCTTAAGAAACACAGTGAATAAAATGCGTCAAAGTTTCAGTCACTGTTTCCTAGCTATGACACATTTATTTCACTTAGGTAATTAAAATTAGGCTTAAATTAAATTAGTTTGTTTCTATAGCTGTGGGGGGATGGCGGTACTGGATTCACATTGCAAAACCACGTAGAGCCACTTACTTGTGATTAACGTGTATATTAAATTACTTTCTTATTTTCTGTCTCTCACTTCATGACTCTAATTTCATTTCACTTTTTTATTTTGTTTGCAAATTATTTTACTGTATATCACAAATCGTCCTGTACTTCATGAATTGAAATCTGATCTCAGTTGTCTGTCAGTATGTAACGTGGATACACAAGACCTAATGAAGATGCTGAACCAGCAGGCCTAACGTCTATATTGGAGACTGTACTAAGAACTTATCCAGCTGGTCTTGCGGATGAAATGAAATGAATTGCTTGAATTCCTCGGAATGATCTGTAGTTGATGTCTTAACGTCACTTGGGAATTGAATGTTGGTGAATGCTATATATTCAATAGACAGTTTACTAAACAAAGTCTTGAGATTTTGCTAACTTATTTCCGTGTCTTTCTTAGAGTGATTGATGCAGTTTTCAAATTTTCTGGGGTCCTACCGCCGGCCGGTGTGGCCGAGCGGCTCTAGGCGCTTCAGTCTGGGACCGCGCGACCGCTACGGTCGCAGGTTCGAAACCTGCCTCGGGCATGGATGTGTGTGATGTCCTTAGGTTAGTTAGGTTTAATTAGTTCTACGTTCTAGGGGACTGATGACCTCAGATGTCAAGTCCCATAGTGCTCAGAGCCATTTGAACCAATTTTTGGGGCTCTAGCCCGTGACTCACATAAACTCATTGCATTTGTTTTCTGTTCCCTTGAATACAGTCGCTACTTTTTTCATTTATACACCGACGGAAAAAACCACTACATCAAAAAATAATTAATGTAGAATAATGAAATTTCATGAATACATTTATCTAGGTAGCCTAGGTAAATGATTAACATCGCAATGATTAACTTTGCATGGTAACAAGTTAATGTAAGCGCAAGGTAATCCATTGTAGTTACGAAATGCTGGTGCGTTAATAACCGGTGTAAACACAAGAATGTTGTATTCAAGGATGCAAACGTGCATGCATTGTAGTGCACAGGTGCTGGACGTCAGTCTGGGATGGACGCAATGCCTGTTGCATATGGTCGACCAACACAAGGACAGTTGTCGCTGGCTGTGGATGATGCTGAAGTTGTCGTTCGAGGTTGTCCCTATGTGCTCTATTGGAGGCACCTCTGGTGATCGAGCAGCCCAAGGCAACATGTCGACACTCTGTAGTGCATACTGGCTTACAACATATGGGAGAGCGTTATCCTGCTGGTAAACGCCCCCTGGAATGCTGTTCGCGAATGTCAGCACAAATAGTTGGAGCATCAGACTGCTGTACAAATTTGTAGTCAGTGTGCGTTGGATGACTACGAGAGTGCTCCTGGCTCGGAGCTGTCCCTGAAGTAACCGATTTGTAACAGTTCGTTGCGTCACTAAGGTGACAACAGCTGCTCATATTGCTGCTGCAGATGCAGTAGGATGCGCCAGAGCCGTAAGACAAACAAAATGGCCTTCCGGCTTGGTAGTGCCACGTGACCATTCGGAGCCTTGTCATCTTGCGACCGTACATTTTCGTGGGCACCGCTTTTTTTTTTTTTTTTTTTTTTTTTTTTTTTTTGCTTATAGTTTCGGCCTGCTTTGGACCAAGAAGATTTTTATCTCTTCCCTGATTGTGTTTTCCTCTTGTGTCAGTAGATTTTCATTTTGGCTAACTGTGCTTCTTTTCTCTGTTTTGACCATTTGCAGGCAGTACGTGGAACTGGCGTAGCAAGCGAAATAACGTTTATAGTAATTTTGACTTTTTCTCTGGAAACTTCTCGATCCTGAATGTCATGAAATGAAATTTCAACTTCCTGTAAATCGTTTTTAACTTGGCTTGCCCATTTTGAATACGATTTTGTTTTTGAAATTGATGAATGTATGCGATGAGTAAGTCTTTGCGGGTTCATTCTTTCCATATTACCAAAAAACATCATTCTCCTCTTCCTCATGCTGGTAACAATGCCTTCTGTATGTTCGTATAATTCGCAGTTGTGTCTTCGGCGGAATTCTCCGTTTTCTTTGATAGGGCCAAGGATTTTCCTCAAAATTTTCCGGTCTTTTATTTCAAGTTTTTGTAGTGGTCCTTTCTTCGGCATGTTTAAACATTCTGATCCGTACAAAGCTAACGGTTTAATTACGGTGTTATAATGACAAAGTTTTAGGTTTAAATACAGGCTTTTGCTTTTGTATAAGTCTTCGCACAGATGAAAAGCACCTTCTAGTTTATAACGCCTACTTTCTACAGCTGCAATTTCTGAAAATTCAGGTGAAATTATTTCTCCAAGATATTTAAATTTCTTCGACTGTTTGATTCTCTCTTGTTGTATTCCATTATGAGGAGGAGCGTGTTTGGTGTTTGTGATGAATTCAGTTTTGTTAAATGTTACTTTTAGGCCAGTCTTAGCAGCAATGGATTGTAGGCTGGACACTTGAAACTTAGCATATTATTTGCAATGAGTGCCAGATCATCAGCAAAAGCCAAACAGTTTCCACTTAGGCCATTTTTTTGTGTCTAATTTGAATCCCATAACCTGGCGGCACGGATGTTTTCCACTCTCTGACTATTTTTTCCAGGACACAGTTGAAAATCAATGGAGAGAGCAGATCATCTTGTCTCACCCCTGTACAGATTTCAAATGGTTCTGACAGTTCGCTTCTGAAGTCGACCCTTGACACCGTGCTATTTAAAGTTTCTCTTATCAGACTGATTGCTCTCCTGTCTAGACCAAATTCGGCAAGGGTGTTCTTTATTGTCTCTAGATCAATTGAGTCATACACTTTTTGAAAGTCGGCAAAGGTCACAACAAACTTTTTTGATCTTGATTTGGCGTATGATATAACAGATTTCAGGTTATGGATCTGCTCTGCACAGGAACTTGATGTCCTGAAAGCAGCTTGATATTCGCCCAATTGTTGATCTAAGACGGATTCAGCTCTGTTTAACAACAGCCTGAAAAAAATCTTGTACGTCGTTGGTAGCAAAGAGATTCTTCGGCAATTATTCATATCACTCTTATCGCCTTTTTTATGAAGCGGGTGAATAATTGCTACGGTCCAATCTGGAGGTAGAGTTTCAGTTTCCTAAATATTAAGTATGATATGATGGAAATATTTTATTGTATCATGATCTGCGTAATTCCACATATCAGCCAAGGTGCGATCCTCACCTCCAGATTTTTAATTTTTCAAGCCTTGTATAGTTTTCATGATTTCATCTCATGTGGGAGGGGAACCATCTGAAGGAGGAACAGTAGAATAGAAATCAAGCTTTTCATTTGGGTTTTCAGAATTCAATAGGAATGAAAAGTAATTTCCAAAAGCTGCAGCACATGATTTATCATTCAAATTTAGTTTTCCATCGAGTCCTCTTATATATAACGTAGAAGGTTGAAACATCGATAGTTGTGATTTAAAGGCTTTATAAAATTCCCGAGTGTGATGTCTTCTAAAATTTGCTTCTATTTCATCGATTTGCTTTTTGATGAATATCTCTTAGTTGTTCTCAATACTTTTGATGTATCTTTCCTAACCTTAAAGAAGTTTTCGTGATTTACGGAGGTTTTCTTGCTATTCCATGTTATCCAAGCCTGTCTTCGCTTTTCAATTGCTTCTTTACAATCTTTGTTCCACCACGGGTGTTTATAATTTTTATTGGTCAGTATGGTTTCAGTGGCTGATTGTACCACGGCCTCTTTAATTCTGTTCCACTCTGTTTTATTTGGTTTTCTGTGTAGAGTTTCTGTAAATATGTTGTTGACATCTTTCAGTTTACTTATGTCAAATTTTGGAGGTCTGTTTTTTCTTGAAATATTGGAAAGGCTCTTTCGGCTCTCTGGGACGATATTTATTTTTACCAGAGACAAGTAATGATCAGAATTAATGCTGGCATTCTTCAAAACTCTAACATTGAAAATTTCTGTGGTGGATTTTTTAGAAATAGCTACATGGTCCAGCTGGAATTCTCCAAACATTGCGTTAGGGTGTTTCCAAGTTTTGGCTTTTCGAGGTAGACGCTTGAAGGCTGCGTATATTTAAAGAAAACCTGATTTGAATCCTCATACTGGCGTGACCAGCGCCACTCTTGTGCAAGAAACGCGAAATTTAAATGGATATAGTCATTTAGATGCAGAAACACGCTTAACAACTTTCGTTTACATCTCACAGCTCCTTCTTAGTGTTGCAATTGCTTTTTCCGTCGGTGTAATTGAAGTGATACCTTAACGCCCGATTGTTAATAATAATAATAATAATGCTTAGTAAGCAACGGATTTCTGTTTCCCAGAGTAAACAATATAAATAAACCGTTCATGGGACCTTCCTTTTCGCGTTCTCGAACGATTGTATGCCAGTTGCGTAGTGCGTATGTCCTAATACGAACGATCAAGGGTAGATGAGCGATAACTTATTAGCGGTAATGTGCCCGACTGGAAAGGCTAAATAGCTTCTAGGCAGCCATTCATTACCGGTTTTCCGCTAACAAGCTTATTGAGCTCGGGGCTAACATACAATGAGCAGACGCCGTATTGTACGCCCATCACAAGCACTTGTGTAATCAGAGTTTACTGCTGCTAATTATAGATGTAACCACCCAGCTATCGATGCTGCAAACACTGTCGGCAAGGAGAGCAGCAGTATCACCTTGCTTGCATTACAAGGAACCAAGTGTTTTAACTCAGAAGTTAAAAAGAATGGCCTTTGAGACATATTTACTATGAGCAAAGTGTTGGAAGAGTTCTCATACTGCTTTATGCGTCAAGGCCTACAACGAATGAGGTGGCTTGATTGGCAACATAAAAATATACAAATAAATTCGTTATGACTATCACGCCATCTCTTATTTTGTCTCACGGTAACATATGAAATACGTTGTACTTCAATGTGTGAACAAGAACATTATAAAATAATAACGTAACTCATACATTTATTCATACGCACATCTGCATGCAGTCCGTATATGGGATTCACTATTAAAATTAGAACTTAAAAGAGCTTTGGAAGACTTAAAATCGAATAAGGCAGATGGTATAGGTAAAATTCCATCAGAATTTCTAAAATCATTGGGGGAAGTGACAACAAAACGACGCTTCAAGTTGGTATGTAGAATGTATGACTCTGGAGATATAACAGCCGAATTTCGGGAAAAAACATCATCCACACAATTCCGAAGATTGTAAGAGCCAACAAGTGCGAAAATTATCGCCCAGTCAGCTTAACAGCTCATACATCCAAGTTGCTGACAAGAAAAATACACAGAAGAATTGAAAAAAAACTTAAAGTGTTACATGACGATCAGTTTGGCTTTATGAAAAGTAAAGGTACCAGAGAGATAATGCTGTCGTTGAGGTTGATAATGGAAGCAAGACTAAAGAACAATCAATAAACGTCCACAGGATTTGTCGACCTGGAAAAATCGTTCGACGGTGTCAGCTAATGCAAGATGTTCGAAATTCTGAGAAAAACAGGGATAAGCTACAGAGAAAGATGGATAATATACAATATGCACAAAAGCCAAGAAGGAACACTAAAAGTGGAAGATCAAGAACCAAGTGCTCGGATTAAAAATTGTGTAAGACAGGGATGCAGCCTTTTACGGAAATGAAAGAAAGGTTCAAGAGCGGAAGTGAAATTCAAGGTGAAAGAATATCAATGGTAAGATTCGCTAACGACATTGATTTCCTCATTGGCAATGAAGAAGAATTACACGACATGCTGAATGGAATGAACAGTCTAATGAGTACCGAATATGGATTGAGACTAAATAGAAGAAAGACGAAAGTAATGACAAGTAGACGAAGTGAGAACAGCGACAAACATAAATATCAGGACTGGTGATCACGAAGTGGATAAAGCTAAAGAATTTTTCTACGTAGGGAGCAACATAACCTATTTGGGAAGGAGTAAGGAGGACATGAAAAATAGACTAGCACTAGAAAAAAGGGCATTCCTGAGCAAGAGAAATCTACTAGTATCAAATATACACCTAATTTGAGGAAGAAATTTCTGAGAATGTATGTATGCAGCACAGCAATTTAGGGTAATGAAACATGGACTGTAGGAAAACAGGAAAAGAAGAGAATCGAGACATTTGAGATGTGGTGCTACAAATGAAATCTGAAAATTAGGGGGACCGATAAGGTAAAGACTGAGGAGGTGCTCCGGAACATCGGTGAGGAAAGGAATATATGGGAAACACTGACAAGAAGGAGGGATATAATGGTAGGAAATCTGTTAAGACATTCCGGAAAAGCTATCACGACACTAGAGGGAGCTGTAGATGGGAAAAAATGTAGAGGAAGAAAGAGATTCGAATAGAAATAATTGAGCACTTAGTTTGTAAGCGCTAGTCTGATATGAAGGGGTTGGCACGGAAGAAGGGATTCACGGCGGACCGCATCAAACCAGTCGGAAGACTGATGATTCCAAAAAAAAAAAAAAAAAAAAAAAAAAAAAAAAAAAAAAAAAAAAAAAAAAAAAAAAACTGTTCTCAGCCCCTCGAACACCACAATGGAATGCGGTCGCGTTAAAACAGTCAATGCTGAGTGAATCAGATTAGGGAATGAGACGCTAAGAGTAGGCGAGGTTTGCTATTTGGGCAGGACAGTAAGTTATGATGCCATAGTAGAGAGGACGTAAAATGTAGACTGGTAATGGTAAGAAAAGAAGAGAATAGAAGGTATTGAAATGTGGAGCTACGCAATAATGTTGAAGATGGGTAGATCGCGTAACTAAGGAGGAGATACTGCACAAAATGGGAGAGAAAGATACATTCTGAGACATAAACAAATAATCAGTACAGTACTGGAGAGAAGTGCGGGCCATGAAAATTGTAAAATGAATGCAATAAGCTCGTTCAAACGATTTGGAGTGAGACAGTTATTCGGAGATAAAGAGGCTTGCACAGGAGAGAATAGCATGGAGAGCTACGTTAAACGAGTCTTCGGACTGAAGACCGGAAGAAGAACAACAGGTACCACTCACTCACCGTGACTAAAAAGTTCATACTGTCGATACGCGAACCATTTGGGGCCTTGGAACATTTTTCTTTCCCATTTTCTTACCACGTTCCTAATACGGTAGTGTTAGCAGTCGTCTGAAATTGATCTCTGGCTCAGATATTTACAGTGAGGCGACAGAAGGCGTCGGAAACGTCGTAATATTGTGTCGTATCTCCTATCGCCCGGCACTGTACAGCAACTCGACGTGACATGGACTGAACATTTCGTTGGAAGTCCCCTGCAGAGATGTTGGGCCTTGCTGCCTCTGTAACCGTCCATAATTTCGAAAGTGTTGCCGGTGCATGTTTTTGTACAAGAGCTGGACTCTCGATTATATAGCCTAAATGATTGATGGAATTCATATCGGGCGATCTGGGTGGCCAAATCATTTCATCGAATTGTCCATAATATTCTTCAAAACATTCGCGAACACTTGTTGTTTGGTGACATGACGCATTGTCATCCACAAAAGTTCCACTGTTGATTAGGAACGTGAAGTTCATCAATGGCTGTAAATGATCGTCAAGTAGCCGAACACAACCATTTCCTGTCAGAGGACCCCATCCATTCCATGTAAACAAAGCCCATACCATTGTGGAGGCACCACCATCTTGCACAGTGCCTTGTAGACAACTTGGTTCCATCGCTTCGTAGGGTCTGCGCCACACTCGAACCCTACCATTAGGTCTTACAAACTGAAATCGGGACTCACCCGACAAGGTCATGGTTGTCCAGTAGTTTAGAGTTCAACCGATACGGTTACGAGCAAAGAGAGGCGCTGCAGGATATGTCGCGCTTTTAGCCAAGGCACTCGCGTCGGTCGTCTACTGTCATAACGCCTATTAACACCAAATTTAGTTGCACTATCTTAACGGATACCTTCGTCGTACGTCCCACATTCATTTCTGCCGGTGTTTCGCGCACTGTTACTTGTCTGTTAGCTGCTCTCGGTTGTTAAGTGGGGGTTTTTCTGTGGCCTTGAACTGGGTGTTTGTGTTGTCCTCATCATTTCATCATCATTCTTGGCAGTGGCTGGATTGTATTGTGTAAAAATAGGACTGTGTAAAAATTGTGACATTGTACGGGCACAGAGGAAGGGATTCACGGTGGACCGCATCAAACCAGGCGGAATACTGATAAAAAAAAAAAAAAAGGAAAGCGTTCTCAGACCTTCTATCCCCATTCTCTCCCATACCATGTCAATCCAAAAAGTTTTGGAAACACTGGATTAATAAAGAAAAGTTAAGTCGGCTTTTTAATGTCTGAGCCTCCCCCGAGTTAAGTGAAGCGCACAGAAAGTTTGTTGGAAATTGTCAGAAAAGTCCTTCATTCTGGATGTTGTTCAACTCAAGCGTCACACTGGCTTGAATGTCGGTTAAGCCAAAGTGTTTACGGTTCATGTGAATTTCTGGACTTTGTCGATATGTGGTACGTTTATATTGATGACGTCCGGCCGGAGGGGCCGTGCGGTTCTGGGCGCTACAGTCTGGAACCGAGCGACCGCTACGGTCGCAGCTTCGAATCCTGCCTCGGGCATGGATGTGTGTGAAGTCCTTAGGTTAGTTAGGTTTAATTAGTTCTAAGTTCTAGGCGACTGATGACCTCAGAATTAAAGTCGCATAGTGCTCAGAACCATTTTTTTTATATTGATGACACCAAGTCTCGTCATCAGGAAAGATTTTTTCGAGATAACAATTATCCGCGTTTTACATTTCAGGCGTCCACGAAGCGTTGATTTTGTGTGAGAGTCGAAGTGTGAGCGACGAACTTTCCACACACTTTCCTCTTTTTCAAAACATGGAATAATATTTTGGTGTAACTCAACATTTAGACTAAACGTATTCACTGCTCAAAAGAAAGTGGTTTGAATAATGTGTGGGGTTCATAGTTGCACATCTTCTAGACATCTTTAAAAGATTGGGAATTCTTACAACAGCCTCACCGTAGATTTGCTCACTAGTGAAATTTTGTTCTCAACCACATGGACCAGTTTAAAAACAATAGTGACATTCATGATGATAATACCAGAAAAAAGAGAGACTTATACTAGGGATCACCAACTTAGTATTGGAGTGCAGCGTGGAGGGTAAAAATCGTAGAGGGAGACCAAGAGATGAATACACTAAACAGATTCAGAAGGATGTAGGTTGCAGTAGGTACTGGGAGATGAAGAATCTTGCACAGGATATAGTAGCATGGAGAGCTGCATTAAACCAGTCTCTGGACTAAAGAACACAACAACAACAGTGTTTAACGTCTTGAACGCTTGATTTAGAGATATTGCTCTATTGGGATTTTTGACAAAACAACTCTGACGCGCTATGGCCGCGCGCCCATTACTCAACCGCCTACTAACAACTGACTGGCAGAATGCACATGTTGTTTATAGTTGGTACTTGAAGCTACTACCGTAGCTACTGTGCTGACTTCGCTTGTACGCCACGAATATCAGTCTCAGAACTTACAGGACGGTAGGTGAATATATCACTTACAATTGCGCACCCAGCAAGAGTCGCAAAAGGCACGTTGTCCCCACACTATGCCCTCCCTTGGAAAAAATTGTGATCTTCGCAAACCGAACTCACATATTAGCATTCCTGCTCCACCGTACAGACAGACGAGTTATTCCAGCATCAAATGCAGAACATCTAATGGATATTATATAGTACCTAGTGTAGCATGAACCATTTGGCTCAAAATTATCTCGCGTCTCGTCAGTTTTCACTTTTCTTCTGCAGCGCTGTTGGGTTGCAAAAGATTCCAGTAGCGTTTTACTTTCAATTTGTGATGTTTTATTCTGGTTTTAGCATCCTGTCTAAAAATTTATTAACTCTGTGTGTATAATAAGTATTCATATGTATCTGAACGTTACCTAGTAGACAGCAAGTTCAAGAGAACAATCGAACAGGCAATGACGAAATAAAAGAAACGTTCAAAGACGGAATTAAAATTTAAGGTGAAAGGATATCAATGACACGATTCGCTGATAACAATGCTATCCTCAATGAAAGGGAATAATAGCAGTATCTGCTGAATGAAATGATTAGTCTAATGAATTCAGAATATGGACTGAATGTAAATCGAAGAGATCTAATGAAATTAATATCTCTGCGACTGGAGGCAGCATGGTTAGCTTATAGAAAAACGTAATTTCTTTTCGGTTTTCCTTTCGGTTCTGCAAGAAATTGTGCTTCATTTCCTCCACTCTCCTCTCCATCATGATAATTTTATGTCCCTCTCCCCTGCTCCAACCGTCCGTCCCCACAAGCGCATCGCCTGGGTATGGTCTTAACCACAAACACATGAGCCGGCCGGAGTGGCCGAGCGGTTCTAGGCGCTGCAGTCTGGAACCGCGCGACCGCTACGGTCGCAGGTTCGAATCCTGCCTCGGCCATGGATGTGTGTTAGATGTCCTTAGGTTAGTTAGGTTTACGTAGTTCTAAGTTCTAGGGGACTGATGACCTCAGAAGTTAAGTCCCATAGTACTCAGAGCCATTTGAACAATTTTTGAACAAACACAAGACATACAATGGGATATTCAAATACGACGTATTAAAACAAGAGCATACCTTAGAGTTGGGGTATGAGGATTCTCAAACTACTTTCTTGAAAAGGGACTTTGGTGGAAATGGAGCACGAATTATTACAAATTAGGTCGCAATACTATTGAAAAACTGTGTTCATTAGCCTTCAACAATAATGCATTGACTGGTAACTTGCAAGAGTTCCTCCTTGGGAAAGATATATTTATATAATTTTTTGGTATTTGGAACATGCTCTTACAGACGTCTCAGCATTGAAAATGTTACACTATATTTGGTTTTGACGATTCATAGTACACATAAGTTTGAGTAATATCCTGGTACGAAGTTACATAGGCTGATGACCACGCAGTTGAGCGCCCCACAAACCAAACATCATCATCTTCATCGGTCGTTAAGTAAAGGCCATCGGTCACTACGATGCCCGTGGTGCGAGACAATGCCTAAAATTTGGCGTTCTCGGCATTCCCTTGACATTGTGGATCTGTGAACACTAAATTCCCTAACGATTTCCGAAGTGGAAAGACCTTTGCGTCTAGTTCCAACTATCGTTCCATGTTCAGAGTGTAGTGGGACGCGAAATTGAAGCGTCACACATCCACCACCAGTGTCAGCCCAGTTTGCAGGTGAATATAAGTTTAATTTAGTTTTTGTTTATGTATTTTTGTAATATTTGTAATGGTTGTGAATTGTCTAAAGTTTTGTATTTATTTTTTATGTTTCATGTACGGAGAGGGCGACGCAACGAACGGAGACAGCATCTTCGCTGCCGGGACTAGAGAGAAAATTGCTGGCCACTCTACGTCGCTGGTAACAGCCAAAGAGCAACAGAAGATCCTGAAACCGAGTTGTTGCGTCGTGCTTCTAAAATGAAATTGTAATGTTTCTACAACAATGACGTCATAGAGAGTTTAATCGTGTTGTAAATGTTCAGTTCTGTCTTGTCAAGGCTCAAGTTCACGTCTATATTTGGAGGATAATAAACTAGTGGATGCTACTAAAGTTTAAATACGTGTTCCGAGAATTTATGTATGAAGAATTATGTTACGTAATTTATTTGACAAGATTATTAATTTTTTGACAACGTCCATCGCGAGTTTGAATCTCGAAAGTTTATTCAGTGTGGTTCTAATATTTATTAATGTAGATCACTTGCATTAATATAATTTCTGAGGAGAAACAAACGACATCTAAATTGAAAAAAGTTTGCGCAAACCAATTGGCCTGAGTGACGAAATGCTGCGCATACGACTCAAATGATGATGTTTTAATTACAGTTTCGTTCAAGACCCATTCAGAGACAAATTTAAAAACGGATTTAAATAATTTGGAAGTGTGTTGTAACTGACGTAGGTGACGAAGTCTGCGCATGGTCATATGTCAAAAGAAAATCATTCATACAAAACTTACGTCTGTTAATCCCCGTCGTGCAACCATAATCTCATGGGAAATCTTTCCACATGGGAAGTGACACTTCCGTCAGTGCACAGCCCTTTCAAGCGTTGCGCACGCGATAATACCGCCAGCTGTTATGTGCGTACCGCTATCCCAACACCTTTGTCAACTCTGTCCACATCCCGAGAATATTTCCTTAAAGATTTGAAATTGTTGAGTACTAGCTATCTACTTATAGGTGTCTGTACATTATTGCATTAGGAGTTCATTCCCTAGACATATGACAATGCTAGTAAATTTATATCATATTATTGCTCACCGTTAGTCCTGTTTCCTACTGTCAGAGGTCACATTTATCTTATGAATTTGTTTTTCGTTTTCTTTTTTTTCTTTCTTTTTTTTAATCAGATCACAGTTCACCGTATTTTGATCTCAAGGTGTAATCTGAATACATTGGCAGAGACAGACTGGCGAAAGAAGACAGTGTTGTATCAGCATTTGTTATGCATGTTTTTCTTCTTAGTTAAACGAACAAATGAACGCATAAGATGGGAAGTACTTTGGACTGCTAATTACTGTCTGGTTCTGGCATTCTGACTGCAGTCCTGTTCCTCCAATTCGCATCTTGTGGAAGGTTTCATTACCTACTCTGTTGAACTCCTAACAGTGTGTGAGTCATCGTCAACTGTTCGCACTTATTTCTATATATGAAACTTGGAAGGTGGTTAGGAAGAAAAAATCAGTGCATTTCATTAAAGAAAACTGCACTATACAATAAAATCCTTTTTCGAACTTTTCTACATAATACACTACTGGCCATTAAAATTTCTACACCAAGAAGAAATGCAGATGATAAACGGGTATTTATTGGACAAATATATTACATTAGTACTGACTTGTGATTACATTTTCATGCAATTTGGGTGCATAGATCCTGAGATATCAGTACCCAGAATAACCACCTCTGGCCGTAATAACGGCCTTGATACGCCTGGGCATTGAGTCAAAAAGAGCTTGGATGGCGTGTACAGGTACAGATGCCCATGCAGCTTTAACACGATACCAGAGTTCATCAAGAGTAGTGAATGGCGTATTGTGACGAGCCAGTTCCTCGGCCACCATTGACCAGATGTTTTCAATTGGTGAGAAATCTGGAGAATGTGCTGGCCAGGGTAGCAGTCGCGCATTTCCTGTAACCAGAAAGGCCCGTACAGGACCTACAACATGCGGTCGTGCATTGTCCTCCTGGAATGTAGGGTTTCGCAGGGATCGAATGAAGGGTAGAGCCACGGGTCGTAACACATCTGAAATGTAACGTCCATTGTTCAAAGTGCCGTCAATGCGAACAAGAAGTGACCGAGACGTGTAACCAATGGCACCCCACACCATCACGCCAGGTGATACGCCAGTATGGCGATGAGGAATACACGCTTCCAATGTGCGTTCACCGCGATGTCGCCAAACACGGATGCGACCATCATGATACTGTAAGCAGAACCTGGATTCATCCTCAAAATTGACTTTTTGCCATTCGTGCAACCAGGTTCGTCGTTGAGTACACCATCGCAGGCGCTCCTGTCTGTGATGCAGCGTCAAGGGTAACCGCAGCCATGGTCTCCGAGCTGATAGTCCATGCTGCTGCAAACGTCATCGAACTGTTCGTGCAGATGGTTGTTGTCTTGCAAACGTCCCCATCTGTTGACTCAGGGATCGAGACGTGGCTGCTCGATCCGTTACAGCCATGCGGATAAGATGCCTGTCATCTCGACTGCTAGTGATACGAGGCCGTTGGGATCCAGCACGGCGTTCCGTATTACCCTCCTGAACCCACCGATTCCATATTCAGCTAACAGTCATTGGATCTCGACCAACGCGAGCAGCAATGTCGCGATACGATAAACCGCAATAGCGGAAACGTGATGGTACGCATTTCTCCTCCTTACACGAGGCATCACATCAACGTTTCACCAGGCAACGCCGGTCAACTGCTGTTTGTGTATGAGAAATTGGTTGGGAACTTTCCTCATGTCAGCACGTTGTAGGTGTCGCCACACGCACCAGCTTTGTGTGTATTTTCGGAAAAGCTAATCATTTGCATATGACAGCATCTTCTTCCTGTCGGTTAGATTTCGCGTCTGTAGCATGTCATCTTCGTGGTGTAGCAATTTTAATGGGCAATAATGTACTTTCTAGACTTACGAGTGGTTCAAAATGGTTCAAATGGCTCTGAACACTATGGGACTTAACTTCTGAGGTCATCAGTCCCCTAGAACATGGAACTACTTAAACCTAACTAACCTTATGACATCACACACATCCATGCCCAAGGCAGGATTCGAACCTGCGACCGTAGCGGTCGCGCGGTTCCAGACTGTAGCGCCTAGAACTGCTCGGCCACCCCGGCCGGCAATTGCGAGTGGACTGGAGAGTATTAACAGTTCTTTTACACGTCATAATGCATTGACTCGGATTTTGAGAAAGAAATAGTACACAGAAACACTTGCTGTGCATAAAAAAATATTTTCATTTATGAGAGTTAGAAATACTTAATTCTGTTTCTGTTATACGGCTAACGTAGTGAACAGTGCACTAGTGGCGAAGCTGGATATACCTGTAACTGACAGAAGCAAATTCCAACTGTTGTCAGGTTAATTGAGACAAGACAGATATTTTGTCTGTAATCGCAAGGGAAGCCATTGTTTCTTACAAATGAATACTACTAACACCCTCGACTGCTTCTCACATTTTGTCTTCTGTCACTAGAATATGTACCAGCCTCAAACCCTTAACCCCTTTTCTTTTCCTTCCATTGCTGGGAGTCGCAATTTGACTCACACAAATGTGCTACTAATTACTGTCTTGCACACAAAAGGAGCTTCTCCTTTCTGAAAATCATTTGTTGTACTGTGTATAGCTACACAAATTATGGAGATTTCGCAATTAGTACCACAAACGTGTAGTAGAAGCATAAGAGTTTTAGGCTCTGCTTTTGTGCAATTTATGCGTGCCCGAATGTTTTCGTTGTTGTATTACAGAACCCACTGTAAGTATATCGTGCTTAATATTTGCGAACCACTTCCGTATACTAATGACGGTGTACAATAATCAAAACGTCTTGTGAATTATATTAGATCTGCAGGTGTAATGTTTATCAAGTACGCACACAAAGATTGCAACACAGAACTATGTCGACTTCAATTCCTATTGTACCGATACAACAGAGAAATTTAATTTGTAGATTCACTTATTTCCCAAGAAACGACTTCCGAATGCTTTCCGTATTTTGAATAGTTAATTCGTACGTGTGATACCTCCTTTTGTGCAGATGTATCAGAGACTTGTACATATGAACTTAAACGAAAGATCGAAGACATGCGTTCATCGCTGGTTCACGCATCCGATTCATTTGTTCCGGGCTAAATCGAACTGTAGGATCTGCGTTACTGGCAATTTTCGGCCGAGAAGAAATGATTTGGTCGAAGGCATGAAACTATCTGCATGTTACACAAGAACGAACGCAGCTTAAAAAAGAAAAAAAAGAAGAAATGTAATTCCAAAGGAGGAGCCTACAATTAATCTGGCCGGAACTGCGAGGAGACGAAGAGAGCGCGTATTGAAAGTTGGTCGGGCGCTTCTTGCCGGGCTAGAAATCGGGAGCGGAGGACGTATCACTACAAGCGGATGGCGATCGTCGAAAAACACTTAACGAGACAATAGGGGCGGCGAAAATCGTGCGAGAAAATTCGTTTAATTTTTCTTTATCAGTTCGGCGCCGCACCGGCGACCGGTACAATGCTTAAATATTTAACATCCTATTAAGCACGGGCACATACAAGAAACGGAGGCAGGATCGGCGACGAGAAGGAAATCGAAGTTTCGTTCGTGCAGGTGGGAGGCAGGGGTCGAAGAAACGAGCAGCGGGCGATGACGCGGCAAGTAAGCCCGTAGAGTGTATTATTAGTGGGCACGAAAGAAGAGCAAGAGAGGGAGAGCAGAGGAATGGAGTGGGAATGGAAGTCGAGCAACAAGAGCGCGAGGAGGCGGAGGAGCGGAAGCCCACTGCCGCGGCGACGTGTGGAGGCGAAAGTGTGCTGCCCCCGCCCCCCCCCCCCCCCTAACCTGCCGGCACTGGGCCGAGGCTATTGTGGCGTTTGTTATTGGTCACGATCGGCGTTGCACGACCCTGCCGGTCGGCGGCTGCGAGCCGCGAGAGTTCTGGCTAACTGCATCATGATACCACCGGCCGTCGAGAGCCGAGCGCGAATAAATACTACCCGACCCGTGTTGTTTGCATTTCGAGAACGATACTCCCCCCAGACACCATCACCGCCCTGCATTCCCCCTCCATCTCCGTGTGAGTATAGCCGCAGCTAACTCCTTTCCTTAAGTTCCTCTACCACTTCGCATCTTTCTCATGCTAAAACATAGTACTAGTTCCAATTTATACACGCGATGTTACCAAGATCTGCTTTATGACTCTTTTCATCGTGACCTTAAACATAATCTATTACTTTAATGGAATATTTCGGCTCGACCACAGTAAAATGTTTTCACCTCAAAACCCGAGCATGTTGAAACTGACTTGCTTCGGAAGAGAAGTTTCCATATCCGAATACATTAACAGAATAGCTAATCGAGTAAAATGACACTAAACGACTGTTAAAGAAAGATAAAAAATTAAACAAATTTCTGGCAATGTTGTCTTCATTCGTTTCCCTTGCCAGCCTCCATCTCCGTTGAGATTTCGTCAGAAGAAGAAAGAATTGTGATTTTAATAACCACGTCATTAAGGAGGCTTCGTTGGTTGAAAGAAGAAACGAGAAAAAGAGAGGAAGGAATGACTGGAAGAAGGATAAGGGGAACTGATACAGAGAAGAAAGCGCTTGAGAAGGGCGGAGAGAGAATGCCGAGAATAGGATTGTGGGAGGATTGTGTAGGATAAATATCTAGGAGCGGCCATGCTACGGTTGCCTTCTTCCACACAAACTTCACAGATGTGCACAATATACGTTACGAAAATTCAAGCAGCCCGTCAGATAAAGTTAGTGTCAGTCGTCCCCATAGCGTACATGAGACCACTGAGCCTCTAGCTCTGGCTCGATCCTTACTACCGTCCCATGTTTTGTTCGGTTTAAGCAAACAATGTGAAGAATACTCCTGGCGCCTCATCCGAGCCTGGCGGGCCGTTAGAATTTGCGTGGGCAACGAGCTCTTTCATTGACCTCATTGCTAACTGATTCGGTAATGGCGCAATGCATCGAATTCTTTTTTAACAAAGTGAAAAATGATCGTATGGCATTGTTGGCCTGGCGGCCCCATGCGGGGAAGTTGGCCGCCGTATTGCAAGTCCTTTTTAGTTGACGCCACTTCGGCGACTTGTAAGTCAATGATGATAGAGAACACACAACACCCAGTCATCACTAGGTGGAGATAATCCCTGACCCCACCGGGAATCGAATCCGGGACCCCGTGCGCGAGAAGCGAGACCGCTGCCGCAAGACCACGAGCTACGGACCATTTTTAACAATTATTTCTTAACAGAACTCACCGTGCATTACCTCTACAAACTTTTCAGATTGTTTCTGGCCAGCCTGTATATCTCCATACTGTTGAAATTTCAGAAATTTTCATGGAGAATGGAGATATAGTAGGTCCCATATACGAAACAAACTTGTAAACGTGTGACTGGTTGACTACTTGCTTTGTCAATAAATGTCTGATCCTAGTAGTGCCAGTGATTTGCAGAATTTTATTACACACAAAGTTGTTTCATTACGAATAATGTTGTTTTATTACAAACACTGTGTGATATGACAATTTTCTGTGCTAAACGTAACTGAATGCTACAGCGAGAGATTGCTTTCCTCTGCAGTTATGAATTTCTTTTCTTAATGAAGTTACACTAATGGCCATTAAAATTGCTACACCAAGAAGAAATGAAGATGATAAACGGGTATTCATTCGACAAATATATCATACTATAACTGATTACATTTTCACTCCATTTGGGTGCATAGACCCCGAGAAATCAGTACCCAGAACAACCACCTCTGGCCTTGATACGCCGGGGCATTGAGTCAAAGGGCAGAGCTTGGATGGCATGTACAGGTAGAGCTGCCAATGCAGCTTCAGCACATACCACAGTTCATCAAGAGTAGTGACTGGAGTACTGTGACGAGCCAGTTCCTCGACCACCATTGACCACACATTTTCAATTGGTGAGAGATCTGGAGAATGTGCTGGCCAGGGTAGCAGTCGCACATTTCCTGTATTCAGAAAGGCCCGTACAGGACCTGCAACATGCGGTCGTGCTTTATCCTACGGAAATGTATGGTTTCGCAGGGATCGACTGAAGGGTAGAGCCACGGGTCGTAACACATCTGAAATGTAACGTCCATTGTTCAAAGTGCCGTCAATGCGGACAAGAGGTGACCGAGACGTGTAACCAATGGCACCCCATACCATCACGCCGAGTGATACGCCAGTGTTGCGATGACGAACGTCCCCATCTGTTGACTCAGGGATCGAGACGTGGATGCACGATCGATTACAGCCATACGGATAAGATCTGTCATCTCGACTGCTAGTGATACGAGGCCGTTGGGATCCAGCACGGCGTTCCGTATTACCCCCTTGAACCCACCGATTCCATATTCAGCTAACAGTCATTGGATCTCGACCAACGCGAGGAGCGATGTCGCGATACGATAAACCGCAATCGCGATAGGCTACAATCCGACCTTTATCAATGTCGGAAACGTGATGATACGCATTTCTCCTCCTAACACGAGGCATCACATCAACGTTTCACCAGGCAACGCTGGTCAACTGCTGTTTGTGTATGAGAAATCGGTTTGGAAACTTTCCTCATGTCAGCACGTTGTATGTGTCACCACCGTCGCCAACCTTGTATGAATGCTCTGAAAAGCTAATCATTTGCATATGACAGCATCTTCTTCCTGTCGGTTAAATTTCGCGTCTGTAGCACCTCATCTTCGTGGTGTAGCAATTTTAATGGCTAGTAGTGTACATTATTCTATAGTACCTGAGGTGGCATTTCTTTTGAGGTTTTAGTAAACCCACAGTAAAAATAAGTTCAGGTAACTAAAAATTCATCTACAAGACCACGTGTGTAGCCCTTGTGTGTTTGGTATGAACAAAATTAATCTGGAACTGGGAAACCTACTTACAAATATGAAAAGCTGGAGGCACAATACGTCTTTCAGAGAGCCCAAATAGCACAAGATTATATCTCCATCCCTCTTTTCCTACTATGTGGCCATCATCTAGCGTTATGAGCTTTAGACTACGGCCCTGCAATTCTCAGGTCGAGTCGCAGCAGGTGCGGCGAAATTTTCCTCGTTCCGATCCCTCCAGGTTTACCCCACGTCCACTCACATAGCTATCAACTGGGTACTGGTGATCTTTGCAGTGGGTAAAAGACGGCTGGGACGGGGGGATCACCACTCTGCCACTCCTAGTGCTGCGACGAAGAAAGGCTGCACAGTACCCTCCCTCAAGCCAATAGCCTAGCCACGGCCTGGCGCCGCGGACTTTACCTCTTGACTCCCCTTTACGTCCGCGGATAGTGGGCTCCTATTTGTGTGACTTCCTCTGGCATTCAGACAGAATTATACTGAGGGAGCTTTGTAAGCAACACTCTACATGCTGCACATTTGTCCATACTTCTAGAAACTTCGAAATTGTGACTGACTAGTGGCCGACAGCGTCCACGAATAGTGTCAGAACTTCTAGTCTATTAGAACACGCCGAAGCATTCGTTGTAAGTTGACGCCAGAGACACGAAGTTCAGAAACAGTTAAACCACATTCTTCTCACTTGCAGCCACACACCATTGCTCGCCCGGCATTTCTCTACGGAGGTGACGTGATGCCCGTTCGTCAACCACTCATAACCGTTCTGTACGTTAGAGGCGTGGAACCTTGTCTTTGAAAAATCGTACCCCAGACATACTTGACGTCGGAAACTTAGATTCTTGCATTGCCCTGCTGGTAGATGCCATCGTGTCCACAAGGATAGGCACATGATCCGTTGTGCCCTCCAGAATGACGAGATCACCCAGGGAATACCACAAAAACATTCCCCAGATCATAATGCTCTGACAATTGTTGCACGGTGTTTGCTTTCAGACGTGTCACGTCGTACAACCCAACACTCGTCTGTCCGATGTAGCATAAAACGTGAGTCATCTGAAAAGGCCACATTTCGCCCCTCAGTGGTCGTTCAGTACTGAATTGTCAATTCCAGCCTTTATCGCTGATGAATAGCAGTCATAATTGGTGTGTGAATCAGACGCCTGCTGCGGAGACCCATATGCAGCACAATTCACTGAATTGTCGTTTAGGAGACACTGTTGATGGCCTCTTGGCTCACCTGGGCGGTCGTCTGCTCAAGAGTTGCACGTCTATCCGCCCTTTTGCATCTCCACAGCCGTCTTCCATTCCTCTTTGACTTGTGGTGTATCACGGTTACCTCGGTGTTGGTTTCGGACAGCGTCAGCTGGCGAACAATTTACAAACTCAGCCATTTCTAAATACTCCACCTTGGCCCGAAAACCAATGATCACGGCCTTTTGGACGTCAGATAAATCTACCCGTATCTACATTACGACAACCACTTCAGTTTTCCGGGGCACTCCGACACACTCAACTGCTGGTACTGCCACCTGCTGTGTCGAAGTACTTACTACACGATGGCGTCAAATGGTTCAAATGGCTCTGAGTACTATGGGACTTAACATCTATGGTCATCAGTCCCCTAGAACTTAGAACTACTTAAACCTAACTAACCTAAGCACAGCACACAACACCCAGCCATCACGAGGCAGAGAAAATCCCTGACCCCGCCGGGAATCGAACCCGGGAACCCGGGCGTGGGAAGCGAGAACGCTACCGCACGACCACGAGATGCGGGCACACGATGGCGTCGAACATAGGCGATGATCACATTAATGTGAAATTAAATGATTGACGGACTGTGTGTAAGCGGTAACCTGTGAGTCACACGTTGATTGAGAGTTATATTTTGAAAATCTCTTGCCTTATACCCTCTCCTGGCAGTATTTAGAACGAAGACACCTGTTTGACTGTTTCTGCTAGGGATGAGAGATTGTGAGTAAGAGTCGATCAACTGGATTTTGCAATTATTTAAATGACTCAAATAATCAAATCAGTGACTGCATTCTAATAATCTATAAAGCAATCAACTAAAATAACTTGTATGATAAAAGACTTTGGTCTATAATAAAATAATGTGATGCTGAGACATTTACATTTCTCTTTTTGTAACTAACAGTGATAATGTTTATAAAATATGGATAAAAAAACGGAAAAGCTGAAGGTTGCTTTAAATAAAATTAATTATTATTATAGGTAAGTTTCTATTTATCGATTCTGCTATGGCAGTTGATTTGCTTTGATTATCTGCAAGGTTGTTTGATAAGTTGCATCTACTGTAAACAATAAATCGAAAGTGAAGTTAACCTGACTGCGTGGTTTCCAAGAAAGTGTACTGAGTTGCCTAATAAAGAAAACCAGTTTATACCTACGTTCTGTTCATAAATCGTTAACAGTTTTTTCATAATGTCTTACTTCTCTGACATGAAATTTGATAAAATCTTAATAGATTTCTGATCGAATAAACGGAAGCCACTTGAAATTTGAAATGTAATTTTCTTTCTTCTTCTCTTTTTGACTCGCATTTGGCAATGAGTAGCACTTGGTCAACTGCCCTCTGGAAACTGCTGCTGCTGCTACTGATGGCTACTAAAAAGATACACCTCATAAGGGCAATCTAAGTACAGACGAACAACATGTGCGATGAGTCCGCGTAATGTGTCTGCATTTAATTTGATCCTGATTACCGTAAAAGGTGTATTGACAAATTTCGAAGTCACTTAACGAAAGTATTCTTCATGATAATCAAGACTTGCAGAGAAATAATATTTCGAAACACACATGTTTCGTCATAGCTTAAGAAAAAGTTGCACTGATTGAGTTAATCTTTCCAGAATTTTCGCTAGTGTTACCTAGTTAACATGATGGAAATGTTCTGTGTTTGACACCAAATTGTGATAATGGTGTGCAGGCGGAGTTCGCACACAATGAAAGCAAAGAAATTAATTATTACGTCATTAAAAAGTCTTCATCAAATCGACCACAAAAACCTTTCTCTCTCGCAGTGGAGATATAAAAAACTAAATTACAAAATCACTTTCCTAATTCATAATCGATTGGTGCGCCTGTTTTGTTGTACTAATAAATAGCACTTTTTTTGAGTGCTGCCTGCGATACCAAAAGCGAATCTCGCCCTTGCAATGAATTACCAGGAACGCTGATAGTGAACAAATATCAAAACCACCTTCAACAGCTTAAACACATTATCATGGCTATGAACAAATATCAACACCACTTTCAGCAGCTGAAACACATTATCATGGCTAATGCGGTGTAGGGGAACCGCTTTCACTCAAACCACCCTCCACTCGTCTAGGGGTAGTTAAACACAGGTGTCGTTAATTAGTGTTCCTGGTGGCTTTCAATGGAGTCTTACATAGTTCTTCGTGCAAAACAGTGACCAGTTCAAGAAACGATGATGCGGATGGATAGTGATCACGCGCCCTTCTTTCCAAAGTAGGCCACAAAGGCAATAAAATGCAAATATGGTGGCCCGTGAAGATGCAACAATTCATCCTCGAGCCCAAAACAAGTCCTGTACGACGTGAACAGGGGGAACACAGCATCAACAATTGGGGAGTACCTTGGCACGGATCTGATCAGCCATAATGGTTTCATAATGCTTGGCTGTAATGAGGTCTTGTAGAGCACCCATGGGGCCCAAGGAATAGCACGATGTGGCTGCCCAAATCATCAAAAACTTGGCCATAAGTTGGAAACTGTGTGAAAGAAACTCATCCGACCGACTGGAATCCTCGCAATGCTCCGCAGTGTAGGGTTTATGGCTTCAGCACCACTATTTCCTGCAATGGGCATCTACATCACTGATGAGTGGTTTTGGGATTTCAGCTCACGCTACAATTCCTTGCTTATGGACCTCCCATCCTGTTGTTTTGGTGCTGACAGGGTTCGCGAGTGCGACATTCAGTTCTGCAGTGACTTTTAGTTGTTGCCGTATTTTTCGACACAGTCCTCTTCAATGTACGTCCGTCGCCGTGACTCAACACAAACTTTCATCCGCACTGTGTTTTAATGGATGAACTTCTTCCGCTTTTCCTGTATCCGATATACATCTCGAAATCAAAACACTCGGCTTCCATTGTAACAAAAGTAGCCACTGTACGACCAGCAGCATTCTGTGTCGTTCAAATTCTCTTAGTTCCGGCATAAAGCACTCAAAACTGCACAGAACACTTTTGTGAACAGATCTGACACTGGCAGCGTACTGGCGACATTTCACAGGTGCTGTTGGTGGTCAAATGCATCAGCGAAACCATCAGGATTGACTAACATCTACATTAGTGTTCAAGCATACATTTCGCGAGGTGTTCCCATTTTTTTCTCTTTTTGTCAATCCTTCTACATACAGTACAAATTACGACAGAAGTAATTACGTTTGGTGAAAGCACATCATAGGGATGTTTATGTTCAAGCACGTTACGTTATTTATTCGAGAACTGTTCACCACGCTACATAAGTGTCACTACTGTTAGATCGTTGACGTTGGCAGCAACCTTAAACAAAACCCCGTCTACACCAAATGTTCCGACTTGTTTCGTTCATTGGTTTTCGGGCCAAGGTGGAGTATTTAGAAATGGCTGAGTTTGTAAATTGTTCGCCAGCTGACGCTGTCCGAAACCAACACCGAGGTAACCGTGATACACCACAAGTCAAAGAGGAATGGAAGACGGCTGTGGAGATGTGTAAGGGCGGATAGACGTGCAACTCCTGAGCAGACGACCGCCCAGGTGAGCCAAGAGGCCATCAACAGTGTCTCCTAAACGACAATTCAGTGAATTGTGCTGCATATGGGTCTTCGCAGCAGGCGTCTGATTGGCGTCTATTGGCTTGAGGGAGGGTACTGTGCAGCCTTTCTTCGTCGCAGCACTAAGAGTGGCAGAGTGGTGATCCCGCCGTCCCAGCCGTCTTTTACCCACTGCAAAGATCACCAGTACCCAGTTGATAGATGATGGATGCTAGGGGCAGTCGGCGCTCTTTCCGTAATCAAGCTATACACAGTCCCGCATCACGCAACGGGATTTAACACAAAAATGGAAAAATAATTGATCTTTGGGATAATCGATTACACTAGCCAACAGTGAAAATGCAACTGGGATGAAATAAACGTTCGTTAACTACATCAACCGCACTGATAATGAAACTGACATGAGAAAGTCGAGCTAGCTCTCGTTCCCAAGTTAAAGGGGCCTCTTGTAATTATAATCATATTTTATTAGTATCCATTGTCAATCCCTTCCCATATAGGCTTCGAAATCCCGCTGATGGTAGAGTGATGAAGTTCCAAGCAACAATAGCTGAGTTTACTTTGTCGCTATTTTCAGCCCAGGTTCGTAGCAACATTGGGAAGGGGGAACATGAAAGGAGGAGCGAAGTATGTTTCATTTGAGCGTATTTTCAGTCTGCTACAAGCTGTGTTCTGTCCGCGTGAAGAAAGTGTTACTGAAGTGTAGTTAATGCTTGTGGTCACTATAATTCCTGAGCTGCTTCCCAGATGAGTAGAACAGTGCTGACAGTTTTTGCTACATTTATGGACGTAATCGTAAAGGATGCCAATAACGTCACGTGTTAGGAAGGCGTACAGACCGCATATTGGCTGTGAAATTGGGGACCAGTACAAGCCTTGGGTTCCTCATGTGTCTTGCATGTCGTATGTCTTCGATCTTCATTAGTGGCTGAATCGTAAAAGGTCTTCCACGGGCTTTGGTATACCCATGATCTGGAGAGAACCATCAAACCATGTGAGTGACTGTTGCTTTTGTATCACAGCTCCATTAACACGTGATATTTCCAAGAAGAGAAAGTCTTCCTTGACGTATCCCAACATACCGTCGGCCGTGCTACCATGGTCGCACAGAAACCAACTGCCTGTTTCGGTCCCACGTGATCATTATGTTGACGAGAGCGGTAGTGAATCTAGTGCTGTACCATCACCTTCAAAACCTAGTTATTCGAAAGATTCTGATTTTACGTGTGACGGTGACTGAACAGAGATTCACAAAATAACACAGTGTAAACATAACGTCCCAGTGAGAGATTTGGAACTGCCGAAAGGTAAAGCTGAACTGTTGGCGTCAAGATTACAACAGTGGAATTGTCTTGATAAGACAGTAAATATGGCTGCGTTTAGTAACCTCCAAATGTCATCCCTTTCATTTTTCTAAAGTAAAAAGAACTTGGTATTCTCAAGTGATGTACAGAACTAATGGCAGCTAAGGACATAAAAGTGATCATGGAGGTGGTTTATCAACTCCTCGAAAGTAAGTCTCAAGTATGTGCTACTGCATAATAGCAACACGTTACCATCGGTTCCCATTGGGTATGCACCTTACATCAAAGAAAAATGAGATAACATGCAACAATTGTTATTGCGATTGAGCTAGGACAAGTATAAATGGCAGGTTTCCGGCGATGCTAAAGTAATAGGCATATTACTCGGGCTGTACACGGCTACATCAAATTCTGCTGCTTCCTGTGCCTCTGGGATAGGCACACCAAATCCCTTCATTGTGGGGAGAAAGATCAGTCTAAGTTTCAATCACTTGAACCAGGATCCCGCTATGTGATGCACGAAGCACTTTTTGAATCCAACGACATAATTCTTCCTGCTCCTCGTATAAAATTTTGCCTAATGGAAAACTTGTTGAAGGCCGTGGACAAAACTCGTATGCCTTCGTCCAAGCGTCAAGAAAATACCTAGGAAAAAAGATGGCAGAAAATTATGAGGGCCATGTGGTTAATCTTTTTCAGTGCTACAACTGACTGGAGTGCTACCTGCTAGAGAAATGTACATGTCTTAGTGAGGCGAAAATAAAAGAGGGATTTTCGTAGATTCCCAGATACATAACCTGTACAAAAATGAGCATTTCAACATTATCCTGACAGTTAATGAAAACTTAGCTTGGGATGCCTTCGTCCAAGCGTCAAGAAAATTCCTAAGAAAAAAGACGGCAGAAAATTATAAGGGCCATGTGGTTAATCTTTTTCGGTGCTACAGTTGACTGGAGTGCTACCTGCCCTTGAAGTTACTCGTACGTTTCCTAGATTCCGACTCGGACTTCTTTCCTGACCGTGGCGATGCTGTAAACGACGAGCACGGAGAACGGTTCCGCCAGCTAACTTTAGATACGGAAGAAAGATACCAGAGAAAGTGGAGTATATCAACGTCAGCCGATTACTGCTGAAGGCTGATCAGGGAATCACCAGCAGAAAACTATGAACGTCAGGCAAAGCGGTTGCGCCTTCAGCCACCGTCCTCCAAGGTATAGCACCAAGGTAAATACATGTATAAGCATATTTAGCCGGTAACCTAAAGTTACCGTAACTTCAAAACGAGAGCTAATCTTGCATTTTCATTAACATTAACGTTATCATCACGCCTAAAAATAGCGATGTTAACTGTTTTCACGCCAGTTACAGCAAAAAGAAAAAACTGTCTTGACTAGTGTTATCTAAAAATTAACTGACGTGAAAGAAATATCGGTGTATCCGTAATTGATTGTTGTTGTTGTTGTTGTTGTTGTGATCTTCAGCCCAGAGACTGGTTTGAAATAGCTCTCCATGCTATCCTGCGCAAGCTTCTTCATCTCCCAGTACCTACAGCAAGCTACATCCTTCTGAATTGGTCTCCCACTACGATTTTTATCCTACACGCTGCCCTCCAATACTAAATTGGTGATCCCTTGATACCTGAGAATATGCCCTACCAAACTATCCCTTCTTCTAGTCAAGTTGTGCCACAAATTTCTCTTCTCTCCAATCCTATTCAATACCTCCTCATTAGTTATGTGATCTGCCCACCTAATCTTCAGCATTTTTCTGTGGCGCCAGATTTCAAAAGCTTCTACTCTCTTCTTGTCTAAACTATTTATCGTCCACGTTTAACTTCCATACATGGCTACACTCTATACAAATACTTTCAGAAACGACTTCCTGACCCTTAAATCTATACTCGACGTTAACAAATTTCTCTTCTTCAGAAACACTTTCCTTCCCATTGCCAGTCTACATTTTGTATCCTCTCTACTTCGACCATCATCAGTTATTTTGGTCCCCAAATAGCAAAACTCCCTTACTACTTTAAGTGTCTCATTTCCTAATCTAATTCCAGTTGCATCACCCGATTTAATTCGACTACATTCCATTATCCTCGTTTTGCTTTTGTTGATGTTCATCTTATATCCTCCTTTCAAGACACTGTCTATTCCGTTCAACTGCTCTCCCAGGTCCTTTGCTGTCTCTGGCAGAATTACAATGTCATCGGCGAATCTTAATGTTTTTATTTCTTCTCCATGGGTTTTAATACCTACTCCGTATTTTTCTTTTGCTTCCTTTACTGCTTGCTCAATATACCGATTGAATAACATTGAGAATAGGCTGCAACCCTATCTCACTCCCTTCCCAACCACTGATTCCCTTTCATACCCCTCGACTCTTATAACTGCCATCTGGTTTCTGTACAAATTGTAAATAGCCTTTTGCTCCCTGTATTTTACCCCTGCCATCTTCAGAATTTGAAATAGGGTATTCCAGTCAACATTGTCAAAAGCTTTCTCTAAGTCTACAAATGGAAAATATTGAAATAAACGATATCGGAATTGAAAAACAACTGCTATCACTTAGTAGTGGAAAAGCATCCGGACTAGACGAGATACCCTTAAGATTCTACAGTGATTATGCTAAAGAACTTGCCCCCTTTCTATCAGCAATTTATCGTAGATCGCTGGAAGAACGTAAGGTACCTAGCGACTGGAAGAAAGCGCAGGTCGTTCCCATTTTCAAGAAGGGTCATAAATCAGATGCGAATAATTATAGGCCTATTTCGCTTACGTCAATCTGTTGTAGAATAATGGAACATGTTTTGTGTTCTCGTATTATGACGTTCTTAGATAATACAAATCTCCTTCATCATAACCAACATGGATTCCGCAAACAGAGATCATGTGAAACTCAGCTCGCCCTATTTGCCCAAGAAATTCACAGTGCCGTAGACACTGGCGAGCAGATTGATGCCGTATTCCTGGACTTCAGGAAGGCATTTGATACGGTTCCGCACTTACGTTTAGTGAAAAAAATACGAGCTTACGGAATATCGGACCAGGTTTGTGATTGGATTCAGGATTTCCTAGAAGAAAGAACACAACATGTCATTCTTAACGGTTCAAAATCTGCAGATGTAGAGGTAATTTCGGGAGTACCGCAAGGAAGCGTGATAGGACCTTTATTGTTTACAATATACATAAATGACTTAGTTGACAACATCGGTAGCTCCGTGAGGCTATTTGCAGATGACACGGTTGTCTACAAGAAAGTAGCAACATCAGAAGACTCGTACGTACTCCAGGAGGACCTGCAGAGGATTAATGCATGGTGCGACAGCTGGCAGCTTTCCCTAAACGTAGATAAATGTAATATAATGCGCATACATAGGGGCAGAAATCCATTCCAGTACGATTATGCCATAGGTGGTAAATCATTGGAAGCGGTAACGACCGTAAAATACTTAGGAGTTACTATCCGGAGCGATCTGAAGTGGAATGATCACATAAAACAAATAGTGGGAAAATCAGGCGCCAGGTTGAGATTCATAGGAAGAATTCTAAGAAAATGTGACTCATCGACGAAAGAAGTAGCTTACAAAACGCTTGTTCGTCCGATTCTTGAGTATTGCTCATCAGTATGGGACCCTTACCAGGTTGGATTAATAGAAGAGATAGACATGATCCAGCGAAAAGCAGCGCGATTCGTCATGGGGACATTTAGTCAGCGCGAGAGCGTTACGGAGATGCTGAACAAGCTCCAGTGGCGGACACTTCAAGAAAGGCGTTACGCAATACGGAGAGGTTTATTATCGAAATTACGAGAGAGCACATTCCGGGAAGAGATGGGCAACATATTACTACCGCCCACATATATCTCGCGTAATATCACAACGAAAAGATCCGAGAAATTAGAGCAAATACGGAGACTTACAAGCAGTCGTTCTTCCCACGCACAATTCGTGAATGGAACAGGGAAGGGGGGATCAGATAGTGGTACAATAAGTACCCTCCGCCACACACCGTAAGGTGGCTCGCGGAGTATAGATGTAGATGTAGATGTAGATGTAGGTTTGCCTGTCCTTAATCTATTTTCTAAGATAAGTCGTAAGGTCAGTATTGCCTCACGTGTTCCAACATTTCTACGGAATCCAAAGTGATCTTCCCAGAGGTCGGCTTTTACCAGTTTTTCCATTCGTCTGTAAAGAATTCGTGTTAGTATTTTGCAGCCGTAGTTTATTAAACTGATTGATTACCAGAGTAATTAGGCAGTAACGATTAACTGTAATTAATCATTCGTCCCTAATTACTCCTAAACCTGCACAGTTTAAAGCAAGTTGCTCTGAAAACGAACAACCTAGGTAGAAATTAAGGCAGTAACTCTGGAGGAACAAGTAGCTGGTTGTGAGCGCCCGCCCGCCTCCGCGGACAGGTGCTGCGGCCGCGTCGCTACAGTTGCGCAGCGGCGGCGCCGGCGAGGACAGGCACGGCGGCTCGGGCTGGCAGCCTCCGGCCGGCAGCCAGCGAGCAGCGTGCATTGTCATTGGACAAGTCGCGGACGGCCGGCCTCTCACCCGTACGTGACGCTTTTTCCAGTGGTTTTCTAGCATCAGCCTTGGGTAATGAAAACCTCCGAGCGCGATGGCCTTATTCTGTACGAGCCGGCAGCGAGACCGCAGGCCTGCTGCCGATACCTTTAATTCACCTTCGCCGTATAAGGCGGACCACAAGAGCTTGATGACTCTCGTCGTGATGAAGCGAATTGCAGTAAGCGCCTGGACGAGGAAGCCAGTTTCCCCTATTCGCAAGGTCACTGGTGAACAAAGGCTCGCATCAATAGCTCCATTACGCAAGACGTCAGCTTGTGCCCTACAATTCAGCAAATTCTCGTACAACTTTATTGTCTTTACTGTCCACTTCGACAACTTCCTGTCCATTCCGTCTCTCAGAATACTTTCCACTCAGTTCAACTACAATTTCCTCTCATTTTGTAGGTAACATGCGTATAACTGCCTTGATTGGCTTTCTCAAAGCGCCAGGTACGTCAAACAACTGCGAGCCCTAAGGAAGTTTCCACTGAGGGGTAATTTCGCGTCACTTCTCAACAATACGTGATGATCGAATTCAAGGGAAGGGGGGCAAGTTCCTTTACATAGAGTACGCGAAGCAACTTGCCCCCCTTCTTGCAGCAGTGTACCGTAGGTCTCTAGAAGAGCGTAGCGTTCCAAAGATTGGGAAAGGGCACAGGTCATCCCCGTTTTCAAGAAGGGACGTCGAACAGATGTGCAGAACTATAGACCTATATCTCTAACGTCTATCTGTTGTAGAATTTTGGAACACGTATTATGTTCGAGTATAATGAATTTTCTGGAGACTAGAAATTTACTCTGTGGGAATCAGCATATGTTTCGAAAAAGACGGTCGTGTGAAGCCCAGCTCGCGTTAGTCGTCCACGAGACTCAGAGGGCCATAGACACGGGTTCCCGGGTAGATGCCGTGTTTCTTGACTTCCGCAAGGTGTTTGATACAGTTCCCCACAGTCGTTTAAGAACAAAGTAAGAGCATATGGACTATCAGACCAATTGTGTGATTGGATTGAAGAGTTCCTTGATAACAGAACGCAGCATGTCATTCTCAATGTACAGAAGTCTCCAAAATGGTTCAAATGGCTCTGAGCACTATACGACTTAACGTCTGAGGTCGTCAGTCGCCTAGAACTTAGAACTAATTAAACCTAACCTAAGGACATCACACACATCCATGCCCGAGGCAGGATTCGAACCTGCGACCGTAGCGGTCGCTCGGCACCAGACTGTAGCGCCTAGAACCGCACGGCCACAGATGCCGGCAGAGAAGTCTTCCGAAGTAAGAGTGATTTCAGGTGTGCCGCAGGGGAGTGTCGTAGGACCGTTGCTATTCACAATACATATAAATGACAGTGTGGATAACATCGGAAGTTCACTGAGGCTTTTTTCGGATTATGTTGTAGTATATCGAAAGGTTGTAACAATGGAAAATTGTACTGAAATGCTGGAGGATCTGCAACGAGTTGACGCATGGTGCAGGGAATGGCAACTGAATCTCAATTTAGAAATGTGTAATGTGCTGCGAATACATAGAAAGAAAGATCCTTTACCATTAACTACAATACATCAGGTCAGCAACTGGAAGCAGTTAATTCCATAAACTATCTGGGAGTAGGCATTAGGAGTGATTTAAAATGGAATGACCATATAAAATTAATCGTCGGTAAAGCAGATGCCAGACTGAGATTTATTGGAAGAATCCTAAGGAAATGCAATCCGAAAACAAAGGACGTAGTTTACAGTACACTTGTTCGCCCACTGCTTGAATACCGCTCACCGGTGTGGAATCCGTACTAGATAGGGTTGAAGAGATAGAGAAGATCCAACGGAGAGCAGCGCCCTTCGTTACAGGATCAGTTAGTAATCGCGAAAGCGTTACGGAGATGATAAACTCCAGTGGAAGACTCTGCAAGAGAGACGCTCAGTAGCTCCGTACTGGTTTTTGTTGAAGTTTCGAGGACATAACTTAACCGAGGAGTCAAGCAGTATTTTGCTTCCTCGTATGTATATCTCGCAAAGAGACCATTAGGATAAAATCAGAGAGATTAGAGCCCACACAGAGGCATGCCGATAATCTTTCTTTCCACGAACAATACGAGACTGGAATAGAAGGGAGAACCGACAGAAGTACTCAAGGTACCCTCTGCCACACACAGTCAGGTGGCTTGCGGAGTATGGATGTAGATGTAGAAGGGATTGTACGAACTACGTTATTAATATATTTTCAATTGCAAGTATGCAACTCATGTATGAGGATCGTGTAACACTTTCTTTATCTGAAAGCAGAATGCTTTTATTCAAGATTCCAATACACCACATTTTTCTCCAATATTTTGGCTACAAAGACTTATATTTCAGCATGATCCCTGTGCAATGCGGCGGCCCGACGCCACTTTTCTGGAAGGACCTCCGTGCCAGCGTGATACCACTCTACTGGTCGACGTCGGAGCCAACGTCTTCATGCATCAATAACCTCCACGTTATCCCCGTACTGCTCTCCGCGGAGTGCACCCTTCATTGGGCCAAACAGATGGGAGTCCGATGTTGCGAAATCCGGGCTGTAGGGTGCCGAAGAACTGTCCAGTGAAGCTTTGTAAACTCCTCTCGGATGCGCAGACTTGTGTGAGGCCTTGCATTGTCATGTAGAACGAGATGTTCGTTTGCATTTTGTGGCTAGGAACATGCTGAAGTCGTTTCTTCAGTTTCCTGGGGGTAGCACAATACACTTTGGAGTTGATATTTGCACTGTGGGGGAGGACACCAAACAGAATGTTCCCCTCGTAGTCCCAGAAGGCCTTCACCATGACCTTACCGACTGAAGTTGTGTTTTTGAAGTTTTTCCTTCCAATGATGCGTATGGTAACAGCCACCGAGTGAGTCCATAAAAGTTGCCATCGATATCTAGAATGGTACCAACACCGAAGTATATAATACCTGACACGTGTTCTTTCGGCTGTTTTGTATAAAATGTTAGAAATTTATTGTTCGGGTATTTCTTTCAACTGTTACAAAAGTGTTCCATCTCGACGAGTGTTAGCTAGAGAACTGTTTCTATGTTGGCTCCTTTCCTTACTTAAATGTTCAGCATCCCATCTTGTCAGCCGAAGGTTATGGCTGTGACATCAATTTAGAGCTCTCTGAATCGGAATGAATAAATACTAATTTTAAATTAAAGTTTATATACAAATTTAGAAGCATGTGACCAGCACTGACGATCCTTCCAAGAGCTGCACATCCTCTTGGTACTGTATTGTATGATCGTCGCTGTCTCTCTTGTGTATTTTGCTTGTCAGAGATTTAGGATTATATCAACTTCAGTTCGCTTCAGATTTCTTTCCCGTTTGCAGGATTGTCTTTTTTGATTAGGGCTTGAATTTTGATCCGACTGTGTATTTTGTACAGGCAATTGATTGTTAACAATAAGGATGTAATTTTTTGGCTCAGGGAGTCTGCAAAGATGTTGGAACTTCGTTGTCGTCCAGAAAAGCTGTGCCAAGATGTGGCAAGCTTTTAATTGCATTTATGAATAGTCACTATAAAAAACATAATTTCAATCGTCTTACTTAGATTTTGTTAAAATTATTCTTCTTGATATTATTGTAGATATCAAAGAGAACTTTCGTGCACTCAGTCCGTGGTTATTGCCATATGCCTCATGAGGAACAACAAGGTTTATGTAATCAATCACGAAGTCTACTAATTCTTCTGTGGGTCTCAGTGCAGACATTCGATTACAGATCATATGCCCGTATACTGCACTGACTCATTTCGTGCGAGGTGGCAGTAAACATAATCATCGATGTTATTCTTTCTCGACAAGATGACTCGAAGTTTCATTTTTAGAATACCAAAGGAAACTCAAAATGCTATATTAGTTCAGTAGCTGTATAAGTCTTCTTCTCAAAAGTTTCCTCAGATTTGAACCTTCTGGAAGTCCAGACACCGAAGTTAAAACCTGTTGCCATAATATTTGCTCGTTCCAGTGGGACAAGCTGTCGTGTTAAATACACTCCTGGAAATTGAAATAGGAACACCGTGAATTCATTGTCCCAGGAAGGGGAAACTTTATTGACACATTCCTGGAGTAAGATACATCACATGATCACTCTGACAGAACCACAGGCACATAGACACAGGCAACAGAGCATGCACAATGTCGGCACTAGTACAGTGTATTTCCACCTTTCGCAGCAATGCAGGCTGCTATTCTCCCATGGAGACGATCGTAGAGATGCTGGATGTAGTCCTGTGGAACGGCTTGCCATGCCATTTCCACCTGGCGCCTCAGTTAGACCAGCGTTCGTGCTGGACGTGCAGACCGCGTGAGACGACGCTTCATCCAGTCCCAAACATGCTCAATGGGGGACAGATCCGGAGATCTTGCTGGCCAGGGTAGTTGACTTGCACCTTCTAGAGCACGTTGCGTGGCACGGGATACATGCGGACGTGCATTGTCCTGTTGGAACAGCAAGTTCCCTTGCCGGTCTAGGAATGGTAGAACGATGGGTTCGATGACGGTTTGGATGTACCGTGCACTATTCAGTGTCCCCTCGACGATCACCAGTGGTGTACGGCCAGTGTAGGAGATCGCTCCCCACACCATGATGCCAGGTGTTGGCCCTGTGTGCCTCGGTCGTATGCAGTCCTGATTGTGGTGCTCACCTGCACGGCGCCAAACACGCATACGACCATCATTGGCACCAAGGCAGAAGCGACTCTCATCACTGAAGACGACACGTCTCCATTCGTCCCTCCATTCACGCCTGTCGCGACACCACTGGAGGCGGGCTGCACGATGTTGGGGCGTGAGCGGAAGACGGCCTAACGGTGTGCGGGACCGTAGCCCAGCTTCATGGAGACGGTTGCGAATGGTCCTCGCCGATACCCCAGGAGCAACAGTGTCCCTAATTTGCTGGGAAGTGGCGGTGCGGTCCACTACGGCACTGCGTAGGATCCTACGGTCTTGGCGTGCATCCGTGCGTCGCTGCGGTCCGGTCCCAGGTCGACGGGCACGTGCACCTTCCGCCGACCACTGGCGACAACATCGATGTACTGTGGAGACCTCACGCCCCACGTGTTAACCAATTCGGCGGTACGTCCACCCGGCCTCCCGCATGCCCACCATACGCCCTCGCTCAAAGTCCGTCAACTGCACATACGGTTCACGTCCACGCTGTCGCGGCATGCTACCAGTGTTAAAGACTGCGATGGAGCTCCGTATGCCACGGCAAACTGGCTGACACTGACGGCGGCGGTGCACAAATGCTGCGCAGCTAACGCCATTCGACGGCCAACACCGCGGTTCCTGGTGTGTCCGCTGTGCCGTGCGTGTTATCATTGCTTGTACAGCCCTCTCGCGGTGTCCGGAGCAAGTATGGTGGGTCTGACACACCGGTGTCAATGTGTTCTTTTTTCCATTTCCAGGAGTGTATGTTACCTAGGACATTATGCAGAATAACCAAAGAACGCAGAAAAATGATTGAGGCTCTGTGTGTAGCCCTTAACTCACATGGAATTAGATGAGAATATTTTATTTAGCGTGGGCTTCCACAGTCCCGGATTAGCGGAAGTGTCAGGTTGAGAACTAACCACAGACTTACACTTGGGATTCAAATATACCGTTACTCTATGTTTTCCATACAAACCAAGAATAACATTAAACGGCTGCACACATATGAGGGGCGTTCAGTAGGTAATGCAACATATTGTTTGCTTCTCAGCTAGTTTGGGTTGTAAAAATGCACATTCTGTTATCGGACATAGTAGAATATTCCCACTTCAGCCCCTGTAGCTTACGAGATTCAATTAGGAGCCGATGCTATGGCCATCCCTCAGAATGGCGTCTTAAAGGGGGTGACTTCCAAGTGGAGAACTGTCATTGAGTTTCTTTTCGTGGAAAACCATAGCATCGCAGTTGCTGCAGCGCACAAAAGCACGCTGAGACGTTGGGCAGACGTCTGTTATCATCGCAAAAAATCGCGCGAACTTGTGCGATCACCCGCGTGTCGGCCGGCCGCTCACAACTGTAACTCTTCCCTTGTTGGAACCTGCGGAGACTCTCACTCCAGTTGAGCGATGGATCACAGTCCAACACCCAGCAGCTCAACTGGACGTATCTGCTGCTAGTGCTGACGCAATCGTACACCTCTACATCTCCATGGATACTCTGCAAATAACATTTAAGCGCCTGGCAGTGGGTTCATCGAATCACCTTCACAATTCTCTACTATTCCAATCTCGTACACCCCGCGGAAAGAATGAACACCTATATCTTTCCGTACGAGCTCTGATTTCCCTTATTTTATCGTGGTGATCGTTCCTCCCTGTGTAGGTCGGTGTCAACAAAATATTTTCTCATTCGGAGGAGAAATTTGGTGATGGGAATTTCGTGAGAAGGTTTCGTCGTAACGAATAACGCCTTTCTTTTAATGATTTCCAGCCCAAATCCTGTATCATTTCTGTGACACTCTTCCACATATTTCGCGATAATACAAAAAGTCCTGCCTTTCTTTGAACTTTTTCGATGTACTCCGTCAATCCTATGTGATAAGGATCACACATCGTGCAGCAGCATTCTAAAAGAAGACGGACAAGCGTAGTGTAGGCAGTCTCATTAGTAGGTCTGTTACATTTTCTAAGTGTCCTGTCAATAATACTCAGTCTTTGGTTAGCCTTCCCCATAACGTTTTCTATGTGTTCCTACCAATTTAAGTTGTTCGTAATTGTAATACCTAGGTATTTAGTTGAATTTACGGCATTTAGCTTAGACTGATTTATCGTGTAACCGAAGTTTAACGAGTTCGTTTTTGCCCCCATGTGGATGACCTCACACTTTTCGTTATTTAGGGTTAACTGTCACTTTTCGTACCATTCAGATATTTTTTCTAAATTGTTTTGCAGTTTGTTTTGATCTTCTGATGACTTTATTAGTCAATAAACGACAGCAGCATCTGCAAATAATCGAAGACGGCTGCTTAGATTGTCTCCCAAATCGTTTATGTAGGTAAGGAACAGCAAAGGGCCTATAACACTACCTTTGGGAACTCCAGAAATCCCTTCTCTTTTACTCGATGACTTTCCGTCAGTTACTACGAACTGTGACCTCTCTGACAGGAAATCACTAGTCCAGTCACATAACTAAGACGATATTCCATAAGCACGCAGTTTCACTACTAGCCGCTTGGTGGTACAGTGCCAAAAGCGTTTCGGAAATCCAGACATACGGAAACGATCTGAAATCCCTTGTCAATAGCACTCAACACTTCATGTGAATAAAGAGGTAGGTGTGTTTCACAGGAACGATGTTTTCTAAACCAATGTTGACTGTGTGTCAATAGACCGTTTCCTTCGAGGTAATTCGTAATGTTCGAACACAATATATGTTCTAAAATCCTGCTGCATATCGACGTTGACGATATGGGCCTGTAATTTAGTGGATTACTCCTGCTACCTTTGTTGAATATTGGTGTGGCCTGTTCAACTTTACGGTCTTTGGGTACGGATCTTTCTTCGAGCGAATGGTAGTATATGATTGTTAAGTATGGAGCTAATGCATCAGCATACTCCGAAAGGAAACTAATTGGTATACAGTCTGGACCAGAAGACTTGTTTTTATAAAGTGATTGAAATTGTTTCACTACTCCGAGAATATTTACTTCTACGTTACTCATGTTGGCAGCTGTTCTCGATTCGAATTGTGGAATATTTACTTCATCTTCTTTTGTGAAGGCAGTTCGGAAGGTTGTGTTTAGTAACTCTGCTTTGGCAGCACGTCTTCGATAGTATCTCCATTGCTATCGCGCAGTTGGGGTATTCAAAGGTGTGGACCCACTGGCTTCCTCGCCACCTAACGATGATAAAGAACAATTGTTTGCTCGTCACTAGCCTGAGCGTGACAATTTTTTGTCGAACATCGTCACTAGCGGTGAAACGTGGGTTCAAAACGTCGGACCGGAAACCAAAAGACAGTCCATGGAGCGACGCCACACCATGTCTCCTTCGAAGACAAACTCAAAACCGCAACATCAACAGGTAAAGTCATGGTGACGATCTTCTGGGACTCTGAAGGGGTTATTCGTGATTGAAACTATGGACCGGATTCATACAAAACAGACATTCACAAAAGCTATATTCAAAGAGGCATGCAGATATACGTGGAAGAATGAAATGGATCATGTATTGTGTTCGAACATTATGAATTACCTTGAAGACACATAGTGAACACGCAGTTAGAAAACATCGTTCTTATGAAACACAACTAGCTCTTCCCTCACACCAAGTTTTGACTACTATCGACAAGGGATTTCAAATTCATTCCATTTTTATAGGTATCCATAAATCTTTTGACACTTTACCGCACACGCATCCTGTAGTGAAATTCCGTGCTTATGCAATATAGTCTCAGTTATGTGGCGGGATCCGCGATTTCCTGCCAGAGATGTCGCAGTTCATGGTAATTGATGGAAAGGCATAAAGTAAAACAGAAGTGGTTTCTGTCATTCCCAAAGGTAGTGTTATAGGCACTGTGATCTTCCTTATATATATAAAATATTTCGGAGACAATCTGAGCAACCGTACTTCATCACAAGACCGGCTGCCCAGCGGAAAATCAGCATTAATAGCTTGTTCTTGCCACATGTGCCCATGTGGAGGTAATACCAGAAACTCGACAACCCAATCGCACAATGGGTCTGAAACTTTGCAACGGACTCGAAGAATGGCGTTTCGAGAAAAACGGCGTAATACGTAATCATGTTTGTTTTTTAGGCCCCAGTGCGGAACTGAATCAAACGTCATCCGGAAGTCAAAGAACATGGCATGAAGTTTAGCACATTTTCTTGCTATGGGAGTCTCATGGAGTACCAGAGCTACCTGGGTTTCACACGATCTTGTTTTCTGAACACATTTGATTACTAGAAGGCATATCCGGTCTCCAGAAACGATATAATACACGAGCATAATTATACAGCAGTTCCAAAATTATACAGCAGTTTGATGTCAGAGATCTGGGCCAAAAGCTTCTTCAAACGGTTCAAATGGCTCTGAGAACTATGGGACTTAACATCTGAGTTCATCAGTCCCCTAGAACTTAAAATTACTTAAACCTAACTAACCTAGGGACATCACACACATCCATGCCCGAAGCAGGATTCGAACCTGCGACCGTAGCAGTCACGCGGTTCCGGACTAAAGCGCCTAGAACCGCTCGGCCACCGCGGCCGGCAAAGCTTTGTTCGACAAAATGTCTTGAATCCTGGAATAACCTGCGATTTTTCCATTCGCTAACAATGCTTCGCGACTTCAACAACCTACGATACACTGCTGCTGGAAGAGAGCAAGTTCTCTTGCGTACCCTATGAAGAATCATACACGTGCTACAGTGTAAAGGAGGAACCATTGTGATTCAGTGAAACTGTTTGGGAAGAAAGCGTTGAGTATTCCGGCTTCTTCTCTGTTTCTATGCAGTTATTGTCACAGAGTGCCTGGACAGATTAATTCGATTCATTTACTGACAGAACGTAAGACCAATTCATCTTACGGTTTTCTGTCAAGTCGGTTGATGGAATGAACCGTGCAGGACCTGTGCTTTTCCAACGCGAGACAACTGGATGCTGATTCGAAGCCAATGGTTTTCCTACACCGTATTAGACATGACAATGTGTTTTTGTTTAAAAAATGGCTCTGAGCACTATGAGACTTAACATCTGAGGTCATCAGTCCCCTAGAACTTAGAACTACTTAAGAATAACTAACCTAAGGACATCACACACATCCATGCCCGAGGCAGGATTCGAACCTGCGACCCTAGCGGTTTCGCGGTTCCAGACTCACGCGCCTAGAACCGCTTGGCCACACAGGCCGGCTGTGGTTTTGGTGTTCCCATATTTTTGTTCACACCCTGTAGGTTGTCATGACAAATGTGTAAGACACACGTAAAGATTACCAGCCTATGAAAATCCCTGACTCACTTTTGTAAATGTTATTCAGGTATGTCACGGAGGAGGTCGAAATACGCGGCAACGGCAGAATAATGGGCTCACCCAGGGCTGTATCCTGGTCTTCACCCTACTGAGCATGTGTGTCACTTGTAAGGACATTTCGTGCTTTATCGTTACTTGGTACTGTTTTTATTATGACATTTGACTGTCCGCCTTGCCTATACCTGTACACGGTGCATTATGAAATGAAATGTAAGTGGTGCACTTATATATACACTAACGTTCAACCAGAGCACGATACAGTGTATTTCATTCGCTCACCCTCCAACATAAATGGGCTCAAACCGTTCCTAATAACGTGTCATAAACTCATAAATAGAACTTCATATCTTCTGAATATGCTTCAGTGAAAATAATGAGTTGAACATGAAGCTTGATAACTGTTGATCGTACGTGTTAAGTCAGAACTAATCATTGAATGTTCATTGTTATAGGAGTAAGTTCAGAATATTTTTATTACCTAGTTCTAAACTGAAGCTTATAAACACTCGTTTCGGATTGTCTGCAAATACATTTACACACAAAAAGCGCAGTTCAATTCATTAGTGTTACCGAAGTGTCTCAGTGACACAGTCACAAATATCGTACAAAGAATTCATGTACACGTGTATGTAGATACGGGAAGCAACGACACATTCCATTTGTTAGCGTATACGGTACATTTCTATAAAACTACACTGAGAAAGAGAATCAGATACACTTCTTTTAAACCACGTTATTTTCTTCGATTGCGACACTGAAGCTTGAAATGGAGCTCAAAGGTGCCAACAACCTGCCTGTTTAATCGTGCAACAGCATGTCGCGCAATGACGTCACTCTGGGGGTCGGTGACGCTTAAAACAGCAGTGTGTCGACAAGAGCTTAGAGGTTCATGTGAGGTGGTTTAATGATGTCACATTGTCACCAAATCTCTCCATGATTCTGTCCAACCCCAAAGTAACATGTCAGAAGACACCAAGGTCGTAACGCTTCCTTTACAAACATCTCAGCCCCTCTCTTGATGCCCTGTGATTGAGGTCAGATCCCCGACGCCCAGTGTTGAAGTCACATGGTTTTCTTATGGGTATCCGCGGAAAACGTTTCAGACACACTGTCGCTCAGAATCGACACGAAAACAACTGATGAGGTGGTGAAATGGAATCAACGTAACCACCCTCCCCCTGGGGACCTTCATTTCACAAATTTCGTGCTCGATTCGATGTGCACGAGAACGAGGTCCTTGCGATCTTTGTGACTGCTGCCATTCTCCAGACGATTCGGTCCTTCTCTACGGACATCGTGCTGCTTCAACCCCTTTTAACGTTATCTGACACCTTTGGAGTGTACGACTAGTGCAGTCTTTGCTCTGGTACTTACGGTGGAGCCACTAGGGACAGTTCCGAACCATATGACGAAAACTGAACTTTATACAAGGCAGCAAACAGTGTTTATACTCAAAATATCCACGGGTGTACTGCCGGTCTACAGTGTCCAACGGGCACAATATTTCGGCGATCATACATGTCGCCATCATCAGGTGAACTGACGGACTGAGCTCCTGTGAACGTGCCGGTACGGATATCCGTACGCTATGGCTGCTCAGAGGGAACTGGCTTCGGTCGCGGCGGCGGCCGATTTAAATACCCTCCGCCAGCGGCGCACTCCATCCGCCGTCCGCGCCCCGTGGATATTTTGATTATCAAATACGCCGGGAGAAACTCAAGAATCACAGTGTTTATACTATTTCAGGTCCCCGTTTTGACGTCCTCCTGTGACAACATTAAAGGAGGGGAATGAGGTTTGGGGATGTGCAACGTAGAAACACGGGCTAATAAAACGACAAAGGGTTCCTCTAAGACCCTCCCAGTTTGGTAACAACTTCAGTGCCATCCACACCCTTTTTTTGAACACTTCACTCGGAGCACCGCGTACACGAGGTATAAAAGGGGAATGTAGAGGCGGAGCTGTCATTTCTACTCTGGCGATTCATGTGAGAAGGTTCCAACGTGATTATGGCCACACAGGGTGAATTAACAGCCTCAGAACGTGGGGTGATAGTTAGAGCTCGACGCATGGGACACTCTATTTTGACTCTCACCACGGACAACGAAGAGGCCGACGGCGTTCGCTTAACGACCGACAGCAGTGGCATTTGCGTACAGTTGTCAGTACTAACAGGCAACACTGCGTGAAATAAGAGTAAAAATCAATGTGGGACGCATGACGAACGTATTTCTTAGGACGGTAGTGTGAAACGTGGCATTAATCGCCTATGGTAGCAGACTACCGACGAGAGTGCATTTGCTAGCAGCACAACATCGTCTACAGTGCCTCTCCTGGACTGGTGACCATATCGGACGTCTGGAAAACCTGACATGCTCAGATAAGTCCAGGTTCCAGTTGGTAAGAACTGATGGTAGGGTTAGAATGTGACCCATACCCGACGAAGGCACCGATCCAAGATGTCAACAAGCCACTGTGTAAGCCGGTGGAGGTACCATAATTATGTGGCCTATGTTTACACAGAATTGACGGGATCCTCTTGTCCAACTGCACGAATCATTGACTGAAAATGGTTCTGTCGGTACTTGGAGACCATTTGCAGCCATTCATGGACTTCTTGTTCCCAAATATCAATACGGCGTGTCACCGGACCACAACTGTTTGCGACTGGTTTGAAGAACTTTCTCGACACTTCGAGCCAATGATTTGGCCACCCAGATTGCCCAACGTGAATTCCGTCGATCATTTATGGAACATAAACGAGAGACCAGTTCGTGCACAAAATCATCCACCAGCAGCACTTTCGGAATAAAGGACGGCTGTAGAACAGCGTGGCTCAATGTTTCTGCAGGAGACTTCCAACGGCTTGTTGAGTCCATGCCTCGTCGAGTTGCTGCGCTCTGCTGGGAAAATGGAGGGCCGACGCGATATTAGGAGGTATCCCATGACTTCCGTCGCCTCAGTGTCAAAATGTTCCTGTACAGAGGCAACGCTTGAATGATTTCTACATGCCTGCATGCAGGCAATCCCTTCGACACCACTCAGATACCGCATGCCCAAAGCAAATGCTCCTGTAAAGAGGTAACTCTTGAGTGATTTCTACATGCCTGCAGGCAGGCAATCCCTTCGACACATCTCAGATTCCGCATGCCCACAACCAGGCATTACACCATCAGCATACTGTCACGTGTCTGCTGAAGCTTGTAGAGGGGCTTTCAGCCTGCAGACGTCTAGGAATCAGTCAAGGGTTATCTCTGAACAGGCGCATCTTTGAAGTGCTCAACAAAGGTGTGCATGTATCTTATGGAGACTCTTTGCCATTTTCTTTGCGTATGTGTCAGTGTCGCATCCCCATGGGATCATGCCAAGTTAAAATTTCGTCGAATGGTTGTGAACTACTCCTAGTGGTTCAACCGAGTGTACCACACCTAAAACTGCCCTCGTGCAATATTCCAAAGGGTTCAGACCAAGTTAAATGGTGTTTGCTACATCACGATGTCCTTAGCGAGTGGCTGAATCGTTCACGGGATGTCAGCAGTGTCAACGGTAGTCAACAACGTCGTTCTGTTGCACGTCGCACTACAAACTGTCGTGTTTGACCGCGAAATGTGTATAAATAAACGCCCCAAGAGAAGGGGTGGCTTCAGTGACGCACTTTATGCCATCTCGTGAGCATTTCTCGGGTAGATTCTGAGCGGAAGTGCGTCTGAAACGTTTTCGCTGGATACCCATTAGAAAATAGTGTGATTTGAGCACTGGCCGCCTTGTATCTGACCTCAGTTTCAGAGGCGTCATAAGAAGGCATGAGGTGTATGTAAGGGGGATGTGGGGACCTTCCAACCGTGTGACACGTCATCGGTGGCGTTGGACAGAATGGTGATGAAATTTGGTGCCTATCGGACGTCATTAAACACCTTACTCCTCACATGAGCTTCAGAACTCTGGCAGTATTTTTCCGTTGCTTCGACACTTTGTTGTTTGAAGCGTCAGCGATTCGAGGGTGACGCGCAGTGCTCTACTCATTTCCACCATTACAGAGGAATGTTGTAGGCACCTTTGAGCCTAGTTTCACATATCTGCTTCGCAAATGGGGAAAATGACCGGCTTTCAAGAAAGTGACTCTTTAAGTCTTCTACACGCTGTACTTTCGTACGATTCTCCACTACACTCATATCACATTGCAACAAAGCATTACACTTTCCACATAAAGTTATTTATATTTGTGTCTAGCTGCTTACATGGATCCGACGCAAGCTAACTGCTCCCTGGCCGTGCTGGCCACAGTGACCAACATCGGCAGCAATGCCTTAAATCAAATTACAATCGCCAGTGCGCTGCTTAACTGTTCAAATATTTCTTAAGGTGGGGTGACAGTTCACTTACAAGATTACCAAGCAATACAAAATTACTTTATATAAGCTGACGATCTGGCCCCACAGCTCGTGGAAAGGGTTTTAGGAGGTAGGAGAAGATGTGGAGCGTGCACTAAGCACCTTGGACAATTTTCTTACATCAGGTCCCCCAAAGACACAAGTCGTCTTCAGCCAAAACAACAAGCAAATTCAGTGCTTAACGTAATCTTTAATGGCATCACCCTAGAACATCCAGATAAGCCGTTATCCAAGAGTTTCGTATTTTACCGAGCATTGATGTAAAAATTAAATGCGAGAGGACCCGTCGTAGAATGCAGAACGAATTAATTTTTTTGTACAACATCAAATGAGAGGATACATCAAAGATGCTGTGTAAGACAATCATGCTACTTTGCATCTCCATGGCAGAATATGGTTGCTAGCTGTCGTCCAGGTCTATACATGCCAGAAAGTTCAACTTAAGGTTAAATGGCTAATAACCTGCTGCACGATACACACCCTGCTTGAGAAACTACTGCGGCCATGTTTACGGAATGCGGCCCCTGGGGAGCCGGTTACGAACACGGTTAGAAGGGTTAAGCATACCTTCGATGAATGCCGCTCCTTACCTTTGGCTTCCCGCAGACACGGAAGAGTTTTTTGAACAAAGAATTTACCGGGCTTCCAAACAGTTACGAGTGTTCAACCACAGGAGATTTCTGCGTCGAGAACTTGAGATGGAAGATTTGGAGGAAAATGAGCAAATCAGATAGTGTCTAGCGAAATAGATGAATGTGACGACGGATGTGATTATGGTGAATATAAAGATATGGAATGTCTCCTGAGCTGTCCTGACTGTCCCACTAGATGCACGCTCGATGACTTTTGGGCATGGAAGCAAGGAAGCATTAGACATACCCAAATTTTGGGCTGAAAACTTTGATCTCCGTACACAAAAAGGTTTCGCAAAGAGCTGAAACTTTTTGATCTCCGTTTCGCTAACACTTTCAATTCACGAAGCAAGTCGACGTTTTCACTGATCTCCTCAAACTTCCTCTGATTCTGACTTAAGGAGCTCAGAGGTAAGAAAGAAAGTGAACGAACAGTACAGAGGCGTGAGAACAGTCTGAGCGTGAGACGCCTTTGCCGCAGCCACCGGGCTTCGCCAACGGAGGCCGCGTGGCCGCCATTGCGTCACTTGGAGTAACACAGTAGACGGTCGATCGGAGCGGTCGAGATAGTTGGTTTCATTGAGGTTACCGCCTGGTCAGACATCCGTTTAGATTTCGCAAGGGCCTCTGTATTAGCTACGGCTGCCACAGTGGCACATCGAGTGCCACCGACTGCCAATGGCTCTCGGCCGCCAGAGGCGGAACTACAGCTGCCCCGAGCGAGCCACGCCGCTCCTCTCCGCTACTGTTGCGAAACTGTGCTGCGGCCCCGCCCTCGCTCTCCGTGACTGTGCGATTGCCTCCAAGCATCCGCGTACGCCTGACGTAATTTCTGTCACACTGCATTGCAATCGTGGCGTAACGATGGCCTTGTGTAAGCAGGAATTGTCACTGCAGTTCCAAAGCGCAACAAAGAAGTCATTACGAATGTTTACTCCATCGACACGTAAGCTGCGATTTTTGATCTCATAGTTGTATCACGCGTCTCTGTTTCATACAGCATGTGGATACATCTTCTAAGATGAAACATGTTGTTGTTTGTGAAACCGTCGCAGAATGCCGAAGAGAGTGTTTTTCGTGTGAGGGAAAGATCGGGTCGTATCAGCCAGTGGATCGTATCGGACAAGTCCTGTTCATAAACTCTGTCGCTAGTGACAGCCTGTCTCGCCACTGCAGTGCGAACTATGAGAGGAGCAAGACCAGTTACTCAATTTCGAACCAAAACAACAGTGCATTTCCGAGTAGCAAAAAATTATCTTTTCGCATAGGCGCCCCCTGAAATTTATCCATTGGCAGACAAGATACTAAAATTATCATTTTTCACATAAAAAGTTGATCAGTTTCCAGACGTCTAGTTCCGTAAGAACTAAGTTTTATAAATGCCACAAAAATCAAGTGGCCCCTTTCACCCTCTTACCCCGCTTGGGGGCGCTTCTGACTACTTAATGTTGGTTTCGGTGCACGAACTGAGCAATGAAGCGTTTTGTCTGAAAGAAGGAGGCCGTGTTACACTATTACTGCTTGATGGGATAAAACTAATATTGTTCTCTACACTATAAGCTATTGGGGCACAGCATTGTGTGGGAGTGAAACGTGGACTGTGGGAAAACCAGAACAGAAGAGAATCGAAACATTTGAGACGTGGTGCTACAGACGAATGGAATCGGAGAGGAAAGCAATATGTGGGATACACTGACAAGGACACGGGACAGGATGATGAGACATATGTTAACACATCGGGGAATGACTTCCATGGTACTAGAGGGAGCTGTAGAGGGCAAAAACTGTAGAGGAAGACAGAGGCTGGAATTCATCCAGCAAATAATGGAGGACGTATTTTGCATGAGATACTGGATACCGTTCCTCACAAGCGGCTTCTAGTCAAACTGCTAGCGTTTGGAATATCACTTTACATGTGCGACTAGATACGTGATTTCCTGTCAGAAATGTCACAGTTCGCCGGCCAGTGTGGCCGAGGGGTTCTAGGCGCTACAGTCTGGAACCGTGCGACCGCTACGGTCGCCGGTTCGAATCCTGGCTCGGGAATGGATGTATGTGATGTCCTTATGTTGGTTAGGTTTAAGTAGGTCTAAGATCTAGGAGACTGTTGACCTCAGATGTTAAGTCCCATAGTGCTCAGAGCCATTTGAACCATTTTTCTAACAGTTCGTAGTAGTTGATGGAAAGTCATCGAGTAAGAGAGAGCTGATATTTGGCATTCCCGAAGGAAGCGTTACAGGGTCTCAGCCGTTCCTAATCTATAGAAACAATAAGGAAATCTGAGCAGCCCTCTTCGATTTTTTGCTGACATTGTCATTTACCGTCTAGTAATACCATCCTAAGATCAAAACCAATTGAAAAGTAATTACAACAACATATTTTAATGGTTTGAAATGTGGCCATTGCCTCTAAATAATGTAAAGTGTTAGGTCACCCACGTGAATACTAAATTAATCCGTAAAATTTCGGTTATCCGATAAATGACACAAATCTAAAGACAGTCACTTCAACTAAATACCTAGGAATTACAGTCAAGAACAAGTTAAATTGGAGCGATCACATGGATAATGTTGTGGGGAAGGCAAACCAAAGACTGCGTTTAACTGGCAGAACACTTAGAAGATGCAATAGGTTTGTTAAAGAGACAACTAGAGTGTTGCTGTGTGTTGTGGAATCCTTACCAGATTGGACTGACTGGGGACATCGACAGTTCTCGAGGAAGGGCACCTCAATTCGTAATATCGCGAAACGGGGTAGAGTGTGTCATGGATACCAAAGGCGAGTTGAAATGCCAATAATTAAAACATAGGCATTTTTAGTTCCCGCTAGATAATTTCACGACATTTCAATCACCAATGTTCTCGGCAGATTTTTTGACACCCACCTATATAGGGAGAAATGATAATTGCAATAAAATAAGAAAAATCTGAGCTCGCTTAGAAAGATTTAAGTGTTCGTTTCTCCCGCGCTCTGTTAGAGTTCAAATGGTTCAAATGGCTCTGAGCACTATGGGACTTAACATCTGAGGTCATCAGTCCCCTAGAACTTAGAACTAATTAAACCCAACTAACCTAAGGACATCACACAGATCCATGCCAGAGGCAGGATTCGAACCTGCGACCGTAGCGGTCGCGCGGTTCCAGACTGAAGCGCCTAGAACCACTCGGCCACGCCGACCGGCTATGTTAGAGTGTGAAGCGGTAGAGAAGCAGTGTGAAAATGTCTCGATGGACCTCTGCCAGGAACGTAATCGTGAACTGAAGAGTAGTCACGTAGATGACGATGCACCCTCTGTGGCCTGAACACTGGTTTGGTTGGGAAGGGTGTCATAAAGACGTAGTACACACTCCTGATTCTAACGCCACAACTGTTGTAAATGATCATTGATCACTGGTCCCAAATATGTTCTATCGGCAACAGATCTTGGTACCTTGTTTGCCGCGGGAGTACATCAGTAGTATGCAGACTTCGTAGAAACACGTGCCATGTGTGTGCGAACATACTCTGTTAAAAAGGGGCACCACGACACTGTCGCATGAGAGCTGGCAGTTGAGGACATCCGTGATGTACCGTTGTGCTATCCAAGTTCCCTAAATCGCCGCAAGGCTTGACCTGAAGACACGCCCGATGGCTCCCCACACAACGCGCCCTCTGCACAGATCGCCGACTTACTGGCTGATTGTAACCATTTGGGTCAGTACAGAACCGCGATTCATCGCTGACCACACTGCAACGCCAATCATCAGCAGCCGATGCATCCCGGTCACGGAACGATTCCAGACGCAGCCGTTTGTGATGCGGTGTTAACAGCATGGACAGTAATTCGCTAGTCCAGCTGCTGCTAGTCTCCGACCAACAGTGAGAGGTGACGCAGATCGTTGCAGTAGGTCCATGACTTGTTCTCGGGCTAAGGGCACTGATGTGAAGGGCTACAGTGTGCTTCGTACACAATACGATTATTCTCCCTCGTGGTAATGAGCATACGACTACTACCACATCCGAATGCCCCACAAATCTAGGTATTGCACGATTCGATCAATTGGCCAAATGGAGGCTCACCATGCAGCCCTTTCCAAATTCTATCATGTGCTGATAATGCAGACTCTCACGAGTACACGGCATCTCCGTGTTCTCCACAGTAATCACACAACATCTGACGATATTAACTCTCCTGATGTCCCCATCAAGCTTGGTAACAACACTAAACACAATCAACACTAATGCACTCTGGTCTTACTCGTTATAGAGAATTGCAACTGATCATTTAGATATATGCAGTTGGTGTGAAAGTGTATGCAAGGGACACAGATATCCGCCTATGTCTTCGGCGTGTTTCATTTCTTTTATCCGGCACTGCATTTATATAATGTATTCTCTTACGCATAATGTGGCAAGACAACCGTTATCTGACAACCATTACTTTAACCGAAACCTACATATTATATGAGTGTGTATTCGACATATCTGGAGAGCGGCCTTACGTTGTCAACCCTGCCACATCTTCTGTGTCAATTCAGTGCTTAAATCAAAACATATATTCCGTTACATGACTTGCGCGAGTAGGTTAAAAAAATTTACTAGCTCCGAGTGACAGTAGCTAAGGCCGAAAATTGGGAGTCTACATTCAAAATAATGTATGACATACGTTAACAGTAAAGCAATTGTAAGTAAAATACACTCCTGGAAATTGAAATAAGAACACCGTGAATTCATTGTCCCAGGAAGGGGAAACTTTATTGACACATTCCTGGGGTCAGATACATCACATGATCACCCTGACAGAACCACAGGCACATAGACACAGGCAACAGAGCATGCACAATGTCGGCACTAGTACAGTGTATATCCACCTTTCGCAGCAGTGCAGGCTGCTATTCTCCCATGGAGACGATCGTAGAGATGCTGGATGTAGTCCTGTGGAACGGCTTGCCATGCCATTTCCACCTGGCGCCTCATTTGGACCAGCGTTCGTGCTGGACGTGCAGACCGCGTGAGACGACGCTTCATCCAGTCCCAAACATGCTCAATGGGGGACAGATCCGGAGATCTTGCTGGCCAGGGTAGTTGACTTACACCTTCTAGAGCACGTTGGGTGGCACGGGATACATGCGGACGTGCATTGTCCTGTTGGAACACCAAGTTCCCTTGCCGGTCTAGGAATGGTAGAACGATGGGTTCGATGACGGTTTGGATGTGCCGTGCACTATTCAGTGTCCCCTCGACGATCACCAGTGGTGTACGGCCAGTGTAGGAGATCGCTCCCCACACCATGATGCCGGGTGTTGGCCCTGTGTGCCTCGGTCGTATGCAGTCCTGATTGTGGCGCTCACCTGCACGGCGCCAAACACGCATACGACCATCATTGGCACCAAGGCAGAAGCGACACTCATCGCTGAAGACGACGCGTCTCCATTCGTCCCTCCATTCACGCCTGTCGCGACACCACTGGAGGCGGGCTGCACGATGTTGGGGCGTGAGCGGAAGACGGCCTAACGGTGTGCGGGACCGTAGCCCAGCTTCATGGAGACGGTTGCGAATGGTCCTCGCCGATACCCCAGGAGCAACAGTGTCCCTAATTTGCTGGGAAGTGGCGGTGCGGTCCCCTACGGCACTGCGTAGGATCCTACGGTCTTGGCGTGCATCCGTGCGTCGCTGCGGTCCGGTCCCAGGTCGACGGGCACGTGCACCTTCCGCCGACCACTGGCGACAACATCGATGTACTGTGGAGACCTCACGCCCCACGTGTTGAGCAATTCGGCGGTACGTCCACCCGGCCTCCCGCATGCCCACTATACGCCCTCGCTCAAAGTCCGTCAACTGCACATACGGTTCACGTCCACGCTGTCGCGGCATGCTACCAGTGTTAAAGACTGCGATGGAGCTCCGTATGCCACGGCAAACTGGCTGACACTGACGGCGGCGGTGCACAAATGCTGCGCAGCTAGCGCCATTCGACGGCCAACACCGAGGTTCCTGGTGTGTCCGCTATGCCGTGCGTGTGATCATTGCTTGTACAGCCCTCCCGCAGTGTCCGGAGCAAGTATGGTGGGTCTGACACACCGGTGTCAATGTGTTCTTTTTTCCATTTCCAGGAGTGTAGATGAAGGGTGGGAAAGCTACAGAACCATTTAACCTGACACTATCAAAAGAAAACTATTCATATGAAACATCCCATTAATTAATGAGTGACTGGCTGCACGCGTGCAAAGCAACAAATAGACATTGTCGGTCTTTCAGAAGATTCAAAGAAGTCCAGTGGTTGTTTCAGAGTACCTGCATTCTACAGTGTGCCTCTGTTCTCAGTACTCCCAGTCAGCTTTATGTTATCAGAGCATGAGCCTAGATGTACGCCAATTAACTTCACTTACCTATGTTAATGCCGACACTTTCATCGCATGTCTTCCTGCTTCCATTTAAGGCTTCCTTTGCGATTATTAATGTGCAGCTTGAGACTCTGAATGTTTATAGCGGGTTAAATCAGCCGCTTTCTCCCGCTCCTGTACACGGAACCAACAGAATGACCGAGCTGTATCTCAGACACATATTATAAACCAAGAACCACGTCGCATAACCCTCACGTGACCTCGGCGGGCATATTCCCACGGAAGATGGATCGTCATCACGTTCTCGCTTAATCAGAGAGATACATTGTTTAAAAGATAAATTAGCGTGAGTAGGATGTTTCAAATCAACCTCAATCTACACTTCACATCTCGAAATGCGCGATGGCCGCCACCGTCGCCGTTCATATACGTTGTATCAATAACATGCGGATGGTATAGACGGTTCGTGATGTTGGTATGTCACACGACTTTCGTGCCACTCTTGCAACCGGCTTTCATTAGGGTGGTGTTTCACCAGAAGTGTTACTTTGGAAAGTTATTCACAGAACGTCAACGGTGGGAGACAATTCCCAAAGCTGCAATATTTTTGTAATAATATTTATTTTAGAAATAGGAATCGATGGTTATAAACGACTATAAACGTGTATGATGGGTGTGTCGCATGCCTTTCGGGTCTTACCACATAACGATCGCTTTCTTTACATGTGTGATCAGTGTTTTACTAGATTTACATAAAAACCCGAAGCAGTGAACCGTCTAGAAACCGAATCAGGTTGAATAAAGGGCATGGTAATCTACGGAATATTTTCATTCTATGTGGCTATCCTCCTGTCTGTTACGTAAGAACAAACAGTATGTATAGCAAAACTGAACCTGTCAATCTTTGATACTTGTTTTATTAAAATTATTGATTTTTAACGTGAAACAGCGGAATATTATAGTAAAAATAAAGAAAACGATACAGATTTTCCATACAGCGCACCAAACCGATTTTTCTCAATGGAGAAGTAAAATAAAGAACCGCAAAACAAAAATTTCTCAAACATCTCCTCAGTACCACATCGAATTATGTAAAACATATTTCTGCTATTCATAAACAACTTTCGCATTTAACAATAATCACTGGAAGCTCTTGGCTTTCATCATGAAGAAATAAGTTCTGCTGAGTACAAAATAACAAAAATAATTCTATAATTTTTTCATGCTTGTGCATGTAAACTGTACGTGCATCAAAAGTAACTACTTCGGTTAAATAAAAACATAGAAAATACGCGATCAACTAATTTTATTACTTATAAAATGCAGTTTATAGTCTGTAAGGATGTAAAGTACAGAATGAACTAACACTGAATGATATCGATTCTAATTATGTGTAAAACATACAACCAAACAAGAAACCAAAGACAAGTCGTCAGCTCTCAGTTTCTCTGTTACACATGCATTTGTATTTTTTTCTCTACGAATTATACTAGTACTACCAAACTGTAGTTTTGATAGAGCAAAACGCCATTCAGCACCCAGTTCACTCCGCGTTGTTACTTAGTGGACGATGTGTTTCCGTTTTTCTGTACGTGGTATAAATATTCATGACGTTGCCTCTTGAAACACTAAAGACTTCACCTACTTTGGCTACGGACGCGCTCATCATAAGAACATCAGTAGTTTGCCTCCGTTCGAATTCACTTATCGCCGACATAATGCAAGCACAACTACACTCAACACTGTTTAGACCACGATTGACACTTGAAATGCAATGATGACATTTCACAGATGCCTTTCTTGGTCAAACACAATAGCGCCACCTGCAGCCTTCACTAACACCTGCATTTATTTTCAAGCAATAATTTCTCCACGCCCTAAAAGTCATCGGGATAGTGAGAAATTCAAATTTGGAAAAGGCAACATTACTTAATTTCGTTAACGATATTCTTACAGTTCTAGAGAACATTTCAGTTGCCTGAACTGGGGAAACAAATAGGGAATAGGTATTAACAGAATATATCTGAAAGAGTTCACATTACGGCCTATAAGTCATCGGGATAGTGAGAAATTCAAATTTTGAAAAGGCAACATTACTTAATACAGTTAACGATATTCTTACAGTTCTAGAGAACATTTCAGTTGCCTGAGCTTGGGAAACAAATAGGGAATAGGTATTAACAGAATATATCTGAAAGGAGTTCACATTACGGCTGATATTTTTCAGTTTGCCGCTGGTGCAAATCTACTTTAACAACGATTAGATGAATTTGATACGGCAAGTTTGTAAATGGACTTGAAAATCGTTTGTAATAAGACTGAAATAATCTGTTCCCAGTATTTCGGAAAATACTGCTAATTGTCGATAAGGAGAGAAAAACTGTGCCGATCTTTCTTATTTAGGTGAAAAATGGATAAATAGGGGAACTAAATAAACATGAGAACCAGATTTCACACAAACACTGAGAATCATTCAATAGTGGAAGATGGTTCAGCCAGGAAAGGATAGCTACTTGCTGTGAATTAATAGGAGAGGCAAATGTAATTGATTTTTATGGGAGGTACGTATATTTCTTGAAGTTGGGTAAGCAAAATATTCTAAATATATGTTTTGAGGAAAAGGGATCAAGAGTCAAGCCTTAGAAGAATATATACAAAAAAAGGAAGCACCGGTAATACAATGAAGCTGTCTCAGTATGTCTGCAGAAAAACTACTTCTCCAAACAAGGTCAGGAAGAGCGTCTAAATACCTTCCATTTTACCTGACAGAGTTGGTATTTTCCGTACTGGGCTGAAGGAGCATATGAAGAACAAGGGCTCGTTAGTGTGGTAAACCAGTACAATACATGCGACTGCAAGCAGTTCGAATCCCGGCGAAAAGACGGAACAGTGCCACTTAGGAGACGTTTAGATTTTTTGGCGTGTGTGGTAAAAGTAATGGTAAAAAGCGTGACTCGGATGCCTAATGTGATGGTTACTTTTGACATTTAATTCGAATGAGGAGAATGACGAAACACGTTGGCCAGTCTGGTGAATTTGCGTGTTGAACTTCTGTTCGATACTTAGCTCTTGCGTATGGCTATGTGTGCTGGTGAGAGTGTTCTTGTTTAGTGCTAGCTCACTCGATAGAGCATGCAGGCGACATGCAACGGCTTCTACCGACGAAGCTTCAGCAAGTTCACTGTATAGAAATGAAGTGGCCCTCATTGCTGTCAGATAATAAATACGTCGGGCATCCGTCTAGAAGTCTACCGTCTGAATCTTCACATTTGTCTCAAAAACTGTAATAACTAGCATCGTAGGACCAGTAATAATGATATAAACAGAACTGGCCGTAATTTTCTTGACTGTTAATTATTAAAATAAATAGGGAAAAGGTAGAGTGTCAAGTAATGTGTCACCGAATGCAGTAGTTTGAAGGAGTTAACTATAATAAAATACAGGGCTTGAATTAATGAGTAATGCGCAAATAAACGCACCATCTGTCACAGCATTTGAAGATAACGATTAGATGCTCAACAGAAGTAAAAAGGAAAAAAAATATAAAGCGCGTGAAGTGCATTTGACAAATTAAATGGAAGTTCCTAAACTAAGCTAAAAAAGTGTTTCGAACTGAAAACTTCGTAATGCGTATTATCACATCCACATGTGGAACTATTCAAAAACATATTTTTTCATCAAAAAACGGACAGATCCATGTTGCAAACTACTAAGATTGGCAGGAAAACAAAAATAACTCAACGAACAGAGTAGGCTGGAGGACCTAATTATAAATACGATGAAAATGTAACGAAGATGGGCGATACATACTTTCAGACGAATGGCTGATGGCCAGAGCTGGGGACTGTAATGCCTGGAGACATTTGGAAGAGCCTACATCAAGCAGTAGATATAAAATGTGTGATGATGATGGCTGAGATGGTTATGGTATCAATAAATGAATCACTGATTTCGGAAACAGCATTAGTCCATGCATGTTGATTTTGAGAAAAACGGGAACATAAGTTTGTGGGCCTGAGTATTCTATTTTCTTTGACAGCTCTATTTTACTTTGAACGACACAGTTTCTGGTGATGTCCAGACACTATTTTCGATGATGTAATGATTAGATTATATAATGATTTAAATACGCAAAGTTCGTGGAAATGTGCTGTTTCTGAAATCAATTGGTTGCCAGAAATGTAAGTCTGTGTTATTCACCAGTTTATTCGTAAATTTACGAGATTATGTTCAACACAAAAATTGCAATTATTAGGCTTCATAACAGTTTCTGAAGATCAGTTATATTATTTCTCATCACCAAAATTCTTATTTTATGTGTACATAACAGATTCTGAACAACTACTTTCAACTACAAATTACAATTAGGTAAACAGCAAGCTTAGTGAAATATTGCTTGTACCCATGTCTATCTTTCACTGTCAGGCCATCTGCTGTCTACTGAAGGCCAGTTGTAGAGAGCTCTGTAAAAGGATAGGTGGTCTTAGGGCAAGCAGATTGCATATCCTCCTTACCCTTTGGTTTGTGACACCATGGATACTTAAGAAAGCTTTTTTGCGTACCTCTGATTGCATTTTGGTTTACGGTTGGCTCCTTATGGTACTCTTCTTCGTCTTCTGGAAATATTACCTACAGCCTCTGCAGGTGTTTTTCCGAAGCAGTTTCTATGACATCCACAAAATTACACAGATATTTCAATCACGCAATAAATCCTTAGTTTACTATTTTACTGACGTATAACCTCCCGTATTAGAATATTACTTACTTGCAGTCCACACCAATGATTTTCTTTGAAACTAACTTTCCACTGTAGTTTTTGTACTCTAGACCTTTAATTTACGATTTCTTTTATGATTTCACGCTGATACTCAACATTCTTTACACCTTTTTTCCTCTTTCTACTTTCACCACCATCATGTACATCCATATATTCCCTGTTCAACATTGCTGTGTTTCACAAAGAAAAACCGTGCGAACACAGCGATGATATTACACAAATGGATGGCCAACAATGGCTGCAGAAATAACACTAGTCCTGGACAAGTGTTGTTTCTCCTCTCACTCATAACGTCGGGATCTTGTTTGTCCCATTAAGAATGATGGACAAATGTTGTTTCTGCATTTATCCGATAGAGGGAGCGCCATAACATGGAAATCAGACCTTAACTCAATTTAACCAAAAAGTGGACAAGTATTGTTTCTGCAATCAGCGATTCAAATGTATCGGAAATTCTTTACCACAACTGACGAACATTGTCATTTAATACTGATGATCGCAGGCTCCATTCAAGCGGTTAAAAGTAATACTGAATCAACGACTTTGTTTAGCTACATATTACGCTAATTCCAATCCTGGCTGTTTTAGTTTTATTTCCAGACCATGCCCACTTAGACAAATTATAGATTCACATATATCTTCTGAAGAAGGCTCAATTATTTGGACTGAAACCTAGGTAAAGGTTGGTTTCGTAACCGCAATCGAGGCTGATAGTTTCTTATAAATCTTGGAGATTATTTATAGCTAATACTCAGGACAATACATTAGAGCATTCACCATCATGCTGAGTCATAAAAAAATTAATCTCTGCGTTCGAAAAGTTTTGAAAAGTAGTTTATGGAAATAATTTCGTAAATGCCTGATGGCAAATGTCTTTGTTTCTATTTACTATCACCGAAGAATGACGAAAAATTACAGACCTATGTGTGCTAACTGCTCCTTAACGGTGATTGTAGCAATCGGTAAGCAATCTGAAACATGTGAGTCTATTTGCAATGAATGATCCCCGCTGTGCCTGCTCGGGCGTTTCGGCAGCCTTCGCGCCGTTAATGTCATCATCACGAGCAGGCAGCGGCCGCTATTGAGGTTGGCCTGTCCACACAGCACAGCACAGGCGGCGCTACCGTGGCGCAACCCTGGGACGCCCGTCGCTACGCCGCCGGGCAGCGGACCCGTTTCTTTCGCGGCGGCTGATAGCGTGACGACGATTGCGCGGATTTCGGTGGACGCCCCCGACAGACACGTCGGGCGGCGATTTCTGTTGCGTCAGCAGGTGTCGAATACTTCGGGCCCTGCTGTACGCCCTTCACCGTATAAAGACAGCTTTCTTGCATACTTACTTTCACATCCATTACCTCGCGTTTCATTGTTTAGTTTCCGTCAGTTGCCAGTAGACTAACAATTTAGGTATCACTGACTGCAGTGGAGTCGAAAAACGTGTGGCACAATGAGCGGCTGAGTGATCTTTGTAAAAATGAACCAGTATATTTATTAGCTCACACAAATTCTGCTACTGCCGCCGTTTTTAGGTACTACTTCATCTGGTTCTCAATAAGAAAACGTTTAAGAGATGCTTCTGACGTATGTCACTCTTGCGGCTTTCTGCATCTACAGTTTCATTAGACCTCCTGACGACGGTTTTAGTTGGACCTTATATGGTATACGATATAACAGAGAAGAAAAACGGAAATGAGCGTACGGCATTGTGGACCGGGAGTCCCCCATTCGGGGAAGTTCGGCCGCCGAGGGCAAGCGTTCGAAGCCACATTGGGCGACTTGCGCGTCAGAGATGGGAATGAAATAATGGTGGGGACAACACAACACCCAGTCCCTGAGCGGAGAAAAACTCCTGCCTCATCCGGGAAATGTACCCGGGACGCTTGGCGTGGCATTCCTCCGCGCTGACAACTCAGCTAACGGTGGCGCACATAAGCTACAAGAAAATACGGCCCATATGCAATAAGTACAAGTACCAAGTGGAAACAATAAGAATCAAAGACGAAGAATGAAATGTCCGGATTGTTAACGGTGTAAGACTGGGTTGCAGTCTTTCTGCTCTAATTTTCAGTCTGCAAAACGACGAAGGAATGACGGAAATAAGAAATGGTTCAGGATTAGTCTTTGGGAAGTGCACATAATACATCCAATACCTTTTTTCCTAATTCAACGAATAAACTGAACTTGTTGTGCCTGATTGGAGCATACACATTAGACCATGTGCCTTCAGCTCCACATTTTTTTTGACTCTACATATGTTTTTGGATGGGGTCCGCCTTTAGCAAAACACAATTTTGTTTTTTATCCCAAACATGTAGCACTGCAGTTACAGCATCATCAACAGGCTTTTATTTTATGACTGTTAAACATAAATAATGATCTTTGTTGTTTGTATACATGTAATGTTAGTTTTTAAAATCGTAATTACAGATTTCGAAGAAACACATAAAATTATGAATTCATACATTTTTACTTCATGTTGTGGTTTTCCTGCTGCGGAGAACATTCTTTATGTTTAACAGACATAAAATAAAAGCCCGCTGATGATGCTGTAGCTGCAGTAAACATGTTTGGGATAAAAAAAAATTGGGTTCTGCTAAAGGCGGACCTCATTCAATAACATATGTATTGTTAAAGCAAACACGGACAAAAGCGCTTCAATCCCAAGATGGTTTTCCGACTCTGTATGTTCCCGGTAGGTTGCAGTATCTGCTTAAAGGTTTTTTTTTTTTTTTTTTGTCGCAGTGTCAGTATGTATTCCATATACAAGGGTAATTTCTGTTCGTTTTTAGCAATTTTCGACTACAATGTGTTAGAACTTGCTGTACTATGTGAGTTAACGAGGATTTAGCTCTCTTTTAAGTACATGGCCGAAAGAGTCTGCCTTCAGGAATTGTGTAATGAAACCTGTCGTACCGGACCGGATGCCACAAAGGGCGCAGATTCACCACGAGATGGGGAAACTAACAGGCGTCAATTGCCTATTGAGGTCCAAGCGATCTTGAGTGCGAGTGAGACAGACGAGAACCTACGTCGTAGGGAAACCCAGTAGAAGGCTTTTGTGGCCAAGGAGACTTAGCACTGTTAAATATGGCGGACCTAAGATCCGACATAAACATTGATAAAACTACTTAATTCTGTAGTACTGCAGGGAATCAAGCCACAGTAATTTTAATCTGCTATCCTCCATAACTTTTCATCATGATCCCAATAAAACTTGAATACTGATAATATCTATAATAGTTTAGAATTTACTGTTAAAGTGAAATTAACAATTAACAAAGACCTGAATGCTAAAATCAGAATGCTTTGGTCGATCTTAAAGATCGACATTTCCAATAGAAGTGCATCATTAAAATGACAAACATTGTAAACATCAACTCTGGCACTTTATTGTTTAAAACATATAGTAAATTTAAATTATCAGTATTTACAGTTAAGCATCAGATCATCATTTCCTCCGCACAAAACACATTGAACGATGACAGCATGACACCTTACTGAATTATTGGGTAACAGAATATTTGTTGTAAAGTTTAACGCCTAATACTTACTTCTGTTCTTTATTTATTTAACAGAAACCACATTTGTGCGAGGCTACTGGCAGTGGCATTCAAAGCTAAGAAACAAGTTGAAGTGGTTTTATGTAAAAGCATTTAACGTTTATTATGTAATGAATATTATTGTTGCTATATTTAGAACGTGAAAATGGCCAAGCTATGATTATTTAAAAATGTTAAAATGTAAAATAATGTAGAACAAGCTGTAGTCAGTCACGGGAGAGTTTCAGGAAAGGGGACTGTCGTAGTCAGTTGAGCGAGGATATTCGGCGTTCGGAAAACGCGGTCGGAGACGGGCAGAGTCTAGTCTAGTGCTGGAGGAGACGCGAAATCGGACGGTCGCTCTTTAAGTAGTTAGGAAGTGAAACGACTTAGAAAATTAGTCTCTGAGTGGTGAGCGGCCGCGCGCCTGGGCTCTAACTTTTCGCATAGTTAACGAAGTGGAGTATCGAACTTGTAATTCGCGATGAGATTGTGAATGATCGAACTGTGTGAAATGGATATGCACTCGAGTGTAACAGTAACTCTAAACACGACCTCTTTCGCTATTAGTTTGCTTTCTGAGTAAACATTACTCTAACCAAATCGCAACTGTGTGGCCTACATCATCTATGGGTCGTCAATTTAGTTCCCGATATTATTATAACTGTTATTATATGTTATGTTAACTCTGTATTTCGCAGTCTTGCCATCAGCCAGACAATTTAACCGAAAGGTCACAACTGTCTAATTTAGATCAACCCCTAGACGAGTTTGAGGCAAGTCATTTCAACGACGAGGAACCGCATGTGAGTCCGAACATCTTTGGGATATTAGCTAGCAACAGTACAAATATACCCTACATTACCGAACAAATGACATACGTTGCCGAAAAAATTATTCGTACATCCTTTTACAGGCTTCCAGTTTGCTAAAGATTTATTGTTGCAACAGTGCATGTGGGGTACACGAAATGATAACATTTGCTGATGAATAGTACAAGCGATTCTGAGGTCGCAGGTATCGACCTATGCTGAAACACCCATATTACTACGTGGTGTAGCTCCAGGGACGGAAATGCAGGCACTGACTCCAGCATCCAGTCGGTCGAAAAAGGCGGCAGAAACTGACATGGAATACGTTTTGGCACGACTGCTCAACCTGTTCACGCACGTTGTTCTGTAAGACTTTGTGGCTGACGAGTCGTCTCACACCATCATATCCCACATGTGCTCGACTGGAGACAATTCCAGAGATCATGCCTGCCAGGGAAGTTGCTGCACTTCTTGCAGAGCACATTGAGTCTCAAGGACAGCGCGTGGGCGAGTATTATCCTGTTGGAACATCATGTCACCTTCCTGTTGCAAGAACGGCAGAAGAACGGGTCTAACAACATTCTGCATATACCGAGCGCTGGTCAGCGTCCCTTCAGAAACACCAAATGTTAAACCATAAAGTTTGGGGTAGGGCCAGTGTTTTTTTGGATGAATACACTCTATGTGGCAGCGCAAATGACCATCTCCTGCGTGCACACCGCATCTGCTCTCGTCGCTGAAGAACACGCTGCGCCATTCCATCTTGCAAGCGATCCTCTGTTGGCACGTCGATACTGTGGTGTGACTGGATGACGGGCTAGAGGTTTTTATGCTCCTAGTCCCACCGCTAATAATCGGTTCGTAACAGTTCGTGTTGACACGACTGGGCTCAAGCGCTCTTCTATCCGTGCTGTGGTAGCTGTACGATCTGCCACTGTTGTCCTTACAGTGCGACCATTGTGGGGTACGTCTGTGCTCCATGGACGTCCAGAACCTCGTCTGCGAGTGTGAGGATGTTTACCTGACGACTGATACCAGCATTGTTGCACAACTGACGCAGAACGTCCAACTTGGGTGGCAGTTCTCCGAAATGACTAACTAGCCACTCGGAAGCCCAGAATGTGACTCCTTTCTAAGCTCGCTCAGTTGGTTGTAGGAAGCACGAGTGCGTCTTCGTGGCATAGTTTACTGCTTGCTTCACGTGTTTGCACTTCAGTGAGCCTTCTGTCTGTAATCATTCCCTGTTAAGGGGTAGGTACTAATGCTGCTCTGTTAGGTGTGATTCTACGCCGTCTGTTGACGGACGACGCCCGGCAGTGAATGTTTTCGATATGACGCTGGGGCCACATTCGGCAATAACCTCCACTTCCACATCTCAGTGGCACTGTTTAGCATTGATTTTTCTTAGTATTGTACATATTTCACTTATTTTCTAACGTAAATGTTATAGTTCTGGGTGGAGATTTTAATTTGCCGGATATAGACTGGGAGACTCAAACTTTCATAACGGTTGTCAGGGACAAAGAATCCAGTGAAACTTTTTTAAGTGCTTTATCTGAAAACTAACTTGAGCAGTTAAACAGAGAACCGACTCGTGGCGATAACATATTACATCTTCTGGCGACAAACGGACCCGAACTATTTGAAACAACACAGAACAGGGAATAAGCGATTATAAAGCGGATACTGCATCGATGACTTCAGCCGTAAACAGAAATATTAAAAAAGGTAGGAAGATTTTTCTGTTTAGCAAAAGTGACAAAAAGCAGATTTCTGAGTACCTGACGGCTCAACACAAAAGTTTTGTCTCAAGTACAGACAGTGTTGTGGATCAGTGCACGAAGTTCAAAACTATCGTACAATATGTGTTAGATGAGTATGTGCCAAGCAAGATCGTAAGAGATGTAAAAGAGCAACCGTGTTACAACAAACGAGTTAGAAAACTGCTGCGAAAGCAAAGGGAACTTCACAGCAAACATAAACATAGCCAAAGCCTTGCAGACAAACAAAAATTACGCGAAGCGAAATGTAGTGTGAGGAGGGCTATGCGAGAGGCGTTCAATGAATTCGAAAGTAGAGTTCTATGTACTGACTTGGTAGAAAATCCTAAGAAATTTTGGTCTTATGTCAAAGCGGTAGGTGGATCAAAACAAAATGTCCAGACACTCTGTGACCAAAATGCTACTGAAACAGAGGATGACAGACTAAAGGCCGGTGATGACTGGGTGTTGTGTGATGTCCTTACGTTAGTTAGGTTTAAGTAGTTCTAAGTTCTAGGGGACTGATGACCATAGGTGTTATGTCCCATAGTGCTCAGAGCCATTTGAACAATTTTTTGAACTAAAGGCCGAAATACTAAATGTCTTTTTCCAAAGCTGTTTCACAGAGGAAGACTGCACTGTAGTTCCTTCTCTAGATTGTCGCACAGATGACAAAATGGTAGATATAGAAATAGACGACAGAGGGCTAGAGAAACAATTAAATTCGCTCAAAAGAGGAAAGGCCGCTAGACAAGATGGGATACCAGTTCGATTTTACACAGAGTACGCGAAGGAACTTCCCCCCCCCCCCCCCCCCCTTCTTGCAGCGGTGTACCGTAGGTCTCTAGAAGAGCGTAGCGTTCCAAATGATTGGCAAAGGGTACAGGTCATCCCCGTTTTCAAGAAGGGACGTCGAATAGATGTTCAGAACTATAGACCTATATCTCTAACGTCTATCAGTTGTAGAATTTTGGAACACTTAATATGTTCGAGAATAATGACTTTTCCGGATACTAGAAATCTACTCTGTAGCAATCAGCATGGGTTTCAAAAGAGACTATCGTGTGAAACCCAGCTCGCGCTATTCGTCCACGAGACTCAGAGGGCCATAGACACGGGTTCCCAGGTAGATGCCGTGTTTCTTGACTTCCGCAAGGCGTTCGATACAGTTCCCCACAGTCGTTTAATGAACAAAGTAAGAGCATATGGACTATCAGACCAATTCTGTGATTGGATAGAAGAGTTCATAGATAACAGAACGCAGCGTGTCATTCTCAATGGAGAGAAGTCTTCCGAAGTAAGAGTGATTTCAGGTGTGCCGCAGGGGAGTGTCGTAAGACCGTTGCTATTCACAATATCCATAAATGACCTTGTGGATGACATCGGAAGTTCACTGAGGGCATTTTCGGATGATGCTGTGGTATATTGAGAGGTTGTAACAATGGAAAATCGTACTGAAATGCAGGAGGATCTGCAGCGAATTGACGCATGGTGCAGGGAATGGCAATTGAATCTCAATGTAGACAAGTGTAATGTGCTGCGAATACATAGAAAGAAAGATCCCTTATCATTTAGCTTCAATATAGCAGGTCAGCAACTGGAAGCAGTTAATTCCATAAATTATCTGGGAGTACGCATTAGGAGTGATTTAAAATGGAATCATCATATGAAGTTGATCGTCGGTAAAGCAGATGCCAGACTGAGATTCATTGGAAGAATCCTAAGGAAATGCAATCCGAAAACAAAGGAAGTAGGTTACAGTACGCTTGTTCGCCCATTGCTTGAATACTGCTCAGCAGTGTGGGATCCGTACCAGATAGGGTTGATAGAAGAGATAGAGAAGATCCAACGGAGAGTAACGCCCTTCGTTACAGGATCATTTAGTAATCTCGAAAGCGTTACGGAGATGACAGATAAACTCCAGTGGAAGACTCTGCAGGAGAGACGCAGTAGCTCGGTACGGGCTTTTGTTGAAGTTTCGAGAACATAACTTCGCCGAGGGGTCAAGCAGTATATTGGTCCCTCCTACGTATATCTCGCGAAGAGACCATGAGGATAAAATCAGAGAGATTAAAGCCCATACAGAGGCATACCGACAATCCTTCTTTCCACGAACAATACGAAACTGGAATAGAAGGGAGAACCGATAGAGGTACTCAAGGTACCCTCCGCCACACACCGTCAGGTGGCTTGCGGTGTTTGGATGTAGATGTAGGTGTAAATCTATTCACTTTAAACATATTCTAAAATTATAGTGAACCACACCGATTTTTTAAATTAGTTGTTTTACTCTCATTTAGTAGCAGAAAAATGTATTAACCACCAATAAAAGCTTCTGATTCATAAAATCCTAGCCCATGACTGAGGGGGTCAAAGGATATCAGTGAAATAATTCGCAGATGACGTTGCTACTCTCAGTCAGAGTACATAACAATTGAATTGAACTGAATGAGTAGTCCAATGAAAATGTAAAATGATGTAAGTAAGGCAAGGACGGACGTAAGTGTTGAGAACTGGCGATAAACTTATCACCAAAATTGAGGATCTCGAATGCGTATGTGGAGTCATTGTCCTAAATTGGAGGCAGAGTATCAAATGTTGAACGAAGCTAGAAGTTTCTACCAGTTTGCTATCACTGAAAAAGAAGTTATTCCTTGACGAAATAAGTGTACTTGTATTAAACATAGGTCTTAATTTGAGGAAAATACACTCCTGGAAATTGAAATAAGAACACCGTGAATTCATTGTCCCAGGAAGGGGAAACTTTATTGACACATTCCTGGGGTCAGATACATCACATGATCACACTGACAGAACCACAGGCACATAGACACAGGCAACAGAGCATGCACAATGTCGGCACTAGTACAGTGTATATCCACCTTTCGCAGCAATGCAGGCTGCTATTCTCCCATGGAGCCGATCGTAGAGATGCTGGGTGTAGTCCTGTGGAACGGCTTGCCATGCCATTTCCACCTGGCGCCTCAGTTGGACCAGCGTTCGTGCTGGACGTGCAGACCGCGTGAGACGACGCTTCATCCAGTCCCAAACATGCTCAATGGGGGACAGATCCGGAGATCTTGCTGGCCAGGGTAGTTGACTTACACCTTCTAGAGCACGTTGGGTGGCACGGGATACATGCGGACGTGCATTGTCCTGTTGGAACAGCAAGTTCCCTTGCCGGTCTAGGAATGGTAGAACGATGGGTTCGATGACGGTTTGGATGTACCGTGCACTATTCAGTGTCCCCTCGACGATCACTAGTGGTGTACGGCCAGTGTAAGAGATCGCTCCCCACACCATGATGCCGGGTGTTGGCCCTGTGTGCCTCGGTCGTATGCAGTCCTGATTGTGGCGCTCACCTGCACGGCGCCAAACACGCTTACGACCATCATCGGCACCAAGGCAGAAGCGACTCTCATCGCTGAAGACGACACGTCTCCATTCGTCCCTCCATTCACGCCTGTCGCGACACCACTGGAGGCGGGCTGCACGATGTTGGGGCGTGAGCGGAAGACGGCCTAACGGTGTGAGGGACCGTAGCCCAGCTTCATGGAGACGGTTGCGAATGGTCCTCGCCGATACCCCAGGAGCAACAGTGTCCCTAATTTGCTGGGAAGTGGCGGTGCGGTCCCCTACGGCACTGCGTAGGATCCTACGGTCTTGGCGTACATCCGTGCGTCGCTGCGGTCCGGTTCCAGGTCGACGGGCACGTGCACCTTCCGCCGACCACTGGCGACAACATCGATGTACTGTGGAGACCTCACGCCCCACGTGTTGAGCAATTCGGCGGTACGTCCACCCGGCCTCCCGCATGCCCACTATACGCCCTCGCTCAAAGTCCGTCAACTGCACATACGGTTCACGTCCACGCTGTCGCGGCATGCTACCAGTGTTAAAGACTGCGATGGAGCTCCGTATGCCACGGCAAACTGGCTGACACTGACGGCGGCGGTGCACAAATGCTGCGCAGCTAGCGCCATTCGACGGCCAACACCGCGGTTCCTGGTGTGTCCGCTGTGCCGTGCGTGTGATCGTTGCTTGTACAGCCCTCTCGCAGTGTCCGGAGCAAGTATGGTGGGTCTGACACACCGGTGTCAATGTGTTCTTTTTTCCATTTCCAGGAGTGTATTTCAAAGACCGTACATCTAGAGTACAGCTCTGTATGGACGTGAAACATGAGGGCGGGAAAACCAGAAAAAAAGCAATGGAAGCGTTTCAGATGTGGTACTACCGAAAGATACTGAAAATTGAGCGGACTATTGAGATAGCTAATGAGAAGATTCTTCATAGAATCAGCGATGAAAGGAGTATATATTCAACAGTAACGAGATGTAGGGAGAGGGCAATAGGACAAGTGTCAAGACATCATACAATAAATTCAGTGGTACCAAAGAGTGCTGTAGAGGGTAAAAGCTATAGGGGAAGACGGAGATTTGGATATATCCAACAAACAAGTGGGGACTTTGGATTTAAGTTTTTTAGATGAAAAGTTTGCCAGAGAAGAGGAAGTCGTGGTTAACATCGAACCAGAAAGAAGACTAATAAAGTGATTTGTGTCGTTCATTCGTCATGTAGCCTCTGGATTTGTAGTGTAACGACGTAAGTTTTGTATAAATGATTTTCTTTTGACATATCACCATGTGCAGACTTCGTCACCAACTTCAGTTATAAAACACATCAAAATTATTTAAACTCTTTTTAAAGTTGTCGCTGAATGGTTCTTGAACGAAACTGTAATTAAAACATCACCATTTGAGTCGTATGCGCAGAATTACGTCACTCAGTCCAATTGGTTTGCGCAAACTTTTTTTCGATTTAGATGTCGTTTGTTTCTTCTCAGAAATTATATTAATGCAAGTTATCTGCTTTAATAAATATTAAAACCACATGGAATAAACTTTCAAGACTCAAACTCGCGATGAACGTTGTCAAAAATTAATAATCTTGTCAAATAAATTAGTACTACTTCTTCCTTAACATAATGCTCCATAAATAAATTCTCGGAACACGTATTTAAACTTTTATAGTATACACTAGTTTATTATCTTCCTATATACTACATATAGACGTGAGCCTGAGCCTTGACAAGATAGGACTGAACATGACGTCATTGTTGTAGAAACATTACAAATTCTTATTTTTTCAGTTTTTAGAAGCACGACGCAACAACTCGGTTTCAGGATCTTCTGTTGCTCTTTGGCTGTCGACCCGCGACGTGTAGTGGCCAGCAATTTTCTCTCTGGTCCCGGCAGTGAAGATGCTGTCTCCGTTCGTTGCGCCGCCCTCTCCGTACATGAAACATAAAAATAAATACAAAACTTTAGATAATTCACAACCATTACAAATATTACAAAATCATAAACAAAACACTAAATTAAACTTATATTCACCTGAAAACTGGGCTGACACTGGTGGTGGATGTGTGACGCTTCAATTTCGCGTCCCACTACAGATTCCACTGCCTGATGGTACGTCGACTTCTACACTCCAAAAGCGTCAAAGCAGTAAGCCTCGTTTGTTATCATTCTGCGAAACGTTATTACGCAGTTATTCTGCAGAAACGCAAGTTTGTTTTCAACTGCAATACAATAACAGTGACTGTAGGTGATATTTTCCTTTTCTTCCCTCTCAAAACACGTAGATTCTCCATTGCATAAACTGGGTGTGAGCTAAGACGATTTATGTGTTCTTTGTCAGCCACAGAGCAACAGGACAGTTCAGCAGAAGCAGTTCAACATCTCCCCCCCCCCCCCCCCCCTACCCACGATGGATTAGCAAAATGGGGAAAGTGGCGGTCTCTGGTGCCGGCCTTACGTAGCGATGTTGGAAATAGCCGTTAATTGTCCCCTGTCCGATTCCTGCGGATACTTTATCATCCAGGTGCATTTTGTACCTTTTTTCTTGGTAAGGCCATCAGCGAAACCTTTCTCTGATGGAAAGATTATTTAGTAAATAAGACGGACATTTTTGAGCCATTCTTAAATGAAAACTTTCTAGGGGATATACCGATCTCGAAAGCTTTCTAAAAGATACGGACAGTCCCTAGAAATGATGGTCACATACTTCGGCCTCCTGTTTAGCATCTAGTCCAAAATTATTCCCTTTCTTTGCTCATTTTATGTACACGAAGCTTTCGCAATCTCCGGTCAGAATCCTCCAGGCAGAGTTCGTCCAGCAGAATTCTCGACGATCAGCAGCAACACGCACACAGGCTCGTTTAGCGAGCCATCGGCAACTCCCGCACCCAGCACGCTCACACTCCAGCAGTGGTGAGATTTACGAGCAGCACTAGGATAACACTCTGTAGTTTCACTGTTAGGTTCTACATAGTTACTGGCGCAGGAATAGTTGCACAGCAACTTTACTTATATTCCTGGCATAAACGTAATCGCAGTTGTCGAATTGCGGATTTGAGTCAGTTAAAACTTAATATGTCACGAGGTTAACGTAGTTCCCTCCCTAAACTTTGCTAAAATTAAGTCTTTTCAGTTTTATCTATTTTGTATTTATTATTATTGTCGCTACGTCTTAGTGACTTTTGCTGAATATCTGACAATGCTTTTAAGGAAATCAGTTTGTGCTAATAAAGTCAAAATTCATCTTATCCTTGAATTTCTTTTCATAGCGACTCAGTCCCGTGCGTAATTAAGGAAACTATGTGTTATCCTCAACCACTGATCCATTGGTGAGCCGAAAATTAGCGTTTATTAATTCCATTGCGCACAGTTCAATTGGCGTGGTTCCTTGCGGAAGAGATCTAGGTAGATAACTAGCATCCTTTCCCACTCGATTTAGATCTTCATTTACATGCCTACTTTGCAATACTCACTCAAGTGATTGGCAGAAATTTCATTGCACCGCTAACAGACTATTTCTCGACCATTCCACTTTATAATATTACGAGGGATAGCGAAAACCTAAGTCTTTCAGTGCGAGCTCTGATTTCTTTTGTTCTATGGTTATTTCGTCTTATGTAGATGAGAGTCAAAAAAATATTTTCGAAATCAGAGGAGAAAGATGATGAACGTAAGTTAGTGAAAAGACCTCGCAGCAATGAGAAACACCTTTGTTTTAGCGATTGTGTAGCAAGAAGGACTTGTTAAATAGTTTTTGAAGCTAACTGCCAACAGGTGTTAACAATTTTATAATAGTCGTGACACGCATCTATACATAGATTCATTATTGTCATTACCCGTTTTAGTTAACAACCATCATGACAGTATAAATATTTGAATGCCCTCTGCTCAAATTTTATCAAGATTGATTTTAACTTATTTCTATACACAATAACTTCAAGCGAGCTTCCAATTACCGTCAAGTTTTTAAGAATAACTAATTTAAGTCTTGTCGGTGCCATTTTTTCTTTCTTCGTAGCGATTCCCATTGGAGTTAGAGGCTGCTGACAAGACTTAGTATACAACTTTTCATAAGGTTCCCATGTCCACAAATGTACCGTTTGGACGCCAAATAAGTTTGAAGAACGAATCACTCCCGAATATTTCGCCTAACAACATGCACACAACGGAGACATCGAGCTCTACCGTATGGACACTATAGGAGTCCATGGCCAAGGTAATGTTTCGAGTAGTCGTCGTAGGGTTGTTTTGTATGTGACGAAGGACGTCCTCCTCAATTTTGAGAGTGCAGCACGTCCGTTGAGCACCACAGCCAAGCCTCCTAGTTGCGAACGTAGCAATATCTCGCAGCCCAACGGAAACAGTACGTGATGATATAAATACAACGGAGACTAATGGTGGTGCCCTCATCTTAGTTTGTGTGCGTACCGTGCAGTGGGAGATGATAAAGTAATCCGATCATCAAACTCATTTCATATCCAAATGGCACACTTCCGGACATGAATTCCTTATCAGAACTTGTGTGCTAAATCCCATCTACATCCCAAGGAGCTTATTATAGGAATTGTGAATCATCCTCTATGTCTTTCGTTGCGAAGGCGAGACCGGTGTGATACAGCTTCCTGGATTCAGCCTTAGCTTTTATGTTGGAGATTTTAGCCTGTTACAGAAAGTCTGTAGTAGCAACTATCAACGCTACTATTTGAACCATTTCAATTAAAATTCCGATTTATTATTAGTTTTAACACTGACCGAATGAATGATTGTCGTAATTCAGCGTGTGTGTATGTGTGTGTGTGTGTGTGTGTGTGTGTGTGTGTGTGTTTTAGGGCATTTTTAAATTTTAATTCTGGCTGAAGTTTTATTATACTGCCACATTAATCCACATCCATTCTCCAGCTAATCCATCGACGTTTAGTGGTTTGGAACTGGAACCCGTGCACCACTTTGTGGAACTCAGGATCGGTTGGCAGTGGAGTTGAGCCTGGACGCAACTTTACGGGACTATCGTTCGGTGTGTGTAATCGACTTTGTTGTTTTGTATCTTTCTGGATAAAAGGTTAGGCTTAAAATGAACTATGGCAGTTTTAGATAAACCATTCGTCCTACAAATCTGACTGAATTTGAGGTTGCACTGACACTACTCGGCAAATACTTGGAGTCTTTATTCGCTTTCTTTCTGGCTACTATTTACATTTTACGAGGTTCATTCAATAAACAAAGCCCCAAAATTTTTCTTCACTATACCTCTATCCTTAGGAGTTACGATATGGTGACAATATCAGTTAACATTTTGCTTACTTGTACTGTTTTTCTACGTAGCCTCCATCATATAGTATGGTCTTTCACCAGCATTATGCCATTATGTAAGAGCAGCTATTCCCTGCTGATAAAAGCTGTTGTTCGGTGGCCATAACCATGTTTTCGCTGAATGAGTTATTTCTCGTCACCTTTAAAGTGTGTCCCACTGAAGAATGGCTCAAAGACGTGGAAGTCTGTGGATGCCACGTGAGAGCCATAGAGTGGATCAGTCAATGACGCCCAAGCCAATTTGGCGAAGTGTTCTGACCTGCGTGTGCGTACGTTGTAGTGGTGGAGCAACATTTCCTTTGGATTCTTGTCAGACCGACAACACCGGAGACGGTTCTTGAGTTTTTTAAGAGCCTCACACATACCTCTGAATCAGTGTCTGACCCATTTGACAAAAACATCCACGAAAATGATACCTTTGGCCGACACAGGGACGTGCTTCTTTGGTGATTGAGGTTGATACCACTCCTGTGACTGTCTTTTAGTTTCCATCTATAAGTGATGCACCCGAATTTCGTCACCGGTAACATTCCGTGACAGAAAGGCCTCTCCAGTGGCGTCAAACTACTAAAACAATTGAGATGCAATACCTTTTCTTGGACTCTTGTGGCCTCTTGTGAGCTTTCGTGGAACCCTTCTTGAGAACAGTTTTGAATATCCAAGAGAGTCGCTCATAGCATGCGCACTTCCATAGCTGACCAATAGCTGTAGCGCCAGTTTTCAGGTAGAGGTCTTCACGAGTAATGCCCCCCTTGATATTCACCATGTCAGGAGCAGTGGCTGCGAACGGCGCCCCGAACGTGGCCGATCTCGGAGCTCAGTTTCTGCAGTTCGCCACGTTTTATGTCTCTTCACCTTTTAGCCTAACAGTACACCTAACAACTGCGTCATTACCATGCCCCGCATACAAAATATTTATGGATGTGCACCACCGTTTCTGTTTCCACAACCAAGAATTCAAGGGTTTCTTACGTAGACGCCATCTGGATGGTTCACTACAACGCTGCCAACTCTTGGAATTACTCGAAACTTCACACACGTGCAGGTGAAACTTGAAATATAGAGCACCTGAAAGGAAGTTTTCCTATTTATATTAAAGGCTGTAAAAAATCTACCATTATTTATCGTACGACTCTCGTGTGACAAAGCTGAAGCGTTACCAAAGGAAATACACTACTACTACAATTGTACTTACACTAATTTATATTTAAAAATAGTATTTTAGTTTCCACAACGACTTCTAATCTACAGAATGATTCACCTCAGTCTTTATCATGTCTTTCTCTTTTTGTTCATTTTCATTTAATTTGATTCCCGTGCTAACTAATTAAAATTTTATATACTGCTCAACCGTCGGATTAAGACGAACATCTGTCTCATTATTCTTCGTCTGAATGACGCCTGGAAATTAGTTCCACAACGCACCGTAAGATAAGTTTTTACTTCTTCTTACTTTATTACAGAGTACGTGTGTTGTTGTGTTTTTTAGTTTACTGTAACAATAAGTCATGTGTACAAATGTGGATGCTGCCGTACACTACATGGTGTAGGAGAAACATGCCAGGATCGTGGACTGGTGTTTCTCTGTGGAGAACGCGGCGGGGAAGCCAAAAAACTGTCAGATGAAGCTCTTCCATGGAGTTGTAGATTATGTAGTCTGACAAGTAAATCGTGGGACAAGGAAGACAGATCTGTGCCCTCTAGGCAGAATTAGAAATGGCATATTTTGACTCAGAAAGCTTGAAAAGGGTAAGAGATAATGGAAGTTGGGAGAAGGTGAGAAGTAATAAGCAAAAGGAGAAAATTATATTTCAAATTCCGGTTACCATTTAGTTTTTTACCTAAAGTGGAAGAAGAGTCTCAACCAGTTTTTGAGCTAAGTAGACTGCAGAAGGGCCGTAGGAACGATTATACGGCTAAGTTGGTAGAAAAGCCACATAGAAAGAAAATCGTCTTGCTGCTATGGAGGAGTCACGGGAGAGGTGTGGTCCAGTTGTTACAGGAAAAGCTAGGTGTAGAATTCCAGCTAACAAACATCATGCACCAAGCTCAGCCAGATGACAGGGGACATTGCGGCCTTGTGCTGAGATTTTGTTGGAGAGGGCAAGGTAGCTGCATTGGAAGGAACTAGAAGCAACCTGGCTAAGGATGAGTGGGCTGTCAGCATTAAAGCTGACCTTACACTCGTAAGGGCTTTCTGGACTTTTACGTGGACGTGTTTGATACGTTCGTAATCACATTCTTTTCAGCTCTATGCAACATTTCCATCTGACCAACAATTCTGTCCAGTGTGTGACTGTGTGATCTTACATGTATACTTAATGCAGAGGTACTACTTGGATAGGAATGTGCACTACATCTGATTCTAATATCCTTCCTTTCTGGCCAATATACATTTTGTCACATTGCAAGCAACTAATTTTGTACACGTCTGACTGATCATTAACTGATTCTCGGTCGCTATTGTGGTGTAATATTTGCCCTAAATTATTATCAGTTTGAAATGAAAATATAGTGTTATTTTTTAAAAATAAATTTTTGATTTTATCACATACTTCCCTACAATATGGAGTTGCACCAAATCTGAAATTTAGCCTACCTTTTATTTTTTCCAAAGTGATTTGTTGTCTACCAAACATCTCTTTGGATTTGATTTTTTTGAAATATAATTTCTGTACTAATTCAGGGTCATAACCATTTTTGGCTGCAATGTATTTTAGGATATTTAGTTCTTTATTTATGTTTTGGTCAGACAGTGGCAATCTTAGAACTCTGTCCAGCATAGAATTGAAAAAGGCATGTTTACATGTGTGGGGTGATGTGACTTGGTATTGATTATTAATTCAGTGGTTGTTGGCTTTCTGTATATGTTAAACTGCTGTCCACCTTTACACTTTTCCACTCTTAAATCTAAAAAAAAATTATTCCCGTGTTGTCTTCAGTTTCCACTGTGAAATGTAAAAAATAAATACATATAATTAAAAATACTGCGGAAGCTTAGAACATCATTGTGATCTCTGTTAATTAAGATTATGGGGTCATCAACATACCTTTTGCAAAGCTTTATTTACTACCCCAGAATTTCTGTTAAATAATTTATACTTAATAATTTCAAGCAAGATATTGGTAAACGTGGCATCTAAATGACAACCCATTGCGAGCCCATTCTTTTACTTGAAATATCCATCATTGAAGAAAAAATAATTATGAGATAAAACAAAGGTTAATAGCTCAATAAATTCAGTAATCTGTGGAACAGATAACTTGACATGTTGTAAAAGAATGTTGTCTAGCTAACTCAATAGATTCTTCAATTGGTACATTAGTATATAAGTTAACCACATCATGTGGTCTTTTGTGGGATTTCAATATTATTAAATATCTATTAATTGACAGATATTCTTAACAATGCATTTTTGTTGGAATACGTAGTTATTGTTGATGACATAGTTCTAAAACTTGTATTTCCTCAATATTAATTTACTTTAATGTGTATTGTCGTCAGATATGGGTTGACAGATTGTAATTTCATGGACTGCTTTGTAGCTTGTATTTTACATGCTTACAGTTTTGACTAGATTGTTGAATATTGCATATTCTAAATTCATCAGACCTGTTATTCTTTTACTTTATATTTATTTTATTAAGTTTTTATATAATATCAATAAATGGTAGAGCTGTAAGTACTTCAGTTTTGTAATCGGATTACCATAGAAATGTCTAATGGCAGCTTCTTTCGATTTGTTCAAGGTTTTCATCTTTGACTTGTTTTGCTATGGATCATGTGTTCTCCTTTTGTCAATGGTCCAGCAGACTTTAATCTTGCTACAATTTTCCATTTTTATTGGCAGTTATGGTTTTCAGTGCTAACGTATGGCAAAGCATGTCTGACATGTGGTACATCTACGACAGATTTTGTGAGTATTTCGATTGATTGAAATGTTTTTCCTGTTTTGATCTTATTTTGTCTTGCGTTGTCACTTTGTCTACTTTTTATAAGTATGCTGTACAGCTGCCGTTGATGATGGTTTAAGATCGAAATCGGTAGGAAAATAAATGACATTATTACAGATAACACAATGTTATGCATTTTGTAAAATCCGTACATGCTGTTGACCAGCGCCTAAGCAAGATGGATATACATAAGTTACCCTTCTTCGGAATCTATTAAACGTTGACACCTGTTACAGATGGAAATGTATATTCGAAACGGGTAAAGAATAAATATTTACCATTTGCAAAAGTTGGCTATTCCCAGTTCCTTGGTCGAATGAAACTGGGCAGTTGCTGACTATGGCCAGTCAAGTTTATGACACTAGAATGCTCCACTAACGATCATAAGACTTTTAAATTACTGCACCATTTATTCATTTTCTCATTAGTTAAGTGGCCAGTTTTACTTAGGTCACAGTCGAATTCATCAATGTCAATTACAATTAAGTACACAGTAAAACATAACTGTCTCAGTAAGTATTTTTATTTATGCTTGAAAACCACATTCTTAATCAGGGACGTTTGACGAAATACACTGGTAGATGTAACTTAATGTAACTTCCACTGTTTGAGAGATAACTGAACCAAATTTTGCACATGTTGTCTTATCTTACTCGCTATGATTTTCTTTTTTTCCTTTTTTTCAAATAGTTAGATCATGATTTTGGGCTGGATACTTCTCTATACACTTTCTTATACCCTGAAAAACGAATGTTAAGTGAAGTGCAGAACGAAGTACTTTAAGTGCAGAAACAAGTAAATTAATGTTGGCCATAACCGTACAGTAGATTTTAGTCTTCATGTAGCTTTTTCTTGTTGTCTGATCCTTTTATCGTATCCTTTTGCTAATTATCTTCACTGGAATTTCACAACTAGCAATAAGCACATCGTCAGTCTTCTTCCGTAGGTTTTTAGTCTCCTAAGGGTCCTGATTCTTCCAGTGTTACCACCATTGAACACAGCCGAGCGTTGTATGAGGAAATTTTGACAGTGTTAGATGAGCAAAGCCATGTTATTGGGCGTCTCTTCTAAAAGAGGTTATTAAAGCTTTCGAACAGTTTTGTCTTCCAATATCTGTGCATTTCTTCAACAAAATGTAATTACTCGCATCGTAAACGGCCTCACAGCCTTCTATAATCTACAGATGTTTCCTCTCATAGCAGAAAAGAAAAAAAAGGCAAACAAGCGTAGAATCGTGTAGAATTGATTGAAAAAAGATGGCTTTTACATAATTTGTTGCACGGATTGGAGACAATATTTATAACACTCTTAAGAACTACCTAGTTGCAAAAAATGTTTCAATGTTTCTGACGGATTTAATGCACGTTCCCTCTTAAGAAACTCTCAGTGTTAGTTGATGTTGTTAGATTAGACTTTTAGTTCCTCGATGCATATTATTATAGAATACGGTTGACTACCGCGGCCACCCAACACACCTGTCAGTTACTACGGTAATTTCAGCATCGCTTCTATACACAGAGGTGACGAAAGTCATGCGATACCTCCTAACATCGTGTCGGACCTCTTTTTGCCCGGCGTAGTGCACTAACTCGATGTGCCATGAGCTCAAAAAGTGGCTGTAAGTCCCTTGCAGAATTACAGAGCCATGTTGCTTCTATAGCCGTCCATAATTGCGGAAGTGCTGCTGGTGGAGAATTTTGTGAACGAACTGACCCTCGACAGTGCCCCATAAATGTACGATAGGATTCATGTCAGGCCATCTGGATGGCCAAGTCATTCGCTAGAGTTGTCCACAATGTTCTTCAAACCAATCGTGAACAGTTGTGGCCCAGTTACATGGCGCATCGTGATCCATAAAAATTCCATCGTTGTTTTGCAAACGTGAAGTCCATGAATGGCTGCAAGTAGCCAAACATCACCATTTCCAATTGATAATCGATCCAGTTGGACCAGTGGCCATTCCACGTGAACACAGCCCACACCATTACGGGGCCACCAAAAGGTTGCACAGTGCCTCGTTGACGACTTGGATGAGTGGCTTCGTGGGGTATGCACAACAGTCGAACTCTATCTTCAGGTCTTACGAACTGAAATTGGAACTCGTAAGGTAAGGCCACGGTTTCCCAGTCGTCTAGAGTCCAACCGATATGGTCACGAGCCCACGAGAGGCGTTGCAGTTGATGTCGTTCTGTTAGCAAAAGTACTCGTGTGGTCGTCTGTTGCCATAGTCCATTTAGTGACAAATTTCGTCGCACTGTTCTGACGGATACGTTCGTCGCACGTCCCACAGTAATTTCTGCGGTTAATTCACCCAGCGTTGCTTGTCTGTTAGCACTGACAACTCTAAGCAAACACCGGTGCTGTCGGTCGTCACTCGGGGCTGTCGGTCGTGAAGTGAAGACCGTCGGCCACTGCGGTGTCCGTGGTGAGAGGTGATACCTGAAATTTAGTATTCTGGGCACACTATTGAGACTGTGGATATCGGAATACAGAATTCCCCTAAGATTCCGAAACGGAATGTCCCTTGCGTATAGCTCCAACTACCATTGCGCCTTCATAGTCTGTTAACTCTCGTCGTGCAAGCATAATCATGTCGAAAAGCTTTTCAGATGAATCGTTTGAGTACAAATGAAGCTCCGCCGATGCACTGCCTTGTTATACCTCGTGTACGTGATAGTACCGTCATTTGTATATGAGAATATTGCTACGTCGTGACTTTTGCCACCTTATTGTATTCTAGTCTGGGAGACTACTGTTCACGTCCTTCGAGTTCTTATTCCTTATTTCTGGGTACTCTGTTCCTGAAATGATTGTATATAATCGAATGTCAGGAAGGACAGGAGAAGAGCTCGAAGCTCAGAGCCATCCGGCCCACCTGCTGGGTGGAGCGGCAGGCGGCGATTACAGGCGTCACCCCGCGCTACCGGCCTCCGGTCCATCCAGGGGCAGCGCCAGCACATTAATCTCTGTCCACGCTGAGCCGCCGCCACAAGAAGAGAGCAGAGGGTCACGTGGGCGGCCGCCAGACACGCCAGGAATTTCGCCGGCCTCGCCCGCTTTTTCTGCGCCACGGCGCGCTCTCTTTCATCAGCAGCTACTCCACTTTCGCTCCGCCGCAGGAGGTCCGAGCCGCCTTCTTACTCCTCCCTCCTCATTAAATCCGGCTTTTATGTCGTCTTCCTCATACTTCTTCGTCCTCTTTTTATCACTCTCCCATCTTTCACCACCTTTCACTCCGAGCATTATCCGCCGACGTGTTCCTCGTAACTTACGAGCAGTTCCGAAACACGTTGCAGGTATGGCCTTTTTCCTCCTGTCCGAGGTGAATTCCTCGGGCTCATGAAAGCGCTAATGAAAATCGTCTAATTAGCGAGTTTGTGCGCAGCTTGCGGGAGCGGCCGCGGAGATTTATAGCCCCGGGGGAACGAGTTCCTCCGCGGAGACGCGGCGCGGTGGCATGAATGGCCTGGCGTATGACAGCGTCTGCGTGCTGCTCCGGACTGCCGCTCCGTCCCCTTGGAGGGGCGACCACCCCCCGCCTTCTGGGAACAATGATCTCGCGGCCGCAAAAAGCCAGGCCTGCGGATTTACAGATGACGCTTATAAAGCAGCTGCAGGCATTTCCCATCGCTGGTAACGTCAGGTCGGGCGGGCAGAGGAGGCGCGTCTACGTCTTCTTCTTGTCGGGCCGCCGGATGAGCCTGCCGCCGACCGCTGTCGCCGCTGGGAAGAGACAATCGCTCGCAGTCGCGCTGCGGGCCCGCTCGGTCGCGTCATTGTATGCAAAACGCCACCCTGCCGAAAACCATCACTCCGCGCTCGATCCGGCGGTGTCGCCCGCGCGTCTCCCTACTGCTCCGCCGGTGGCATCCCATTACAATCACTCATGTCCATCAAATACGTTGCGAGCATTCACTCTCGACATGCATCCTCGACGACGCGTGGAGGTAGCCATAGCAGTAAGCGGAAACCCCGGTTAAACCCCAACGCAATCGGTTCGTTGTCCGAGAAACACGAAATTAACTGACAGGATTTAGGTTGTTACCGGTCATTCTCATATAGTGTTTTGAGAATACTATGAGTGGGATAAGAGGAAAGTTACGTGATTTGAGGGGTGATAGTGATTCTGATGATGGGCGAAGTAGAGAGGATATAAAATGTAGACTGGCAATGGCAAGGAAAGCGTTTCGGAAGAAGAGAAATTTGTGAACATCGAGTATAGATTTAAGTGTCAGGATGTCGTTTTTGAAAGTATTTGTATGGAGTGTAGCCATGTATGGAAGTGAAACATGGATGATAAATAGTTTGGACAAGAAGAGAATAGAAGCTTTTGAAATGTGGTGCTACAGAAGATTGCTGAAGATTAGATGGGTAGATCACAAAACTAATGAGGAGGTAGTGAATAGAATTGGGGAGGAGTTTGTGGCACAACTTGACTAGAAGAAGGGATCGGTTAGTAGGACATGTTCTGAGGCATCAAGGGATCACCAATTTAGTATTGGAGAGCAGCGTGGAGGGTAAAAATCGTAGAGGGAGGCCAAGAGATGAATACACTAAACAGATTCAGAAGGATGTAGGTTGCAGTAAGTACTGGGAGATGAAGAAGCTCGCACAGAATAGAGTAGCGTGGAGAACTGCATCAAACCAGTCTCAGGACTGAAGACCACAACAACAACAGAGATTCTGAACCAAAAAAAACTTTAAATGATCATATGTACCAGAAACGAGACCAGCAAGAAACTTAACATCAGTTCTGGTGATCACGAACTAGATGAGATTAAGAAATTCTGCCACCTATGCACCAAAATAATCCATGACGGATAGAGCAAGGAGTACATAAAAACATTGGCAGAAAGGACGTTTCTCGCCAAGAGAAGTCTGCTAGTATCAAACATAGGTCTTAATATGAGCAAGATGTCTTTTAGAGCGTACGTTTGGAGCACAGAATGCTATGGTAGCGAGACATGGACTGTGGGGAAACCGAAACAGAAGAGAATTGAAGCATTTGAGATGTATTGAAAATTAGGTGGACTGACGTGGTAAGGAATGAGGAAGTTCTCCGTGGAATCGGGGAGGAAGGGACTATATGGAAAACACTGACTAGAAGAAGGGAAAATATGTTAAGACATCACGGAATAACTTCCATAGTACTGGAGGGAGCTCTAGAGGCTAAAAACTGTAGAACAAAACAGAAATCGAAGTACAGTCAACAGATAACTGAGGACGTAGATTGCAAGTGCTACTCTGAGACGAACAGATTTCACAGGAAAAGACTGATGACTCAGAAAAAAAATCGTTTTCTTAGCAACATCCGTCACTCAGAGGTATGAAAATCACGCCGGCCGGGGTGGCCGAGCGGTTCTAGGCGCTACAGTCTGGAACCGCGCGACTGCTACGGTCGCAGTTTCGACTCCTGCCTCGGGCATGGATGTGTGTGACGTCCTTAGGTAAGTTAGGTTTAAGTAGTTCTAAGTTCTAGGGGACTGATGACCTCAGCAGTTAAGTCCCATAGTGCTGAGAGCCATTTGAACCATTTTTTGAAAATCACGAGCGTCAGTCGCATGTCCTTCTTCACCAGCACTAACAGGCAAATGTAGTCTAATCGACATTACACAACACAGTGTTTTCTTCACTTACATTTCATTGCGCTCTCCACATGAGCGACGAGTCCGGTTTGTCAGTTCTTGGCCACCAAGGTCACGCCATCCTGTTCCATTAGATTACTGTTGGTGGGCTTGGCTTAAGAGCGAAGTCTACAAGCGCAAAGTGTACACAGAAGAGGAGGAACTTCCCGCTTGTATTTGACATGCGTATGGTCAAGTAAAGAATGATCCTACCCGAATTGGCTCACCTCCCCGAGTGAGCTCGTATCAGAAACACAACAGCTGTCTGCAAATACTGCAAAATGCATTGCAGTTAACAGTGGACATCTTTTTTGAAGAAATGTACACAATTCCACAAAAAAATTTGCTTACTATGTTACATTTACTAGCACCTGCATCTGTCCTGTTTCCCACTATTTTCATTACCTTCTTCGGAAACTCTTAAGAACAGGACATATGTTCATACGACGTTTTTTCTTCAGAATCACTAATGCTGTCATCCATCAGCGCATGTACCATTCAGAAACATTGAATAAATTTTCAGCTGCCAAGATCGATAAACGTCATTTATTCATACAAATTAACTGTATCGGCAATTCTCTGTTGCTGTGTTCGGAGCTGTGTTTACATACGTTGTATAGCACCACTTACTGTACTCAAAGAGGAGATTGTGCACTGATCTAAAGACAGATTCGAAGATGGCAACAGAGAAATGCCTAAACCGGTAATCTGTATGAACAAACGATTTTAGCGATATTCGCAGTTGAAAATTTATTCACTTTTCTTAACACTACAGATCGCCCCCACGCTGACGACGTTAGATGTGTATTCGTGTACCTTTCGTCTTGAATCACCCTGTATAAATCGAAAATAGAGGGAAGTGTCAAGAATGAGATTAAAGTTCAGTATATGAGTTATAAGTTAAATGAGAAAGTATTACAGACCCTACTGACCGGAGTGAAAAGCCTAACGAGCGTATACTACGGATTGAGAGTAATCAAGAAAGATAAAATTAAAGAGAATTAGTGGAAACTAGATACCTGATAAACATAACATCAAATGTCAGGACCACGAACAAATACCGTTACATTTAAGCAATATGTCACATGATGGACACTACGTCGACACAGAAAGCACATTAGCACAGGTAAATAGGTAATAGTACTTAATTCGAGGAAGAATATCTGAAACTGAACTTGTGGAACACAACATTCTACGACAGTGAATTACAGGCTGTCGGAAAACAGAAAAGGAAGGGTATCGCCTCGTTTGAGATGAGGTGCTATAGAAGAGCCATAAAATAAAGAGAGGCAAGGAATGAGTAGATTCTCCTCAGAATCGACGAAGAAAGTAACTTGTAGAGAACGTTGACAAGAAGAAAGGACCGGATGCTAAGTCATGTATGAAGATATAAGGGAGAACTTCCATAGTATTTGAGGGAGCTGTAGACAGTAATAAATGTATAGGAAGACAAAGATTATAATACATGTAACAATTAACTGACGATCTGTTTTGTAGATCCATCATATAGATGTATATGTCTAGAAGAAAAAGGATACCAACAACCGTAATTCTTTCTAATTTTTGTTATTATGTAGGTAGCAAGTTTCGACGGTCCATTAGCGTCATGTTCAGGCCCCTATTTGAAAAACTGACGGAGACGCCCCACGTTGGCACAAACAGAATAGGTACCTTGTATACAGAACTGGGTACCTCGAATTTCTATTTATGAGACCTGTACCCTCCAAACTCACGACAACAACTGCTCATACATATTCTATGTACGCCAGTGTTTGGATGTCTTCGTTCGTTTTCGCATAGAAGATGCTAATGAAGGATCAAAGCTGGTTGCTTAAATACCAAAACATTTAGGAAGAATTTCGGCTGTTGGTATCATTTTTCTACGAATAATGGACGCTGTTCGGCACAACATCGACTTGGAAATGCAGAATTTGACACAGGTATGGCATCTGTGGGGGTCAGTATCAGAAGATTACTGACAAAACAAAACTGAAATCTATCACATTTACGTTGCAGACTATGAATATTGCAACATTCAGGATAATAGCAAATAACTGAACTTATTTATTGTGCAAATACAATAGTAGGAAGAGTACATCACTAAAACTCTATGTGATTTATCACTGCACAGGACTGCCATCTCTTGCAGCAACAATCCAATACCCTAAACCGGCTAGGTATGGAATCAAATCGCGCTAGGGTGACGGATTTTGGGGCGTCATTTCATTACGCATTAACTCTTTTTAATGATTGCTAACAACCACTTCAGCTGTCTAACTACACACTTATTGTGCTACGACCGATTCCGTTCTTAGAACATCTTCAGGTTGCCGCATTGTGCTAAAGTCTCATCCCGGCAACATGAAGATGCTGTAAGAACGAAACCGTTCATAGCACTATAAATATGTAACGTAACACGGTGGTGGTTTTCATTAATCATTAAAATTTGTTAGCTGTAGTGCTCAGTATGATCGAGGCTATTTCTTTAACTCTTTGTCAGATTTAATGAACCGTAGTGGCTTGCGAGTGGTGGCGCTTCAGTGTTTCAACAACCCATGACTAGATGCTTGGGTGAGTTAAAGACGTGAAGTACATGTTGTCCAGGGCCACAGTCGAACGACCTATGTATCGAGATGGATCAGGATGGCACAGGCAACATGCGGTCTTTCATTATCTTGGCAAAAGGTAACAGAAGACAGGATAGAGCCATCGGTCTTAATGCTATTTCACCCTTTGAATAGGTACCTTTTCAAACTAACTATAGGTGTTAAAACAGGGAAATTTTTACTGAATTTATTTAACATATATGCCTACATTTACAAGTAAAATGAACAACCTCTTACAGATTTGAAGAAATTTTTTCTTATTCTTTCACTAGTAAAATTCCACTTTTTTAATACATTAATTATTATAAAAGAGTTTCGTTCCGATTAGCTTAGATAATAATGCTAGCTGAAATTCAAAAAAATGTAGCTTTGATAAAAATCAGTTTAAACTTGAGTATTGCAATTTTAGTATAGTTGTTGATGAGAATTACTTACCACTAATATTTTCCTGCACCACACTGAGCGTCCTCTGAACTCTACTGACCTTTTCTTCTCTTGGTCGCTCTTCTTTTCTGTATAGCTTCTTTCGTGCATTTTCAATCAGCAATTTCTGCTTTGCGGATTCTCTCTTTAGCTGTATGCCCCATCGATTTTGCAGTATCAACACTAGCTTTCACGGTAAATGCTTTCAAAACACGCATTTCTCTTGTTAGACTATCAAGCATAAAATAGAATCATAAACACCATATTTTGGGATTGGAATAGGAACCAACACAGTTTTCCCATGAAAACATATCTACAGCAAAGTATCTACAAAGACCTCTAAATGTTATTACCGCTCCAGGTAAAGTATGTCAGGATCATTCGGGCAAAGACTGTGCTGATGATTTTCATTTCCGGAAAGCTTTTGGAAAAAGGTAGACCATACAGCTTTTTCATATTTTCTGAATTACCAGCATTTCATCTTATGGCCAAGTCACAATAATACTGTAATCCATATGTTTCAACATTTGTCAGGTGATCTTCGCAACGCTCCAAAACATTTACAGACGCGATCGGAACGATGAATACCGATAGTAGATACAGGGTAGGAAACCTTGGCGTACTAAAACGGTAGAAGTAGGAAATAAAGTATAAGGAATAAAACAAAGCTGTGCATTACCTGTGCATAGCGCAAAAAAAAAGAAGAGTCGCATTTAAACGCCAGATCGCACAGAGCCTCAGAAAAATCATCAAAACACGGCTACGTGAAACAGAGGTGATCATTTCCTTATAATCTAATTTTACTGCGTACAATAAAATGACATGACTAGTTTAAGTTGACTAAGCAACTATCTTCAACTCGCACATGATAAAGAACATGTTACCAAATGGCTTTCTGAAAACCCTGCATCGTCTATGTAGCTTGGAGTATGTCCGACGAATAAAATTTCCAATAACAATAATGTAACAAATCACAAAGATAAAACCAACTAGTTCAAAACCCTCCTTAATGAGATTACAGTGAATTATAAAACGTATATACAACATCTTTACACTGAGTAACTTGTCGAAGTTGAGAAATATCTATATCACCAATAGGTTTGATCTGACTGTGACCTGGTTTTAGCTGCAGCAAGACAAACTCCTCAACACCGACAAGAGTATTAAAATTTGACAAAGCTAGATTTTATCGCTTTCTCCTTTTCCGACGATGTCAGACATTACTGGAAGTGATAATTTTGGGTCCCAAAGGGACTCCACAACATGACGCCAGGTGTTGGGCTCGTATGAGGATGACGAAAGAAATTAGGCAAAATCCGTTCTCATCGTAGCCTCCGCCACGATGCAGTGTTCAGAAGTAGGAATCGTGTGAAAAGAGGACATGGTGCAATTTCTGTATCCTGTGTTGAGCACAACACTTCCAGTGCGACTCTTTTACGACGTGCAGCATCAAGGATAGCCACAATGTGCTGAACATTCGCGGTGTTCCAGACGTCGGTACACGTTTAGTGTGGATACTTATCTTGCTGCAAACCAGCCCGTTTCCTGACTCAATACGTACGACGTGGCTACGAGCTTGCACGGCCGAGTGAGCGGTAGGTCTGATGTCTAAAGCGCTCGTCCAGAGGGGCCATTTAGACCTCATGCAATTGTCGCTATGGCCCTCCTGAATTCATTGGTTCTATATTCGAATTACAGTCGTGGGACTCACTTGAACGCGAGCAGCTATATAGCAGAACGATCATACGCAGTCTTCATATTCACTATTCTGTCGTTGCTGAATTCCAGCATGCCCTGGTAAATGTTCCTTCTTCTTATACAAGCGACAAATAAATCCTCTTACAAACAATCAGTACTCAAATGCGGTTTCTGAGTGGAAAACCCGCTGAGTAAATTTTCTTTATTTGCAGAATGTAGATGGTATTATTCCTACCAACTCTGCTTCGCTGAAATACTTGTCATTTGCATATCCAAGCAACTAGTACATTTCATGACTATGTGACATTTATTGCATGTCATCGTCAGGGTACTACAATTTTAATGCTTGGCAATATTGTTCGATGTTTCATACTTGATTATAATGTTGTTCGGTAAATGGGAGAAGTACGTTTCGATCTTGTACAACTACACGAATTTTCTGTTTCATTTCCTCTTTTAAAACATCTTAGCTCTCTCCCTGGCATTCCCTGCTCACTTCTTTGTTCCTAAATTCCATCTGAAACAAGAAAAAATCAAGTCAGTCTGTGGTGTATTTTTTATTTTCTTTTTACAGCACAGAAATAAAGCGATATTATTAACTGGTATCATTGTTTTCTAGAATATTAAAAGTAATCTTGTAGAAAAGAGCCCCAAAAATGAACAAAGTAAATAAAGGTTCCAGTTTGTTGACTTGTACACGGTAGTAGCAAAGTGTGTAGCCACTGCGTCCACTTCATAGCTTTTCACTCACCAGTATTTGTCACGCCATCAGTGCTTTGCAGAGATTTCATGTGCTCATTATGGCCGTGTTCGAAGTAGTAATCTGCACTAGTACGTAGGCTACAGTAATTATTCTGATTTTTAATGTAATATCTAAAATTTTATTTTAGCATGTTTATTTAGCGTGTCAAGAAAAGATTGATTTCTCTTAATTTGCTGTATGTATCATTTAGAAAACTCTACTTCCACATAACGCATTTTGGTAACAGTACAAATGTAAACTTTGTGCTCTTCGAGAGACTCGTAAATATTTATTTTCCCTCTTTACTTTGTATAATTTTAAAACCAAGCAAAGCATAAAGATATATTTTCGTTCAAGAGATAAAATCATTTCATTTTTAAAAGATTTATTATCACTGCATGGAAATTCTCTTAATGCAATGTAATTTATTCGTATCATCTGTAAAGATATTATATAGAATGGCACATAACATGAGTGCTTGTATACTTGAACTTGACTGAACAAGAAGTAAAGCATTTCAAAATGATGTATTACTTCACAATCAGCAGTTTTTCAATTATTTAAATCTTTTCAATGGAATCTAGAAACATACAAGAGACTCAGAATCTATATAGAGAGGGTCTCTACACTGAACGGCGAGATCTTCTTGCCATGGATGGATGCTAAGTTGTGGCGGTCGCCCTCTCGGCCGCTATGGCTGCTGCAGCGAAGATTCAGCCGTCGGTGTGTTGTACCGCTTGTCCGCTAGACATGAAACAGAAATCAGACGTTTCTTACAGATGTATGTTTCGTAGAATATTGTAACACAAATACAATCATTTCGAAATACAGAATCGCTTTAGCGTCTGTTACAGGGTGGCAGTTATTGAACTATATGAAAAATACGTACATTTCTTACAAACAACGACCTGCACATACGTTATTCAACATGTAAACGTCACTACAGATATTCGCATTTAGGTTATGACATGTTCGATGTGCCCGCCATCATTGGTGATGATGTGTCGCACACGAATAGCGAAATTCTGCATGAACCGCTGAAGTGCCGGAACGTCGACGCTGCCGATGACCTCTGAGTGGCAGTTTCCAGCTTAGCAGTGTTTTTGGGGTTATTGCTGTACACCTTGTCTTTAACACAGCTCCACAACAAGGAGGCGCGTGTCTTCTGATCCGGAGGATATGGCGGCCAGTCGAGGCCCACGCCAGTGGCCTCTGGGTACCCTAGAGCCAGAATGCTGTGCCCAAAGCACTCATCCATAACATGAAACACTCTCATTCTTCTTTGGGTCGAGCTCCATCTTCTTTGAACCACATCTTATCGAAATCAGGATCACTTTGGATAATGGGGATGAAATCATCTTCAAAAACTTCCACGTACCGTTCGGTAGTCACCGATTATTCCGTGACTGGACATTGCACACCACACAGTCCCTCGTTGAGGGTAAAAAGGCTTCTCGATCTGGAAATGCGGAGTCTCAGTCCCCCACATGCGCCAATTTTGCTTATTGTTGTGAGAGTGGGTTTTGTAGTTAAACCAAACCATGCATGCGCATGCTAATTCCTTTCATGCCAACGGTTCAGTTTGAGCGTCCTAATGCAAGCCATTTAGGAGTTATGACGATGTTAGTTCGTATAGTTCAATAATTACCAGCCTGTCCTTCCCCCGTAGCTGAGTGGTCAGCGCGACAAAATGTCAATACTAAGGGCCTGGGTTCGATTCCCGGCTGGGTTGGAGATTTTCTCCGCTCAGGGACTGGTGTTGTGTTGTCCTGATCATCATCATTTCATCCCGCTGAACGGTCTACCCGACGGGAGGCCCTAAACACACGACATTTACTTTTATAATCAGCCCGGACCACGAGAAGTTAATTAGATGTATGTCTCGCCAGGCACGGGATGAAAAGTCCAGCGTAAGAAGATCGAACTGCTGCTTGTTTTAGCTTCTCCACTACTTCTTGATAACGGCCCAAAGGCAGGCACTGCAATTGTGAAATAAATGATTTCTACAGTCAACGGCAAATATGATGTCCGTTAAAAAATATTACATTACTATCATGACTTCTAACTTGCTATCGATTAGGCGGGAAGTACGGCTCCAGTATCTTCGATTTTGTCAGCGCAGCGCATCATTCAGCGGCGGCGCCGGAATGCAAGTGTGGACTACGCGTGCGAGCTTGATATGTCACTCCGAAGAGACACGCACAAATAACAGAAATATATTCCCAGTCCGTACATGACAGGACCAATAAGTCCAGTATTCATCAAACGGTCAGATCCCAAAGAGAGCTAACTCTGAATCACAGGTAAAGTAAGTTGAAGCGATCAGATAACGAATTGAGGTGTTGCTGCGTTATTTGCAGTTGTTCACTGTAGTTTCAGTCCACGTGATGGTGAACACCACACCAATGAACATCCGTTTCCCTTGTGCAGCTTTGCTGTTGTGATCGAATGGTTCTGTGGAACAACTGCATCTAGGACCTAAGTGCACGAAAGGTTCCATGGGAGTTTTCAGAAACTCAGTCTCAATTTTCTCCAGCGATGCTGTTACAGCAGGCGTAGGTTTAGATTTGCCGTAAACGGCTCGGAAACGCACATATATGCAGTCTCCAGAAATTTCATTAAAACAACTAACTAGTGTTATTTGCCGTAACGTTCAAGATCAGGCCTCGTAGTATCACTCCTTGGAACGCCTGAAGGAATGAGGTGTCAAAATCGAAACTTGAACTATGCCTTGGTGCCAGGTGGAATGTATGACCTCACGTTATTTTGAAGCATTGCCCTGCCATCGAGTGTGCCAACATGTTTTTAAACTCGTTAGTGCAGATGAAGTTTCTCCATGAGTGAGAAGGGCAGTGACATCTTGTCTCTGAGCACTATGGGACTTAACATCTGAGGTCATCAGTCCCCTAGAACTTACAACTACTTACACTGCATCATACACATCCATGCCCAAGGAAGGATTCGAACCTGCGACCGTAGCAGTCGCGCGGTTCCAGACTGAAGCGCCTAGAACCGCTCGGTCACAACGGCCGGCGCAGTGACATCTAATTATTAGCTAAAACTAAGGGCATATGCCCACAAAAATTTGCTTCTACCCTCACCACAATATAAAATGTGTTCAGTTAAGACGTAGCATATAGTGATTTACGCCACAGGCATCACAGACGAGGGGGGAGTTGGGGGATCAGTGCCACATTCGGAGGCGGATCCGGGTTACTTCATCCGCTCAGAGTGACTGGTATGAGGTACACCATGGTCAGACAGTCGGCATCACTGACGATAGTTTGATGTACAGCAGGGACCGTCACTCTTCCTCCCATAGATGTATGGTTCACCACAGCGAATGGCACGCTCCAGGCGAATGTCGCATTGTGTCACATGGTGTTCCCTGCAGGTTCCTTGGTTGCCTTGTCTGCTTGTTCCTTTCCCCAGATTCCTACGTGCTCTGGTACGCAGTAGAATGATACCTGAATCCCTGATGTTGAAGAAACAGCAATTCGTCTTTTGTTAACTGGATGGTTTTCTCTGGGGGAGGGGGGGGGGGGGGGGTAAATTTACTGAAAAGCTTTTATATCGCTAAGAGAATCGGAGTAGCTGAGAATCTTCTTGATCCGTCATCTGCTCCATGGTCTCCAGCATTCCAAGGAACTTTGCAGTAAACAGGTGCATTCATTGGGAAGGCCAATGGTGAAGACACTGATAGGAACACACATCTCAGCTGTCAAAAGAGTCATCTTGTTTACAATAATCACTTTAGTGTATTTGAAAACCGTGAAGCCAATGTAAAAGGTTCAAACGAAATAAATGGGATAAAGGCACCATTTAGTGGCCGTACGGAAGCAAGACCCGATGTTTGGTGAGGAATATTTCCTGTGTAATGAAACGGCAGACTTCTCCCCAAGTCATTCATATTTGGGAGAAAATTGTTACACTGAGTGGAAATATATGCTATCTGACAGAAGCTCAGGAAAGAAGGAATATCAGAGTTTAACGTCCCGTCGATAGCGTTATGGACACGTAGCACAAGCTCCGGTAAAGTATGGACGTGGAAGGTAATCGAACTTGCCCTTTTCTATTTTCACGGAGCGATTTAGAGAAATCGTGAAAACCAAAATCTCTATGTCCGAACTGTCGTCTAATACGCCGTCCTCTTCTTCCAGTACGCCACCTCGCTCAGTCGGATCAAAAGTATCCGATCATCCAAGAGAAAGACGGAATTGAGCACCAGATTTCACGAGAGGAGCACCCGCCCACATAAAAGAGGCTGGGAGAAGTTTATAGAATCAGCAACAGCAGAATGATTCCGTTAAGACTATTCAGTGACTTCGCACTTGAACTAATTATTGGGTGCCATCCAAGGAACGAATCCGTCAGAGCCATTTCAACCCTTGTAGAGCTGCCCAACTAGACTGTTGTTGAAGTGCTGGTGAAGTGGAAAGACGAAGCAACAACCACAGCTAAAGCAAGAGCAGGTAGACTTCGTGTGCTGAGGGAGGGGGACCGTCGAGCTCTGTGGAGGTTGCAAGTACGAGAATCGCATGAAATCTGCGGAACTAGTCACTCGTGAGTTCCAAAGCACTGTGAGCAGTCCAATTAGCACAATGTGTAGAGAGTTAAAAAGGTTGGGGTATAAATGGCCCAGCAGCTACTCATAAAAGACGCATTTCTGTAGCCAATAATAAGGGACGGTTCAGATGGTGTAAACAGCGTCGTCTCTGAACAGGAGATGACAGTGGGTGACTACCATGGGTAGTGCCAAAAGTGAAGTGCAGAAGAAGTTGTACTACGATACGGAAGTGTTTATCGTGTTTAGATTGCGATCCCTTTATTGCGCTAAAGGAAACGATAAATGCGAAAGGATAAGAACACATACTAACGCATCGGGTACTGCATATGATAGAGTAACACTACTGAGAGGAAGTTTTCTACATCTACATCTACATTCGTACTCCGCAAGCCACCTGACGGTGTGTGGCGGAGGGTACCTTGAGTACCTCTATCGCTTCTCCCTTCTATTCCAGTCTCGTATTGTTCGTGGAAGGAAGGATTGTCGGTATGCCTCTTTGTGGGCTCTAATTTCTCTGATTTTATCCTCATTGTCTCTTCGCGAGATATACGTAGGAAGGAGCAATATACTGCTTGACTCCTTGGTGAAAGTATGTTCAACTAAAGCCCGTACCGAGCTACTGAGCGTCTCTCCTGCAGAGTCTTCCACTGGAGTTTATCTATCATCTCCGTAACGCTTTCGCGATTACTAAATGATCCTTTGCGCCAGCAGGGCAGCACACTGTCAGGAAACCTCATCTGCGAGGCAATGGTTTGAGGGCAGTAACATTACTGAAACGAACTGGCCTGACCAGATTCCCGTGAACTAATGAAATATGTTTAGGGAGAGCTGGAAATTGAGCTTCGCTCCAGACGCCAGTGTAGAGCATCACTACTTTCTCTGGTTTCTGCTCTTGAGCATGAACAGACTGCCATTGCTCCAGAGACATTCAGACACCTCACTGAATGAGTCCCCAGCAGAGTTCAAGCCTTCATAAGGATGAAAGGTGGACACACTCCTCAATAACGTCCACCAACTGGACTCCCAACACTTCTGAAGAGATAGTGTATGGAGAAGGACTGACAGCAAATGCCATTGTTGCTGCTTCATATTTTCGAGGTGATAATTAAACATATGACTACCCCTCGCATGTTTACGGTTTGTTTAGTCGTACATTTGACGCCTACAAGCCACTGAGCCCACATTCAGATGTCTATACTTTGTTGAAATGCAAGCTTCATGTGACGTGCTGTTGTTCGTGTGTAAGTAGTGCAGAATGTGGCAGCAAGTACGGCGAGACTCGCCGCCCCCTGTGCTGCTGCCTACACGACGCCCGTCTGCCGACGTATGGGCGGAGCAGCGCCGTCGGCGGACAGGGACAAGGGCGGCCCGGGACGCGGTCGTGCGCGAGATTACGGCCGGCGTGTAGCCGTGTCGCAGCCGGCGCGGGCCGTCCGCCGGGACAGCCGCGGGACAGCTTTATCGTCCGCCGCTGCCGCGCCGTACCTCCGTCTCCGGCAGATACTGAGCAATTGGCTCGGCGGTCACACTACATCACTGCGAAAGAGGCAGTGTAACGGACAAAGAATGCAAAGGGACAACTCTGCTTCGTGACGCAGATAGCAGGTGACTTCCTTATTTATGCTGCCGAGGAAAGGGCGGATGGAGATGTATGTTGACGAGGTTGCATCAGTATGGCTTCTGACTTTCAAGTGTACGTTACTGTAGCTGATTATGCAAAGAATAAAGGGTCAATTTAGTGTCAATAGTTTGTGTTCCCGCAAAAATGGACGATTTTAGAAATTACAAGTTTTAAGTTTCTTCTCTGATGACTTAAACAGGTCTAGGAGCCCTCGATATTAGATAAATTATTTTTCTCCTCCTTGCTACTCTAGGACTCACTCACGTCTCAAAAATATTACAGATCGTCGAGCTTATTTAAGGTAGCATTATTTTCGGTGAAATTAAATACTTCTTAAGTAACAGAACCCAGTACGTTGTCCTCGATGGCGAGTGTTCATCGGAGGTGAGGGTATCATCTGGAGTGCCCAAGGGAAGTGTGGTAGGTCCGCTGTTGTTTTCTATCTACATAAATGATCTTTTGGATGGGGTGGATAGCAATGTGCGGCTGTTTGCTGTTGATGCTTTGGTGTACGGGAAGGTGTCGTCGTTGAGTGACTGTAGGAGGATACAAGATAACTTGAACACGATTTGTGATTGGTGTAAAGAATGGCAGCTAACTCTAAATATAGATAAATGAAAATTAATGCAAATGAATAGAAAAAAGAATCCCGTAATGTTTGAATATTCCATTAGTAGTGTAGCGCTTGACACAGTCACGTCGATTAAATATTTGTTCGTAACATTGCAGAGCGATATGAAGTGGGACAAGCATGTAATGGCAGTTGTGGGGAAGGCGGTTCATTGTGGTTCATCTGTATAGAAGACCGCTTATAAAACACTAATACGACCTATTCTTGAGTACTGCTCGAGCGTTTGGGATCCCTTTCAGGTCGGATTGAGGGAGGACATAGAAGCAATTCAGAGGCGGGCTGCTAGATTTGTTACTGGTAGGTTTGATCATCACGCGAGTGTTACGGAAATGCTTCAGGAACCTCGGGTGGGAGTCTCTAGAGGAAAGGAGGCGTGCTTTTCGTGAATCGCTACTGAGGAAATTTAGAGAACCGGCATTTGAGGCTGACTGCAGTACAATTTAACTGCCGCCAACTTACATTTCGCGGCAAGACCACAAAGATAGGATAAGAGAGATTAGGGCTCGTACAGAGGCATATAGGCAGTCATTGTTCCCTCGTTCTGTTTGGGAGTGAAACAGGGAGAGAAATGCTAGTTGTGGTACGAGGTACCCTCCGCCACGCACCGTATGGTGGATTGCGGAGTATGTATATAGATGATGTAGATGTAGCTGCACCTAACACAAATTTATCCCCTTCGGTTGTTTGTCTTAAATCATGTTTTAACATTATTGCTAATGATAGAACATCGAAACATATTGATATACCGGGTGATGAGAAAGTCAGTATAAATTTGAAACTTAATAAACCTCGGAATAATGTAGATAGAGAGGTAAAAACTGACACATGCTTGGAATGACTTGGGGTTTTATTAGAACAAAAAAAAAAAAAAACACCCCATGTTGCTAGACGCGTGAAAGATCTCTTGCGCGAGTCGTTTCGTGATGATCATGTGCTCAGACGCCACTTTCGTCATGCTTGGCCTCCCAGGTCCCCAGACCTCAGTCCGTGCGATTATTGGCTTTGCGGTTACCTGAAGTCGCAAGTGTATCGTGATCGACCGATATCTCTAGGGATGCTGTAAGACAACATTCGACGCCAATGCCTCACCATAAATCCGGACATGCTTTACAGTGCTGTTCACAACATTATTCCTCGACTGCAGCTATTGTTGAGGAATGATGGTGGAACTATTGAGCATTTCCTGTAAAGAACATCATCTTTGCTTTGTCTTACTTTGTTATGCTAATTATTGCTATTCTGATCAGATGAAGCGCCATCAGTCGGACATGTTTTGAACTTTTGTATTATTTTGGTTCTAATAAAACCCCATGTCATTCCACGCATGTGTGTCAATTTGTACCTGTCTGTGTACATTATTCCGTGATTTATTCAATTTTCGAATTTATACTGACTTTTTGATCACCCGGTATTTCGAGGGATACATTTCCTCTGCCCAACCTTCACAAATATTCTACATTTATTCTGATTCCAGCCCACCTGCAGTCCACTAATTAGGAGACTATAATGTAATATGTACTACATTTTAAGAAGCACCTCTGAGCTTTTTCCATTGTCATGCTAAATACGCTTACAGACAGCCCATCACGAAAGTGGTAAGTTATTTTCCTATTGAAACATAAAAAAAATCTTTAACTTTTGTTCTTGGGCTTGCATCTAATAGTTACAGCACAATGTATAAAAAACGTGAGGGCACAATCATGGTTTGTATGAGGGAGGGGGGGAGTGAGGGGGGGGGGGGGTCTTCGGCAGCGGTTCCGAATTAAGCTACGAACTTCAGCTAAGATTATTTTAGTTTAGTGCGGACCAGCGACCATTTGTATAGCCAATCGAATATCTGTCTTACTGCAGGTACGCTATAATACATTAAGCAAGGTTTGAACGACGGAACGGAGCTGCCGCCCAGGCGAATTGTGCTACTCGACAAATTCCATTTCAAAAAGATTTTAATGCGACTGAAATTGATGCTCAGCTAATGGCACCATTTGCATGTTAACCGTTCGCATTTTAGGTGCACAAACAGTCACCCTTAAATGACTCCGGACTGGAGCGAGACAGGTGGTTCAAATTTGGTCCATCGGTGTATCGCACCCTGATGTAAGATCAGTTTTAACCGTTTGAGAAAATCTTGCTTTGTTTGTATTTTACACGTAAAAAAAGTTTTGTGGGAGGATTTTGAAGCGGACCACTTTTATACTTTAAACCTTTGCGAATCATTCTTGAGGGTATTTTTGTTCTGTAGTTGCAAGTACAAAAATGCATGATTTTTTTAGCAGACGCGTTTCGCTTTATTGAGGTAGAGCATCATCAGTGATGATGTAATTAAGTTATTGACATTTTGATTTGCTTATGAGACCGAAAAACAGTTCATTAAGAAGAGGTAGATTTGTACTTACGGTGATTTTTCGGGTAATTTCTGGCTTACATCGGGAAATGCCTTCTGCAAGCACATAGTTGTTTTTCTGTTTTAGACACTAATAATTTTTGGTCTAGTTTTTAGATGTTCTGCAGCACTATACATTTCCCACAACACACTTTTATGCACACCACTGTATTCTTCTAGTTTCTTTACTTCAAGTATGTGTTGTTGGGTTTTGTAGTGTTGCCAACGCAACGTTTCCACTAGTTTGTCTTTGACCTATAACATACTTTTTTTAAAATTATCTTATTGTGTGTGTGTAATTCTATTTAATTATGTTTCTGTGTATTTATGTGCTGTGTACGAGTGGAGAAGGAATAGCGATGTTTTTATGGGAGGGGGAAACCATGATGAGTGGACATAAGTATATAGCAGTCTGTATGAATCAGTTCAAACTTAGCACGCAGGTAGGTAAATGGATGAAGTCAAAATGAAATTTTTTACTCAGTAATTTCTCTCCGGCGTCGAGAGACAATAGTTTACAGTCGAGCCAAATTTTGCAGTTTCTTGGGAGTTCTTTTCGCTGGCCACGACTATGTTTCCGATTTGTGAGAATCCGTTAAAATTTTTTAATTAAGTACAGAAATACGTTTAATTAATGGTCGTTCCTATTGTTTCGTGTAAGCTTTATCTGTTGCCACGATATAGAGGTCTAAAGTTGCACAGAAAGTACACGCAAAATTCGATTTTGCGCGAATCGCACCTGCTGAAACGATTTAAAGTGATACAAATGATAGTAAAACATATATTCTTACGATTACTGTAAGAAGATTGTGCCTCCATTGTTAGCGTTTAAAGTGCGAGTATGTCCTGGACAGAGTCAGGGATGTAAAAGAACGGAACAAGTTAGAAAGGCATTTAAATCAAAACAGCATTAAAAATTCGTGCTTTTTTAAGAGATGACACTACTTCCCCAACAAAGCGAGTTCTCTTAGCTAAGCTGGAAGGTTTTGCCACACCTGCTTCTTGCAATTCATAAGCTAAAGTGCCTGTTCTTGTGGCCAAAATCCAGAACGTTCAGCAGCCATACAAAACAATATGTAATATCATATGGCGAAGAGGATACACGAAATAGATAAAAAAAAATGTCTGGGGGAGTAAAATATCTGAGAATGGATTTGTTACTAGGGGAGGGGGCGCTATGTGTGTGGGAGAGGACTGGCATTTTCCCGAGGAGACCCTGCCCCCCCCCCCCCCCCCCCCCACCCGCAATCAACCCCTTTCACATGGATGGTGAGGTGTGTAAGAATAAATAAACACAAACTTATGTGCTTTTAGACAGTGGGATGCATCTACAATATGAAGTATTCGAGAGTGAGGTGCACCCACAACTACCAATATTTTTAAAAATATCGGGAACCTGATATGTCTATATCTAAAAAATATCGTCACCGGTCCAATATATATCGAGGAAAAGTATCGATATACTGACGAAAGAAATATCGTCGTAACGGCCTTTAAAAATATCGGCTGTACGTCGTAAATATACGGCCGGGTTTAGATCTGTACATCTGAGTATTAATTTATTATTATATATTTTGTACATCAACAAGCTACCAGATTGCTTATCTCCCTTACAGAAAGAACTGAAAGGAAAACGATGCATGTTCTCGCTTGGCGATAACCACTTTGCTAACAATGGTGACTACATATAAGGTATCCGAAGAGTCCATTGTTCGGTTCGTCACATACCGGATGTGGCAGGAACACTTCTTGGCGACTTCCCTGTTTCTTCATTTCTGCAAATGCCAGATAACTAGAAGTTGTAGTGTTAAAATAGTCTGGTGAAGTTAGACGTTGCAGTTTCTATTGGTAGCGCCAAGAGACGATTACATCATTTCCCCTCACACGTTTCCGCCCACCGCAAAGACCAAGCTTGTCAATTAGATTTTTGTTCATCGTTTTCAGCAGGTGTTTTTAAGAAGACTGATGTGAAGAAGTGACACACTAGTAGCGTTAGAAATTGTTTTTTAAAGCAACTGCTGTGCTATTTCTTCACATTGGAGAAATCTTGTTATTCCTTTCACAACGTCACCCCCCACTGAAATAGAACCTCTTCTTTGTGCCACCTATACTTGTTTCGCACAGTCAAAGAGAAAGACTGGACGTGATGAAAGCTCAAAAAGTAGTACGAGTCCTTCACACAGTGAAATTAAAATTACGTTCTATTGTTGTTGTTGTGGCCTTCAGTCCTGAGACTGGTTTGATGCAGCTCTCCATGCTAATCTATCCTATGCAAGATCCTTCATCTCCCAGCACCTACTGCAACCTATTTCCTTCTGAATCTGCTTAGTGTATTCATCTCTTGGTCTCCCTCTACGATTTTTGCCCTACACGCTGCCCTCCAATGCTAAATTTGTAATCCATTGATGCCTCAGGACATGTCCTACCAACCGATCCCTTCTTCTAGTCAAGTTGTGCCACAAACTTCTCTTCTCCCCAATCCTATTCAATACCTCCTCATTAGTTACGTGATCTACCCACCTAATCTTCAACATTCTTCTGCAGCACCACATTTCAAAAGCTCAATTCTCTTCTTGTCCAAACTGTTTATTGTCCATGTTTCACTTCCATACATGACTACACTCCATACAAATACTTTCAGAAACGATTTCCTGACACTTAAATCTATACTCGATGTTAACAAATTTCTCTTCTTCAGAAAAGCTTTCCTTGCCGTTGTCAGTCAACATTTTATATCCTCTCTACTTTGACCATCATCAGTTATTTTGCTCCCCAAATAGCAAAACTCCTTTACTACATTAAGTGTCTCATTTCCTAATCTAATTCCCTCAGCATCACCCGACTTAATTCGACTACATTCCATTATCCTCGTTTTGCTTTTGTTGATGTTCATCTTATATCCTCCTTTCAAGACTCTGCCCATTCCGTTCTTACAAGTCCTTTGCTGTCTCTGACAGAATTACAATGTCATCGGCGAATCTCAAAGGTTTTATTTCTTCTCCCTGGATTTTAATACCTACTCCAAATTTTTCTTTTGTTTCCTTTACTGATTGCTCAGTATACAGATTGAATAACATCGGGGAGAGGCTACAACCCTGTCTCACTCCCTTCCCAACCACTGCTTCCCTTTCATGCCCCTCGACTCTTATAACTGCCATCTGGTTTCTGTACAAATTGTAAATAGCCTTTCGCTCCCTGTGTTTTACCCCTGCCACCTTTAGAATTTGAAAGAGACTATTCCAGTCAACATTGTCTAAAGCTTTCTCTAAGTCTACAAATGCTATAAACGTATGTTTGCCTTTCCTTAATCTTCCTTCTAAGATAAGTCGTAACGTAAGTATTGCCTCTCGTGTTCCAACATTTCTACGGAATCCAAACTGATCTTCCCCGAGATCGGCTTCTACCAGTTTTTCCATTCGTCTGTAAAGAATTCGCGTTAGTATTTTGCAGCTGTGACTTATTAAACTGACAGTTCGGTAATTTTCACATCTGTCAACACCTGCTTTCTTTGGGATTGGAATTATTATATTCTTCTTGAAGTCTGAGGGAATTTCGCCTGTCTCGTACATTTTGCTCACCAGGTGGTAGAGTTTTGTCAGGACTGGCTCTCCCAAGGCCGTCAGTAGTTCTAATGGAATGTTGTCTACTCCCGGGGCCTTGTTTCGACTCAGGTCTTACAGTGCTCTGTCAAACTCTTCACGCAGTATCGTATCTCCCATTTCATCTTCATCTACATCCTCTTCCATTTCCATAATATTGTCCTCAAGTACATCGCCCTTGTATAGACCCTCTATATACTCCTTCCACCTTTCTGCCTTCCCTTCTTTGCTTAGAACTGGGTTTCTATCTAAGCTCTTGATATTCATACAAGTGGTTCTCTTTTCTCCAAAGGTCTCTTTAATTTTCCTGTAGGCAGTATCTATCTTACCCCTTGTGAGATAAGCCTCTACATCTTTACATTTGTCCTCTAGCCATTCCTGCTTAGCCATTTTGCACTTCCTGTCGATCTCATTTTTGAGACGTTTGTATTCCTTTTTGCCTGCTTCATTTACTGCATTTTTATATTTTCTCCTTTCATCAATTAAATTCAATATTTCTTCTGTTACCCAAGGATTTCTACTAGCCCTCGTCTTTTTACCTACTTGAGCCTCTGCTGCCTTTACTACTTCATCCCTCAGAGCTACCCATTCTTCTTCTACTGTATTTATTTCCCCCATTCCTGTCAATCGTTCCCTAATGCTCTCCCTGAAACTCTCTACCACCTCTGGTTTAGTCAGTTTATCCAGGTCGCATCTCCTTAAATTCCCACCTTTTTGCAATTTCTTCAGTTTTAATCTACAGTTCATAACCAATAGATTGTGGTCAGAGTCCACATCTGCCACTGGAAATGTCTTACAATTTAAAACCTGGTTCCTAAATCTCTGTCTTACCATTATATAATCTATCTGATACCTTTTAGTATCTCCAGGATTCTTCCATGTATACAACCTTCTTTCATGATTCTTGAACCAAGTGTTAGCTATAATTAAGTTATGCTCTGTGCAAAATTCTAACAGACGGCTTCCTCTTTCATTTGTTAGCCCCAATCCATATTCATCTACTATGTTTCCTTCTCTCCCTTTTCCTACTGTCGAATTCCAGTCACTCATGACTATTAACTTTTTGTCTCCCTTCACTACCTGAATAATTTCTTTTATCTCATAATACATTTCTTCAATTTCTTCGTCATCTGCAGAGCTAGTTGGCATATAAACTTGTACTACTGTAGTAGGCATGGGCTTCGTGTCTATCTTGGCCACTATAATACGTTCACTATGCTGTTTGTAGTAGCTTACCCGCACTCCTATCTTTTTATTCATTATTAAACCTACTCCCGCATTACCCCTATTTGATTTTGTATTTATAACCTGACCAGAAGTCTTGTTCCTCCTACCACGGATCTTCACTAATTCCCACTATATCTAACTTTAACCTATCCATTTCCATTTTTAAATTTTCTAACCTACCTGCCCGATTAAGGGATCTGACATTCCACGCTCCGATGCGTTTTCTTTCTCCTGATAACGACGTCCTCCTGAGTAGTCCCCGCTCGGAGATCCGAATGGGGGACTATTTTAACTCCGGAATATTTTACCCAAGATGACGCCATCATCATTTAACCGTACAGTAAAGCTGCATGCCCTCGGTAAAAATTGCGGTTGTAGTTTCCCCTTGCTTTCAGCCGTTCGCAGTACCAGAACAGCAAGGCCGTTTTGGTTAATGTTACAAGGCCAGATCAGTCAATCATCCAGACTGTTGCCCCTGCAACTACTGAAAAGGCTGCTGCCCCTCTTCAGGAACCACACGTTTGTCTGGCCTCTCAACAGATACCCCTCCGTTGTGGTTGCACCTACGGTAGGGCTATCTGTATCGTTGAGGCACGCAAGCCTCCCCACCAACGGCTACGTCCATGGTTCAGGGGGGGGGGAGGGGGGTTCGTTCTATTACAATTTCAAATATGCACCGAAAATTGCGAAGAAAGTATAATATAAAATAAAAATATTGCTAGTTCGATATCGATATATTAGTAAAACAATATTTCGTAAATATTTCGATATTTTATTATAAGCCCTATTCTATAATAGGAAGAATCACAGAACGGGGATGCAAGCTTTCTAAACTTTAATCACACGTTGTGTCATACTTCACGACAGGATAGATGGCATGCTGGTTGCACGATTCCATGTGTCATTTTAAACGAAATGACATAATGTGTGATTTTACACTAATGTTCAGAAAAAACAGAGCATCTTGTATGGCTAGAGATAGGACTTTCATATTGACTGAACAGATACATTTTTATGTTCTGCAGAAATGATTAGCATTTGAACCATGTCGGACCGTGGGTTCAAAGTCAACATTGATATCGCGGCGCAACACCACCTACCGGTAAATTTGGTCTGCGGCTCTCATGGGCGCTATAAACTGAAGGTAATGGATCAGTGAGACGTGATCAGACGTGAAGGATGCCTCGGAGATGTATGCGCCAACCGTACCGTCAGATCAGTGAGTTTGAGAGAGTGCACATTATTGGAATTACAGAATGTGACGCATACTTGCGGGAAATTGCTACTCGTGTGCGACAAAGAGTTTTGGCAGTGCGACGGGTGTGCACAGAATGGTTCAAGGAAGGCCCTAGAACATGACGAGATGGTTCAAGTCGCACCACCCAGACCAGACCCCGAGAAGATCGACACCTCATTCGAATGGCATTGCAGACAGATCTTCGTCCTCGTCGGTTTTGGCGGAACAGTGGACCAGTGTAAGACATCGTACACTACCAGGGATGACAGTCCATCGCCACTTTTTAGGTCATGGGTTATGTGCGCGTCGTCCACTTCTTCTCCTATCTTTGATGAATGTGCAGAAACGTGATAGACGGCAATGGTGTATGGAACGACGTCACTGGGGCAGTAATGACATCAGATAGTGTTTTCGGACGAATCCTGGTTCTGTTTGTTTGAAAATTATGGACGCATTTTGGTTCACCGCAGACAGGGGGAGTGGCATCACAGTGGCTGAGTTCGCATGAGACATACAGCGCCAACTCAAGGCCTTATGGTGTGGAAGTGTTATTCGGTACAATCAAAAATCACAGTTGGCGCGTATCCGCAACCCATAGCCAAACCCTTTCGGCACAACACCCTACACTCCATTTTTCAGCAAGACAATGCAAGACCACATGTCATTGCACAAACACGTGCCTTCTTGATTTCACAATACGTCAGCCTTTTGCCCTGGCCCACAAGATCACCAGACTTGTCACCAAGCGAAAATGTGTGGCGTATGGTGAAACGACAGGTGCACCTCTGTGACACAATTCCAACCACCATAGGCGAACTTTGGAACCAGGTGAATGCGGCATGGATAGCTATAACACAGGACGACATTCGCATCTTATACACGTCGATACTATCATGCATGGAGTAAGTCATCTGGGTCCATGGCGGACCCTGTGTCTGCTAGGCAACAGGACACATGCTGAACCTAGGTGACTGAAATGCTAATCATTTCTGCAAAACATACTTCTGTTCATGTTCGGTGAATATGAAGTCCTATTTCTAGTCGTTCAAGGTGTTCTGTTTTTTTCTCTGAACATGTAGTACTTGACAAGATGCTTTATATTATACGACATGGGTACTAATAGTAACAAATAAAAATTCCCAAATATCTCAAGATGATTTGATTTAAACGTCTTTGAAGCTATTAGACAAGATGAAAAGCTAGTTCCATTCATTTACATCCCTAATTCTGCCCAGGTCGTATACGTCTATTTGTGATATGGCAGAAGAATTTTTCATTCTGGTGTTATGTCAATAACTATGATTTTGGGTTCCTCTTATTACAACTGAAGAAAAAGAATTGCGCATGTCTTATGAGTGTCGTCTCTATTATTGAAAACAACCATCAGTGGCAAATTTCGTAGATGCTGCATTAACATGTAATCTTGTTCCTGTCTAGAATGTCCTCAGTAAACCAATGTTCTTTCGCGGGACAAAGAAAAAATGTCCCGATAGGATTTCAGGCAGTAGGAAAGGACGGAATAACGCCCATATTACTTGTAAATTACCGACTGGGGACGAGAGGCCGTAAAAATTTACAAGAAAGAAGGTAGATAATGGAAATAATGATACACAGTGGCCACAGAAAGTATCCATATGAATAAACAAAGGATGGTAAAAAAATAGCAGAAGAACCTTCAATACATCCAGTTTACAAAAAATGGCTCTGAACACTATAGGACTTAACATCTGAGGTCATCAGTCGCTACAACTTAGAACGACTTAAACCTAGCTAACCTAAGGACATCGCACACATCCATTTCCCGAGGCAGTATTCGAACCTGCCACCGTAGCGGTCGTGCGGTTGCAGACTGAAGCGCCGAGAACCGCTCGGCCACTGTGGCCGGCCCCAATTTACAGGAAACAGAGTCTTGAATTTGACGAACAATTGAAGAACATTACTCTGAAGGTAAAACTCAAATCTTAGAAAGAGAACACATCCATCAAGCAAATCTCAGTTTCCAATATAAAGTGATGGTAAGCTATTACTAACTCAAGCTTTAACTAATGATAGCGGAACAAACTGGTAGCAATTACTTCTGTAAAACATCTGGGAGTATGCGTACGGAACGATTCGAAGTGCAATGATCATATACAATTAGTTGTTGGTAAGGCGGGTGCCAGGTTGAGATTCAATGGGAGAGTCCTTAGAAAATGTAGTCCATCAACAAAGGAGATGGCTTAAAAACACTCGATTGACCTATACTTGAGTATTGTTCATCAGTGTGGGATCTGTACCAGGTCGGGTTGACAGAGGAGATAGAGAAGATCCAAAGAAGAGCGGCGCGTTTCGTCACAGAGTTATTTGGTAAGCGTGATAGTGTTTCGGAGATTTTTAGCAGACTCAAGTGGCAGACTCTGCAAGAGAGGCACTCTGCATCGCGGTGTAGCTTGCTGTCCAGGTTTAGAGAGGGTGCGTTTCGGGATTAGGTATCGAATATATTGCTTCCCCCTACTTATACCTACTGAGGAGATCACGAATGTAAAATCAGAGAGACTCGAGCGCGCACGGAGGCTTTCCGGCAGTCATTATTCCCGCGAACCATACGCGACTGGAACAGGAAAGGGAGGTAATGACAGTGACACGTAAAGTGCCCTCCGTCACACACCGTTGGGTGGCTTGCGGAGTATAAATGTAGATGTAGATGTAACTGATAAGCTACGTCTGCGAGCGACTACCAGCTTACAGATTAACGTCAAACACGAAATACTAAAATATTTTACTATAATAAGATACAAATCTCTTTCTTTTACACTCTGTTTCCCCTCCGAAATTTGTTTCTTCATAAAAAGTCTCATGTCTGAGATCCTTATACTCTTCATGAAACCACACTCACTACATCAACAAATTTGTAGCATGTTCTGTTGTTTCTTCATCAGATTGCGCTGGAGTTAAGATGTCTCTGTTCGTTTATCATTATTATCTACTATGTTTTTATTGATTAAAGCATACCCACGTAAATATTAACGAATTATAATTTGGTATGGATTTCCCGTTGTATCTTGACATTTTGTAAACATGTTTTCAGATTATAATGTAGCTGTATTTTTCTCTCTCTCTCTGTTTTCCTTCAGGTATACGGTGAGCCATCAAGTCTATTTTACATGGCGGCAGTTCACATCAGTATTCTCGTAAAGAATAAATATTTTACATTCATGTAACATTCTTCAACGTATTTTTCATTTAACGCATTTGTTAATATAATTTCGTAAGCGTATGGTCAATGAACAGATGTGTTCGTTCTGACTTACCATGAAAAACTGCCAATACAAAATTTAACAGCAATATTTATTTGTGACATTATTTGACAAGACGCAGGCTGATTTTATGGTTACTCTTGATCCTTTGAGTTGGTGATCAAACGCTAATGTTATGGGAGCAGTAAGCTCCAAACTTCTTTTTTCTTACTTGACTGAGTGACAACTCCCCCATCGTTGCGTTCGCCAATAGACTTCAAGCCAGATATAATTTTTAGTAGGCGAGACACCTGTGTCTCGGAAAAGAACGTTCCACCAACGTAATGCGGCACCTTCACATGTAACCATTAAATGTTAAAATGTTACATTAGGAAATATTCGTGCAAATAGTTTAAGACGAGGGTAGTGGATACAACATCCCACCAGAAAGAGGACCATGTGACAAATGTTCGCTCGATATCACCGCTGAGGATGCTGTAAGAATAATTAAATGAAATGGTTTCAGTCAACAATTATAATCTTTCCACTTAGCTACGAAAGTGTGCCACACATAAAACTGAAATAACAGGATAATTTGGAGTTTGAGCATAAAGTTTAATAAGGTGATAGAGCATATGTGTTTCATACCTTATTAAAATGCAGATGTTTTGAATCAAGTGATGATGATGATCCCAATGGGCCAACTCCTTATTTCCATAATTCATGATGCGTACCAGAGAGAGCGTTACACGATCGTTTTTTTCCAGAAACAGTCACGTAACGTATGTAAATTTATAATGAGAGATTCATTTGATAGAGCTATCTAACTGACGCAAAGTACGAGTAATATGATTAACAGCAGTTCTAGTGATTGTCACTAACTGACTAATGTACCCTAACTCTTCATTTACTGTTGATTTGGATTTGCATGCACTGTAGCAGGCAGAGAACACAGAGCATTATGGATGGTGCAGGGACAATAGGAGTCAGCCGCCACCCTTAAGGCCATGCAGAAGGCCCCCTGAGGGAGAGACGGGGGTCAATACTACACGGCCAGGCACTCCTTTGTGAAGATACCTCGGAGCGCCCAAAGCTTTGTGCGAGCTCTCACAGCCAACATTTTTTCTACTCTGGAAGAAAGAAACGTTTTTAACAGCAAGCCCTACTGTGCACAAAAGTAGAGAGCAGTTTTCTCGGGGTGACACCGGACAGCAGAGGTAAACATGGCATGGGACCTCACAAAACCGCTGGATGAGTTGACTCTACAAGAAACAAACATTTATTTGGCTCACTGAAGTAAACTTAGGTTGAAAGTAACATGTTAAAACTTATATACTCGTGTTCGCGTCTGACTGGTATTTCATAATCGTATAAAACTTATTCTAATATGGAAAAATGTAAATCTCAGTGCAGGACCACAGCACTGTGTTGAAATTAAATTTTGAACGGAAACATGTGAAGCGCACGGTATACGATGCGAAATCCAATTCGTTTTCCAGAGATCAGTCCGTTTGCAGTGAAATTTGCATATGCTATTTGACTGCAAAACAAATGACTGAGATTAAAATACTGGCCCTGAATGTTGTTAATCTATATCTTAGTCTGATTGACAACGACTATACCAGAATTGTTACTGTCATTCCAGAACAAACGAAAATATCAATTAACGCATCTGATTTTCTGATAAACTGCTTGAAAACTTAAAAGCTAGCAGTTTTCTGAAATCGTTTACCGATTTGAAAGCTCTGAAACGATATGATATTTTCACAAATATGTTCCGACAATCATTGTACCTTAGAGTGGATATGAATTTTGATGATGATTAAATTCATTTTCCCACCTGTGCGAACGGAACACTCGTCTCTCCTGCAACCTCTTACTATTAAGAATATTGGTTCGACTGTCCAAAATCAAATTTCATCTGTCGTGCTTGCAATGTGCAGTGAAAGACGGCATCTAACCAATTTTCACAAAATTGCTTCTACAGCACAACTCGCCATGTGTAACGCTAGTATACAAACATTCGAGAAGGTAAACAATGAAAAATGAGGAACCAAACTTAATGACTGGTAAATGAGAATGAAGACTCCAAGTATAACTATGCTTCAGTAAGCCAGAACAACAACACACGTTTACATAAAGTTCACACACCTAGACAAATTAGCAAAATATTTCTTAATAACTTCCCTGAGCACAGTTACTTTCCTTGAAACTAGTTTCAAATACAAGACAACACCACATTACAAAATTTGTACACCAAAGTGCAATCATACGCAATGTTCTAATAATAAATAGCCACACATTTACAAATATAATTGAAAAATGTATTACCTTAAAAGTTCTTGCTATCCTTTCGTTAATGGTTCCTCAATATATTCAACATTTCTTAGAAACACGTTATTACAAAATAATGCTGCCTCCACTACAAAGCAGGCCAGCTTCCATCCTTTCACACAAAGAACACAACCAGACTGTCCAACACATACTGACTCACTGCTACTCTCTACAAAATGAATAACCTCTTTGACCAGTATCTGTGGTCTCAGGAGCAGACTTACAAAGAATATGGTTGTACCGATCTACAGAGGTTGAGTACATTAATCAGCTTAGTAACTTCATTCACGTTATTGGCAAAACTTCTTGCAAGTCATCTTGGCAAAAAGGATTGTCCCTTTCATGATTAGATAGAGTAGTTCGGCTGTGCTGTCTGAGACTGACTCATTGGTAAGAGAAATAAACAGTGTGAAGTGACTTTCTTCTGTGTAATGTTGTAGGACGAGCGTTCTTGGTTAAATAAGTGAAGGAGAGCCCAGAGAAGGGGGCGAGTGTGGCAATGCAAAATGTGGCCATGTGAGGTTTTCTTTTCGTATACATTCATTCAGAAACCACTTCATCTTGGGATACATCTTCTCTACATCATGGACTTCACTGGAGCCTCTGCCTGCCGCTTGTTAAACACCAAGTGCCGCTGCCAGAACTGATGTATCGAAGTACTTAGAAAAATTTGCGGCTGACTTGTATTTTGCTGTTGGTGAGAATGATTGGTGCCGCCAGTGACTAATTTCTCAGCCACTTAAGCCTCAACCTACAATACTACGACGAGAGCCACAGCCGCGGTGAGATGCGCAGGGAAACTAAATTCGTTTCAGAACATTTCGATCCTTTCAAGCTTAACTTTGAAGAATTTTATTTCGAGTCAGTGAAAAGCCTGCATTCAGATCCAACCACAGGTGCGACGAATTCCTTTCTGTAATAGTACGTGCTTTCAATGAACACCATGACAATAACGGGCGAGTCACGATTACAGCTAATTCACTTATGCAATTAATAGCATCTTTTTCCATGACCTCTTCTGAGATATGTCAAGACCTTAATATATGTTGCCACTGTTTGTTAATTGTTCTGTGGAACAATTTTCTTGGCATAATTCGTGGTAATTGTGATGCGTGTTTCATTGAGTAGTCGTAAGTTTCTCATTAATTATATAGCAGGGCACCCTAATTTTTTAGACGCCTGCCAGACTTACAATTCATTTAAACATGGGTCGCATTGCAGGATTCGTTGACTTGCGATCTCATGACGCCATAGTTCGATTTGCAGAAGTTGAAATTGTCAGGACGAGATACGTTAATACCTTAAAAATAACTAAATTAACAAAACATAAAACAATTTCAAGATCTGGTGCGTAATCATTTATACATTTTGTTTCAATGAGTTTGGTTACTGCTTCGCCTTTCGTGTCGCGCTGCTGAACAGGGCAGAGAAATTTCATCTGCAACGGTGAACTGGCCACGGAAATGCAGAACAGAGTGATGCCAACCGCGATTCCACACTGCCGCCCTCTGCATTATTTGACTTGTGGACATTCCTACCCGAACAGTCTAGAGAGAGCGACAAAAAAAAAAAAAAAAAAAAAAAAATGACGCGACATACGAGAGAAGTGAAGAGTTAATTAAGGAAAGTCAGGAAATGAATGATGAATAACTCAAAATTAACGCACAATTACTGAAGGAAAACGAAGGTAAGAGTCACACACGATTAAAACAACTGCGGAAACGTCGTGAGAAGTGAGAGAATCTACTGAATAAGAGTAGAGAAACCAGAAATGTACAATTTGATGAAAGTAAGCAATAGTTCAAAGAGTTAAATAAAAATCCACGTCAATCAATATTAGCCGTAAACCAGATATTAGATGATCACACCAAGAAATGCGAAGTAGAGGGAAGGACTTTAAATAACAAGGCACACGAAGAAGTTAATTCAAATGTGGAGATACCAACAGAGGATTCTAAAAGCACGACCGAGGAATTCAGAAAGATGTAAATGACAACACCAAGAACACTGAACAAGTTAAATCATTGTGGGAAGATCACAGGGATACAGAAGAGAAGGTAGTAGAACGAGAGGAAGTACTAACCATAATTGGAACATAAGACAGAACGGTACCAACAAATCTTAATGAACATGTCGAAATAACAGATTTCGAGCATTTTCAGATTGCGCAAGAAAGAAACAACTCAAGAACTAGCAGGGATTGGATATACTCAGCAAACAGAAGCAGTATAGTAGATTTCCAACAAGAAATTGCACGAGGGCAACATGACAAATCAGAGGGAAGCAGATCGCGACAGAGACGAACAAGAGATTCGCAATTTGACTCGAAGATTATGCAGCGTCATAGGAGAGCCGTCGCGCTTTCATCCGGCAATAACTACCACTGTGACATCCCGTGAAATGGGCCCCAGAGGAGTTTAGGAAACAGTTCATGTCAGTATACAAATTTTCACTGTTTCTGGACACCACAAACCGCCTACACTCGAAGTTGTGGATCGAATAATTCCGGGAGACGTTACCAAAGTATTGGCCAATTATTTTGAAAATTACGTTTGTATGTGCCCATTTCAGGAAGGAGGCAGCGACGAAAATGCGAGAAATCGCGGGGTAGTGGAGGACATACGACGAATTTACACGAGCAATTTTGCAAGAATACTGGTGTAAGGGAAACAAGATTAAGTAAAACTAGGAATGTCGACGACAGGGAACTTCGTAGAATCGAGTTAACTGGATCCAGCGCAATTTTTAGAAGACAGTGCCATATGAACCGTCGGACATAATTCAACGACATATTATAACTTTTCCTGACGAATCTTCCACTTCAGACTGAAAAAGAAATACGCATCACTCGCAGGAACTTGAAAGACGTTAAAACATTACAGCAGCTAAGTGGTAAAGAGAGGGCGTCATTACGTTTTGTACAACCAAATTTTCCACCATTTCATCAACCAGTAAATAACCACAACTGGAGGGTGAGAAAGCGACCAAGAAAAAACAGGGATGAAAAGGAAAGAAAAAAATTAAAACCGTCGCTGGGTACCACAATGTCGGCTAGATGACCACAGAAGTAAGTGGAGCTGCAACAACAGAAGAAATAATGACCAGAGAAATGATATTGTGAGAGGAGAGTGGATATCGTGGAAGTACGTGGGTCAAAAATAAGCATTAACTGTAGGAATGACGTAAGTGATGACGGGTCATGAAGCTGTCTAGCCGTGGAGTTTCCGGCAACACAGATACACTATGTGTTCAAAAGTAACTGGACACCTGACTGAAAATTACTAATAAGTTCGTGGCGCCCTCCGTCGGTAATGCTGGAATTTAATATGGAGTTGTCCCACCCTAAGCCTTGATGACAGCTTCCACTCTCGCAGGCATACATTTAATGAGGTGCTGGAAGGTTTCTTGGGAAATAGCAGCCCATTATTCACAGAGTACTGTACTGAGAAGGGGTATCGATGTCAGTCGGTGAGGCCTGGCACGGAGTCGGCGTCCCAAAACATCCCAAAGGTGTTCTGTAAGACTCAGGTCAGGACTCCGTTTAGGACAGTCAATTACAGGGATGTTATTGTAGTGTAACCACTCCGCCACAGGCCGTTTATTATGAACATGTGCTCGATCGCGCTGAAAGATGCAATCGCCATCCTCGAATTACTCATCAACAGAGGGAAGCAATAAGGTGCTTAAAACATCAATGTTGGCCTGTGCTGTGATAGTGCTACGCAAAACAACAACGAGTGCAAGCCCCCTCCATGAAAAACACGACCACACTATAACACCACCCCGAATTTTACTGTTGGAACTGCACAGGTTGGCAGATGACGTTCACCAGGCATCACCCTGCTATCGGATCGCCACATTGTGTACCGTGATTCGTCACTCCACACAACGTTGTTCATTGTTTAATCGTCCAATGTTTACGTTCCTTACACCATGCGAGGCGTCGATTGGCATTTACCGGCGTGATGTGTGGCTTATGAGCAGCCGCTCGACCATGAAATCCAAGTTTACTCACCTCCCGCCTAACTGTCATAGTACTTGCAGTGGATCCTGATGCAGTTTGGAATTCCTGTGTGATCGCCTGGATAGATGTCTGCCTGTTACACATTACGACCATCTTGAAATGTCGGCGGTCTCTGTCAGTCAACAGACGAGGTCGGCCAGTACGTGTCCCTTCACGTTTCCACTTCAGTATCACATCGGAAACTGTGGACCTAGGGATTTTTAGGAGTGTGCAAATCTCGCGTACAGACGTATTACACAAGTGACACCCAATCACCTGACCACCTTCGAAGTCTGCGAGTTCTGCAGAGCGTCCTATTCTGCTCTCGCACGATGTCTAATAACTACTGAGGTCGTTGATATGGAGTACCTGGCAGAAGGTGGCAGCACAGAGCATCAAATATGAAAAACGTTTTTTGGGGGTGTCGGGATACTTTTGATCACATAGCGTAGGTTCGGCCAGTCTGCCGACCGTGGATTGTGTGGAACTTAAATAATAGCTGAGAATGTCAAGATATTCCAGAAAAAGTTAGAAGACGTCATATAACCGACTTAAGGCGTGACCATGGAGGGGGGGGGGGGGGGGGGGGGAAAGAGAGATGCAATGCGTGCTCGACTCATGGATTCGTCTCAGTGCTGGATACAGAGATCCTCAGTTGAGTGACCTGTTCGAGTAAAAAAGAATTAAGGGAGATGCGAGTTGGGAACCTCAAGAATATGGAGCGTAGTTGCACCGGTTAAGATTTCGTGTAATGAATGGAAGAGAAGAAAAATAGTCAAAGAAACGATCCATCGCTTATACAGAAGAGAGAGGCTCATTGTTGGAAGTAAAGTTTAGGTAAAGTTTTATTGAGATCCAGGGAAAGATGAAAGAGGCATCAGTATTTGAACGCATCGGTATTTCAACATTATTTTTTTCTACATGTTTTGCAAACCTTACCAAGTACGAATAATTGTCCATCTAAACCTCGTGAATTTGAAACTTTATGGAGTCATGAATCAATAGGGACCTACCATATTTCGCACATCAAATTATTTAAGCAATGAGAAGTGTCAGAAAATTTAACCAAGACGTAACTCTAGTCTACAGTCTGTCATAAAGAGGAAGTAGAAGTATTTACGTGAGGTGACCCTACAGAGTAAGATAAACATTTTGTTTTGCATTGGATAGGCGAGAGTGTTGTCAGCAGAAGTCAAGCAGATGCTGCAGGAGTTACAGACAAGAGGAGCGTTGGAGAGATCAAATGGTTCAAATGACTCTGAGCACTATGGGACTTAACTTCTGTGGTCATCAGTCCCCTAGAATTTAGAACTACTTAAACCTAACCAACCTAAGGACATCACACACATCCATGCCTTAGGCAGGATTCGAACCTGCGACCGTAGTGATCGCGAGGTTCCAGACTGTAGCGTCTAGAACAGCTCGGTCACCCCGGCCGGCATTGGACAGATCATTGGCCGTAGATAGAGAGATGCACGTTGAAGGTTAATTTTTGTAGGTATGCCACATACCATTATACATTGCGAAAGAAGTCATGGTATTTAAAGAGTTGTCCGCAGACGTGAAGGAACGCTCCCCATTTAGATTTTAGCACTCACAAAGAGACAGTGAGGTTTTAGCAGATGCGAAGGGATGGTACAGAGGTAGACTTTTAGCAGACATAGATATATGCTGCCATTTGTGAGAGATTTTATGTGTATGATGAATGTGACTTCGATACGCTGATATAGATGAGTATTTATAAGGTAATGAGAGTTTGATGTACTGATTTAATGTATTATCAAGTACTATTGATGTAACAGAAAGCTGACAGAGCAAAATACACAGCTGATATAGTGAAAACAGAAGAGAAGATAAAAGATTACAGCGTACTTTGGACGAAGGAGTGTTTACAGAGTTTCGAGCTGCCACTAAATGCGGAAAGCAACATTGGATGTAGAAAATAAAGTGAATTGATGCAGAATAAAATTTTGAATATGTTGAGAGCCGAGTTAAGCGTCTGATATTTTTGTTAAAGAAGTAAGTTCTCCAGTTTTAAGGACTTGTTCCCATTCTTCATACACTATCCAAAGCCTTAGAATATATAAACCACGACCAGCTAACAAATTAATTGCAAATGAGTTACAAGACGAAAACCAATCAAGTTCCCGTGAACATAACATTACATCCTCTATAACAAAGGTAACAGATGACCTGAGGTTTTCAAGCTATCTTCTACACCTCAATATTCTTTTTATGTGAACCACTATTATTTTTGGTAATACTGACATTAATAGTGACCTCATAATTAATATAGTTATTATTATCATTATTATTGTTGTCACTACTATAGTTATTAGTGGTAGCAGTAGCAGAATTACTTACATTATCACTATAGACACTCAGATCATTTCTGTATTATTTGTCATATTAAAATTATTATTTCTTAGGTAATTACGATTTAGAAAAGGTACTGCATGTGTGAAACCTTGGTCCATTGTAAGACAGGGCCTTTTCATATGATGATTTTTCAGTAACAATGCTCTTACTTTGCATACTTAAAATAGAGTTTTGTTGGAAGAGGCTGAACTGTGGTTCTTATAGGTAAATGTTAGTAATTATTTATCCTTTGTGTTATAACGTTATTTGGAAAATTACGGTTTTCCTTGGGAGACCTTCTTATTTACAGACTTGTGCATTTCTTTACGCCCTGTGACTAAAGAGTTTTTTATGCTTGAACATTCATCATTTTTCATGGATTTGCTACGCTATAGGGATTTTACTGGGTTCAGATTTTATTTGACACACCTGGTTAATATAGTGATTTTTTAATGATGATGTACGTTTTAACTTTTATGTATTTTGTACAGCCAATTTTATCTCAAAATGTGTGTTGTTTTCTTATGATTTGTAGTACAGTTGCAGGCTTCCGTCTTTCAATTGCAGTCAATGAAGACTTTAATAAAAATGGCAAAGTTAATGTTAATCATAACACTGGGAGGAGTTTTGGTCTAAATGACAATTGATTTGTTCATTCTTAACATCACATGACAAAGATGGCTGAAGAAACGCCACACAAACATTTTTATTTGACAGAGACTATCAGAGAGGTATACTCTACTATTCCATAAAGAAACATATGGTTCCAAAGAATAGGGTGCTGAGAAGCATGTATTGGTGTCCTACACCAAAGCAGCGAATACTTTACCCTTCTGCAGGTCAGGTTGGCACACCATGATGCACTTGGTGACTGCAGTCATGGACAACAGCAATCTATTATTAACGGAGCACAGCTGGAAACATGCAAGTAAGTGGTCTCATGTTCGACTGATTCAGAACGCAGGTACTTCTCTATGTGCCTCTAAAACCCCAGTGGATTTCAGTGTGGAGATGGACCCGTTTGCTGGTCTGCCAAACCAATTTGACTCAGTAACACGACTATGTATGACGGAATACGTCAAATGTTTAGACGCCCGACTCAAAACAAATAAGTACACCCACGCATCACTCGTTGTGTGCATGATGCACGAAGCAATACCTCTGATGGTTCAGATAGTGACTGGCACAGGCTCTAAGTGGCACACTAGCAAAGGACACAGGTCTCACTATCAAGTAAAGACCTGCTGTTCTTTACTAGTGAAGCGCCAGCACAAGAGAGTGTTCTTCTCTTTCTCTCACCTTTCTGCGCCAGCTCGGTAGCATAGCACATTTACATCTTAGGCCACTTCCACTTAAGCACAGGCCAATCATGAGCTGGAGTGCGGCATTCGAAGCTGGAAGACTGCCCCTTGGTCTCCATACACAGATCTGACCAACCAGCGACTTTAAAAATTAATTGGGAGAAAAGGAAAAAAGATTAGCTTCGCGGACTCTTTACTACATTTTTACGCCATGTCCTTGCTAAAAGCATGACCTCCATAAAAAGATCGTTATCCTCCTGTTGCATCCATTTCGAACTTTCCAAAGAATGGCCATGAACTCCCTAAAAGCCTCATACCCTCACAAACATGTTTTCTAGGTGAATCTGGACGCCTGGGCGCCACTGACCTGTCCCACGGAAATTCGTACAAACTCACAGCCATCTCATCGGCTTCCTATCTAGCAAGGGCCCTTCCTCTGCTTTATTGCTGGCCATCAATGCTCTGCTGTCCGGCTCCGGTAGCTGAGTGATCAGCGCGACGGACTGTCAATCCTAGGGGCCCGGGTTCGATTTCCGGCTGGGTCGGAGATTTTCTCCGCTCAGGGACTGGGTGTTGTGTTGTCCTAATCATCATCATTTCATCCCCATCGATGCGCAAGTCGCCGAAGTGGCGTCGAATCGAAAGACTTGCACCACGCGAGCGGTCTACCCGACGGGAGGACCTCGTCACACGACATTATTATTATTAATGCTCTGCTCACAGCTCCAGCGACTCCTTGGCGCTAGTCAGCCTTTATCTGGACACGGCCGACGACTGATCAGCGCCACACAACGTGTCTGCACAATGAGAATGGCAGACTTGGCAGTCTGCAAACGTTTACACCCAGGTTCCACCGAATAAACGTTCTCCTCAGACCTCAGCTGCCGTATGCTTTTACTGTAATCAATTATCTCAGCACCCTCTTCCTTTGAACGCAGGGTAAGCTTACCGCTATTCCTTCACTTGAGCACAGAAACAAGAGTGTTAACTACTGCCAACCATTTCATCATATGAATGAAATCAGATCGTGTCCAGTATAGCAACCAAATAATAAAGATCATCTTCCATAAGAACATTGAGTAGCATGACACCGGATCAGAACTGAGAGTGCCCTGCAATCTCTAAACGTTTTAAAGTTAAATAGCCAACAGAATGAAAATATGAGTTTGTGCAACAAACTAAAGAAAAACATTACACTGTGCTGATATTGCATTGCAATGAGCTTGCCTTATTTCAATTAACATTCATGTGATACTATAAAATGAACAGATTTCCAATGACCAGTGATCACTGAACTTAAACATGTACCTCTTGTACCCACGCTGTGACAATGTGCTTCTCATATATTAACCTAATTGTGTCTTGAACCAATGCTAGTTTTTTATTTTAATGTGATTGGTCTTCAGAGATGATGCTCTTTGTCTGTGTATTTGGGACATATTTTTGTTGGCACTGAGTGACTTGTAGGTTTTAGAATTGAATGCTATAATGATTAGTCAGCTGTGTTATTTCTTTATTTGGATAGTTATGATTTATCCGTGGTTAATATTTTGTAGATGTACTAAATTTCAGGAAACTGCACTTGAAATAAATATGTAAATATATATCTTTACACTTAAATTAAACATATTTTACACGAGTTTGCTATTCTATAGAAACTTTACTATATGCAGGTTATCATCTTATACCTCTATTTAATATTGTGATTTATTTTACAATTATCGATGTTTGAGATTTTATGTATTTGTATTATGTATTTTATCTTGTGATGTGTATATATTTTCTTATGCCTTATTATAAATTTTTACAGTTTGTCATTGTATAAGATATGTTTTTGTGAGAATATGAATGAAGTAAATGCCGAACTGTTTGGTATGTGAAAGAAAGATAATCATCCCTTAAAAATATGGATTGAGGCGGGGTATGTTTCAAACCATCGATGTGTGAATCAGCAGATAACATGTGAAGCCTTTTGGTGTGAATATGGACTAATTGAGAATCAAGTGTAAAGTAGATTTTGAAGAAGCATGTATGAGTATAGCCGGTCTTACCCCAGTGGTAACAATAGTTCCCATTCAAATTCTGAAGTTAAGAACTGTCAGGCTTGGCAGCACTGGGATGGATCACTGTCCAAGACTGTCAAACACTATTGGCAAGTGGGGTGAACTCATCCCTTGCTAGACCAAATCCAGGACCTTCTTTATTGCTCCAGTCTTATAAACTGACAACAGCTGGGATTGATGTGTGCTGACCACATGACCTCTATGTCCACATCCAGTGACGCCTATGGACCAAGGACGATATGGTGCTGAGTCATTAGCATTGGACCTCCAAGGCCTGTTTGGATGGAATTTAATTTATATACGAGTATATGCAGGCACAATAACGCAAAGTACAAGTTTAGTTCACCAGCAAAGCCGATGGATGGATGAGAGATGGATTGATAAGGTAAGTAGGAATTTTTGTATCCCGCCTGGAAGGCAGAGCGTGGATGGGAGCAGGAGCAGGAAAAGGTAATACACGTCGGTACTGCAAGAAAGTAAAAGTGGTTTACTGGTGTAAGAAGAGTAACACATAACTTTGTACAGGTGAGCACGGTCTCAAGCTGAAGCGAAGTGTCCTTGCCGTCGGCTTGAAATGGCTGAATCTGTAGCGGATCTCGTAGAGCTCCACAGCACCAGCTAGAGGGCGCTGTCGTCGGTGTCTCCTGGTAGTCTCAACCTTTGAAACTATGCCATGGCACCGTTGCTATCGATACCACAGGAATGAACTAATACAACATGGAATATGTTACCTTGGCACTGTCTATATCTTCAATAGTGTCTCTACTAAGCAAGGAGTCCATAGCACATAGCACCAACGTTTCTTTCATGAACTTGTGGCTTAACAAGTATTGAACACATCTCCATCGGCATAAAATCAAAAATCAGGACGATGCTATGCGACCACATTTCTCGGAACGTCAGATAATGTATACCAAATCATAATGAAAGATCCATTTGATCGCTGTATTTAACTGACTCCGAAGAATACGATAATCAACAATACTAGTGATTGCTGGTAACTGACCTATGCACTCTGTCCCTTTATTTACTCTTAATTTGGATTTGTATGCCTTGTAGAAGTGAGAGAACATTGAAACCAATTTGGATGGTGTACGAACAGTAAGAATTGCCTACCATCCATAGAGTCATTTCGCAGAAGGCTTCCTGAGGGAGACGCAAGGGTCAATAGCTCACGGCCAGGCAGTATTTTGTGATAGAGCCCTGGGATACTTGAAGATTCGTGGACATTCAGATAGCACCTCCTGTGGTACACGCTCCCACTGCCAACATTCTTGCAACCCACAAACAGAGAGACATTTTAAGAGAAATCACTATTGGGTCGTAATCAGAAAGCACTCTTCTCATCGAATCAGGACTGGACACCACAGATAAATATCTCAAAAATGGAGTGGATCCCCAAAGTTTTTGGCATCTGAAGACGAGAAACAGCACTGGACGTATTGACTCCGCAAAGAACAAATGTGTAAGCGACATAAAAATCTCACGGATTGACTTACTTAAAGAAACTACAGGTTAGGCAGGGAAGTCCGGCTGAGATGACGAAGATTGCTTCATTGGTCACGGAAAGAGGCAGAGCGGTTTTTTTTTTCTGTGTAAGATGGTAAAACGAACGTTACCGATTAACCAAATAGAGAAGAATGCAGCGAAAACGACTAGTGTGTTCTAACGAGTATTCATATCGGTTGGTGCTCGGAAGCTCCTGTGCCCAGCTAATCTGAATTCAATAAGTATTGTAAAACGTGACAACGTGAGATTTCCTTTTATCAATCATTCGATTAGAAATCACTTCATTTTGGGCCTCATCGTCAACTTCATGTGAGCCTTTGGTTTCGACTTGATCGCCACCCAGTATCGTTGTAAGAGCTAATGCGTCGAGGCACTTAGAAGTGTGGACTCGCATTCGGGAGGACGACGGTTCAATCCCGCGTCCGGTCATCCTGATTTAGGTTTTCCGTGATTTCCCTAAATCACTCCAGGCAAATGCCGGGATGGTTCCTCTGAAAGGGCACGGCCGACTTCCTTCCCAATCCTTCCCTAATCCGATGAGACCGATGACCACGCTGTCTGGTCTCCTTCCCCAAACCAACCAACCAAACTTAGAAGTGTTTTGGTTGATATGCATTAGCAGTTAGCTAGGGCACTGGTGCCACCGATTACTGTTGCTGCAGTCACTTCTCTCTCCATCTACCACACTATGGTGAAATCAAGCCACAACATTGAGACAAGGTGTTGGGAAACAAAAGTCATTTTTTAACATTTCACTCACTTGAAGATTCAGTATGAAGAACTGTATTATGAATCAATGAATCATCTGGTTTCGAATATAATGACAGGAGCGACGTATTCACATCTACAGTTGAATCTGTTTGCAGTTAACATGCCGCGCGGGATTGGCAGATCGGTCTAAGGGGCTGCAGTCATGGATTGTGCGGCTAGTCCGGGCGGAGGTTTGAGTCCTCCCACGGGCATGGTTGTGTGTGTTTGTTCTCAGGATAATTTTGGTTGAGTAGTGTGTAAGCTTAGGGACTGATGAAAAAATGGCTCTGAGCACTATGGGACTTAACATCTGAGGTCAACAGTCCCCTAGAACCTAGAACTACTTAAACCTAACTAACCTAAGGACATCACACACATATCCATGCCCGAGGCAGGATTCGAACCTGCGACCGTAGCAGTCACGTGGTTCCAGACTGCAGCGCCTAGGGACTGATGACCTTAGCAGTTAAGTCCCATAAGATTCCACACACATTTTAACATTTTTGCTTTTTTCAGTTAACATCACGACAGACACTGCGTGCTTCACGATTTCAATTAATTCACTTTAATTCACTTCCACGATTATTAGCAACCCCCCTCCACCCCTCCAACCTCCTGTCAGGTCTTTTCATATTAATGATGCCATTGTTCGTGAGTTGTTCTTTTGCGAATAATTTTCTGAAAATAAATCAAGGTAACTGTTATATGTTTCTCAAGTAGTATTCTTAAGTTTCATCATTCATTATTATGAAGTTCAACTTAATTTTTGGGATGCCTCCAAGGCTTACAATTCATTTAAACATGGTTCGCCTTACTTTCTTGGCAATGCCTGTCTAGGATTCGTTGATTTACGATCTTATGATGCCTTAGTGCGATTTGTGGAACTTAAAATTGGCAGAAGGAAATAAGTTAGTGCCTTAAAAATAATAAAAGTCACAAAATATGAAATAGTTTTAAGCGATTGTTTAATCTGAAGTTGCTAGACATAATATTGTTGCTCTGCCAGCGCTTCAATTGCCGTCGTCATGTGTTGATAGTGTCTTTAGGCGATGTCATAAAAATTCCACATACACTCGATATATACGGGTGTAAACACTGCAACTTTCATGTGCGACTTCCTTAGCAAAACTTTCACGGTATCGATGATGGGTGACTGTAATAGTGCTTGAGGCTGTGTGGGGGCGATGATCTCAACAGTATTCACTCTGGAACAAACGATCGTACTTAGGTATAGATGGTATCTATATTAAATGAGGGTAAGTGCCTATAAGCACACATAATGGTAAAGGTTGCATCTCTAGTGCAGCACGCCGCATTATCATCCATTCTGAATGGCACACGGGGTTTGAAGAGGTTACTCAATAGAACGTCCGTTACTCGATCTGCCTAACGGTCGGACGTTGGTACATGTATTTTATCTCATGGAAGCAACAAGTGCAGTCTACATTAGATCAGTGAAATTCTTTAAGATATTCACTAAAAAGGGAAATCAATTCCAATTAAACGTTAAGCAAACGAAAATAATATGTTTGTATTTCAATAAACTTTCTTTTAATGTGAAAATTGGAACTCCACTGGCGTCATTACAATACCTAACTGTACTTTTAGCATAAATGCTTTGTTATTACATTCAAACTTCTACCACATTCAAGTTCTGTTGTGCACCTCCAGCTATAGAGAGTGTTATTAAGGAAGCAGTTGAATTAAATCAGCAACCACCATTATACACTGAGGTGACAAATGTCGTGGAAGAGAGATGTGCACATATGCACATGGCTGTAGTATCGCCTACACAATGCATAAATGCGCAGTGCATTGGCAGGATCTATCATGTGTACTCAGGTGATTCACGTCAATTGGTTTCTGACGTATCAAGGCCGCACGACGGTATTTAATAGATTTTGAATGAGGAATATTAGTTGTAACTAGACGCGTGGGACATTCCATTTCGGAAATCGTTAGAAAATTCAATATTCGGAGATCCACAGTGTCAAGAGTGTTCCGGGAATACCACATTTCGGGCATAACTTCTCACGACGACGCATTGGCTAAGGGCCTTCACTTAAAGACTGCTTACAGTTGTCAGTCCTAACAGACAAGCAAAAGTGCATGAAACAGCTGCAGACCCCAACGTGAAACGTACGACGAATGTATCCGTTTGGACATTGCAGCGAAATTTGGCATTAATGGCAGCAGACGATTCACGCAGCCGCTTTTTCTAACAGCACATCACCTGCCGCGCCTCTCCTGGGCTCGTGACCATGTCGGTTTGACGGCTGGAAAACCGTGAGTTAAGATTTCAGCTGGTAAGAGCGGATGGTGGGGTTCGAGGGTGGCACAGGTTTCACGAAGCCAAGTTGTCAACAAGGCACAGTGGAAGCTGATGGTGACTCCATGACGGTGTGAGCTGTGTTTACATTCAATGGACTGGGTACCCTGGTCCAACTAAAAAAATTATTTGGTGGGAATGGTTATATTCGGCCACTTGGAGACCATTTACAGTGTCTCATGAACTTCTTGTCCCCAAAAAGATTGAACTTCTACTGATGACAATGTGCCATGTCACCGGGCCACAATTGTTCACTACTGGCCACACAGATCGCTCGACATGAATTCCATCGAATATTTATGGGACATAATGGAGAGGACACTCCGTACACAAAATCCTGCAACAGCAACACTTTCGCAGTTATGGACGGCTATAGAGGCAGCAAGACTCAGTAGGGGACTTCCAACGACATGCTGAGTCCAAGTCAGGTCGAAGTGCTGCACTACGCTGGGAAAAAGGAAGTCCGAGACGATATTAGGAGGTATCACATTCTTTCGTCACCTCATTGTAAATAGAGATGTTGATTTTTGATTAAATTCAGCATGGAATCCCGTTATATCCCTTGTCAAAAATCAGATTGACAGAGTAAATGCTGCCTTGACGTTAATTACTAATTTCACTATCGATAACTTCTGACATCGGTCGTCTTTGACCAATATATACGTCGAGAGAAACTCAGGATTCGCAGCTTTAAACCTGTACTTTTCTCTTATTTCAGTCATATGGTGGCTGCAGATGTATGTCCAATTTCAATTATTTCTTATTTATGAAACATTTTTTCTACAAACCACACATATTAAATCTAATTCTCATTATTACTGAGGATATTTTAAATCCGTCTTCGCAACTACAAGAAAATGTGTATTTTCGCCGTCATAGCGTTACATTATATTGAAATAAATCATTCTCGATGGCCTGTAATGAAAGCTATTTAAAATCTAACTTACTTTCTACATCAAAAATTGTTCGTTACAGAAGATATTGATTTTGCTTACAGCATTTTATGTCCGATTTGCGTTGAAATAGGAAACACCGTCTGTTTCAAGGTTTTTGAGGTATTCCAGTGTTTGACACAGTTGTTTCTATGCTAATCCCACACTGCTTTGCAGGTCACTTTAAACAGGAATACCATAGGCCACGTACAGTAGAAAAAGAAAATTTCTGATTATCAGGATGAAAACGATGTTAAACTGTTTTTAAATATGAAATAAACGTCATGAGAAGTATAACGAGATTTAAAATCTTCATTAGTGTGGCCATATTTCCCATAGTTACTTCATAATTACTGAAAGTCATTTTAAATCCTCCTTCGTAACTACAACAAAATGCATATTTTCGCCTCTGAAGGCATTTCGTTTTACCGAAATAAGACATCATGAGCGGTCTGTAACGAAATGTATTTATAATCTAGCTTTCATTTACGATATTTTATGTCCTATTTCCTCTCACATCAGGAAACGCCGTCTGTTTTGAGGTATTATTTCATTTGGCATTGTTGTTTTCCGCCTAATACCATACTGCTTTGCAGAACTAAAAATTTCTTGATGTGAAACACTGGTCAGTTTAGCACCACTAATAACTGCTTCCATCTTGATGTCCATCTTCATGTTTTCGCGGCGTAAAGACTCTCACATAAATGAACGGTTTAGTGAGTCACAGCACATACCGGAAGATCAGTAAAGACTCAACCAACCAGGTGTTAAGGAAGACTGCTTCGCTTCTGAACACCTCCCCCTTTCCACCAGAAGTTGTGCAAAGATTGAAACCAGGAGGTGCGGTGCCTCCAAGGCATTATGGACTTCCAAAGATCCACAAGAATGGTGTTCCTCTGCGTCCGTTAGTAAGTAACATCGGCTTTCCAACCTATGATTGTGCTAAGCACTTAGCGTCGTTATTAAGGCCTCTGGAGGAAAAATGGGCCCATCACATACGTAACTCTGTGAACTTCATTGACAAACTGAAATCCCCCAAATGAACAATCCTGATATGTTAGTCAGTTTCAATGTAGTGTCGTTGTTCACAAAAGGTCCTATTTCGGAATCGTTGTCTCTCGTTGGAAAGACTTTCGATAAAAAGATTTCAGCTACATTTGAACATGTTTTGACCTCGACGTATTTTTTATTCAATAACGAATTTTATGAACAGATTTACGGTGCCACTATGGGCACTCCTTTGTCTCCCTTGGTGGCCAACTTTTTATGGAGGACTATGAGGAGAAAACGCTTGAATCTGGTATCTTGAAACCCACAGTGTATTGGAGGTACGTTGATGACAGGTTTATACTGTGGCTCTATGGTGAAGACAAGCTAAAAGAATTTTTAAGTCATCTGAATTTTGTCCACATACAAATTCAGTTCACAATGAAAATCGAAAACATGTATGTTTACCATTTTGGGAAGTGTCGGTACGACACAAAGATGATGGCACTTTGGGACATGCAGTGTATCTAAAACCGACCCATACCGATTTATATTTACGTGCAAATATCTGCCACCATACTTCGCAGACGATGAGGGTACTCAGAACTTTGGTACACAGAGCACACGTCATTGCTGACGAGAGCAGTCTGGAGGACGAGCTTCTACAGCTCAGAAGAGTTTTTAAAGCCAACGGGTACTCTCCACAGCAGATACGTAAAGCACTGGAAATGAAATCAACAGTGGGCACAAGAAAAGGGGAAGAAGACACGGAAAGTTTTAAATCCATGGCGTTCCTGCCATACGTGGGAAGCCTTTCGTCAAAAATAGGACGGACCATCAGTAAACACAAAGTGAAAGTAATTTTTCGCTCTCCACCAAAGACTGCAGCGCTCCTGAGTTCCATTAAAGACGATTTGGTGCTTCGGAGGCCTGGCGTTTGTAAGATCCCCTGTGAGTGCGGCAGTTCATACATCGGACAGACGACACGTACAGCCCAGGAGAGGTGCACAGAGCACCACAGGTACCCCCTTCTATTACAGCCTAGTAAATCTGCGGTAGCGGAGCACTGTATTGACACTGGGCACTCTATGGCGTACGATAATGTCGAAATTTTTGCCTCGGCTTTATCTTTCTGGGATTCAGTAGTGAAAGAAGCAATTGAAATTCGCTTTGCGACGAATTTAATTAATAGAGGTAGCGGCTTCAACTTGGACAAATCATCGAATCCGGCAATTTCTTTAGTTAAATCACAAAGATGTCACGACGGTGCAGCTCTCCGTGACACATCGATAACACCGTGTGAAACGACTGCGCAGCCATAGATTTAATTTCCATGCTTATGTTACACCTATTTGCCGCCTATCAACGTCTCCGGTGCCTTGTGTATCGCTGGCTGCATACGCAGTGGTTCGATCCTCGGGTGTAAAAGGACGGAGAAAGTGCTGGAGCGTTAGCCACCTCGGCTCACTCTGAAGATGGCTGGACGGTATTCAACCGAAATATTAGAAGAAGAAGGTGAATTTATACGGCTGCACGCCCGAAATTTTATGGAACTGTTTCCATGTTTCTTACTAAACATGTGTGAGTAGTGTTACCGACGTAACCGCCAGTTTTTCCTTTGATCTAAAAATGCTCTCTTCCTATGCTAATCGTCATATGTTTAATATGTATTATGTCATTCAATTCTATAACTATGTATTTATTTTATGAGTAAGAGATATAAGGAGCTGCGGTAGAACTAGAAGTCTGAATGATGAAGTGTTTGGAGTGTGGTGCGGTAGGGGGGGGGAGCAAATAAGCAGAAAATGTATGTAAAATAGAGGTGTAAAGAGTTAGCAAGTAATGAGATAAAATAGGCTAGGAGGAAGAGGTAAACTCACGTGGTGGTAATTAGAGGAGGAGGGGCGGGGGGGAGGTGAAAGTTGGAGTGAGAGTGGAAAAGGAAAAGCTTTCAGTTATTTTTTAGAGTATCAGGTTTCCAATATTTAGCTGGTCATTAAGTAACTGTCCATTGCGTGATAACGCTTTGTATGTGAAAGCTTTCTTAAAAAGGATGGACGTGTCTCTCTTTACTCATTTTTACAATGTTGACACCTTTATTGTACATAGCCCATTGTATTTCTGTTTAAGGTGGCCTACTAAACAGTGAGGGATTACGTGAAAAACGACGGTGAAAAACGCAGGAATACCTCAAAAACGTGCGAACAGGTGGTATTTCTTGATGTCAGCAATAATCGGATTAAAACATCGAAAGGAAAATCAATATTTTTTGTAAGAGCTCCGCCAAACTCGCGATGAGCTGTGCCCATGAGCTGTTGTTGACTTGCTGGGTTACGAGTTGTAAAGCCGTGCAGATCGCTACATATTGCTGACGTTTCCGACAATAACGGGCGCCCCACTTATTGGCTCCACACGCGAGGTGAACCAAATTGTAAAGACTGCCAACCTATACTTTTTTTTATAAAAGCCATGACTGCACAAGAGACGTTAAGCACAAAAAATAGAGTGATTCAGTGTCATTTACTGATAAAGATGTAAACAGCGGAGCTCCTTGGGAGCCTCAAGAAAGTCACATTTAACCGAGCGTTTATCCAACGTCATTACCCCGTCCGCGTAGTCGACCCTTCTGACATAGAGGCATGTCAGCGTGCCGACATCGATGTGAGACCAAAACCTCTGAGGACTACTGCGCTTCTCTACAGATACCGCCAGCGGCGACCACACAATTTCATTATGCCTCGTCCCGTGTGCATTATGCACAATAAAGTCATCACCTCGCGTGTGGAGCCAATAAGTGGGGCGCCCGTTATTGTCGGAAACGTCAGCAATATGTAGCAATCTGCACGGCTTTACAACTCGTAACCCAGCAAGTCAACAACAGCTCATGGGCACAGCTCATCGCGAGTTTGGCGGAGCTCATCGATGGTGGAGCCGAGGGTTCTAACTCTACGGCATTCAGCAGTTTAGGTCGTCTGGCAAGAGGCTGTCATCACCAGTTCTTGATAGGAGGGCATCAATTACGCCGGCCGGAGCTCATGCTAGCTGCCTCATGTCTGGATAGGGACCACGATCGCCTTAACAGCGATATGGTAAATGACTTTATCTTGGACGACTGTTTAATTCTGGAAGTGACTTTTCGTTTATGAAACTTAGTTCTCAAACTGGAAAGATTCATGTGTGTTTAATCCGAACTGGATGTACGCTTGCGTGTTACAATAAACAAATGTTCCTGTACATGCATGAATTATTACTCTGTAACAGTGTTGCAGAACTCATGCAGCAGTGGCGCACTTGTACGGATTAACGAACCTACACAACACTCGCATCCAGCCAGGTATTTGGAACAGAGGAAGACACATAGAGGTAGCCACTGAAGAGGATACACTTAAGTGGAAATTGTATGGATCACACCGACGAGGTAATTCAGCTTTTGAGGGTGCACGGTACAGTGCATGTTCTACGCTTGCTGACTCACAGTTTTGACTTCAAGGCGGTGGACCTTGAGGTCGCTCTAATTTCGAAGGTTGCTCTGACTCAGGAGTGTGGAACTTGTCAGTTTTGGTTTATGGTCATTAGTGGTGGTCAATTTTGTTGTTGGAACATTCCAGTTGAATATTTTCTTCTTGGGCATTCTCCTTGCTGCCACTTTCGGTGGTGCTTTAACTCAGTGTGCTACCTAGGTGGCTGAGAAAAATAACAATTTATCGATGGTCGTATAGTAAACTAATTTTACATAGCCAGTGTTGGTGAACGTATTCCATTCCATTAATGCTTCTACAGAAAATTTGAGTGCTACCAGGGAAAATACAACGGTTGGAGGAACGAGAAGGATGTCAAGAGGACATCAAACTGACGCCACCGTCATTCTGCCTGTTTGACCCACCAATAATAATCTGTACCAGCCACATAGGCTAGGGCCTATGGTGATAAAAACCAACGCGCTTTCTCCTTACGAAAAACTGGTGGTCAGGTCCATAGTAAAGTGCAGCGATCCTGTCTGGAGGAGCCGTGTCAGAAAGCATTTATGGAACTATTGTAGTGGCAGGAGTACACCATGAATTTTATAGGACATATGGGCACCCAGGAAAATATTTTAAGGAAATCGTTGCTATTCTGCAATATCTCACTCGCGAATGTATACTGAAGTATGAAAACCAGGACTAGACTCCTTCTTATGCCGATATAACGGTTAGGGATATGGTTATCGTTCATGTTCCAAACGCTTACATAACCCCACGAGGAGAGTTTATCGGTTATTGAAGCAGTCTAAATGGCTAAGCAAACGGAGTAAGAACTCAAACGCAGAGGAACTCAAGTTCTTCAGACTTTCATGGTAGCGACACATCTTCCTGTCACAAGGGTCAACAGGACGGTAAAACCCGCTATAGGTCTATGACTAGTTCCTCTCCTCAAAACAGTGGCCAGTCAAAACCAGTTGGACTACAGTCTTATACAGTTAAGTCTTATGGTCAATGCTGCGTGACACAAACAGTCGTGTTTTTAAAAAAAACCAGGAAGTGTTTCTATGAGGTCACAAACCAGAGGTTTGTTTACAGAAAAAGCGCCGCACCGACAACTACTCTAGATGCACCAGTCAAGACCAATACATGGTGAATGAGATGGAGTCTGATGTTAACGATTTTGAAAATAATGTTTATAGTAATATTTATCAAGGTGATAAAGCAATGCAAATATTATTCTTTTTGAAGGTGATAAAGCAATGCAAGTCGATGTCCTAAATGGATGCAACATTCAGTTTCAACTTGACGTTGGTTCCTGGAAAACAATCATAAAAATGCTACATTTGCTTTTATTTGTCTTACACAGTTATCCAATTTCCACGGCAAACTATCGAGTTACAATGAGCAGACGGTTAAAATGAAAGGTCATTCTGTCATGAATGTCAAGTATAAAGAGAAAGAAGTGTTGACTTCTAGTAACGAAATCACATAGAGTGACTAACCTCGTGGGATTGGACGTTTACCTGCAGCTGAGCCTCACAGTCCAAGATTCGGGAAAACGCTCCCAGGTCATGGATGAGAAAGTGGACTGTACAACGCGATATTCTTCTTTGTCTTGGCTCGAGGCAACGGAGTACTGAATTAGGCTCTATGTCACTACACTGGCCGCTTTATGGGGACAAACTTGATTCCAGCTTCCACTAATTTGTCAGGATGCACATTATGGAGACACCTTCAACGGTCTGTGCTCTGCAAATAATTTTCGCCACGTAGCCCTCATTAAGTATAAAGTTAGCCAATTCACCAGTCAAGAATTTGAGTCTTTTTAAAGGGTCCATGAGATATATCACATTAGACGCACACCGAATCAACCAGTACCGAACTGAGTCACGGAACGCTTTTAGAAAGGCTGGGAGCGGATTCGGGTTGGGGTTGGGGGAAGGTGAGTTACTGGGGCCAAGAAATACAAACAATTTTAAACTATCGAACTATATTGCCACACGATCCAGTAATTGGTAAGAAATACAAATGCAATGGTAGGTTACTTATAGTACTGAGAAGAAAACTCGTTACCATATTCTTAACCCTTGTATATCAACCTGATTGGTAATACAGAAACTGTCAATACACTTTGACGAAAGTATTAACATTCATATGCCTAACTTACGTAAGTTAGGTGAGACACCCAACATTTACGAACTATTTGTGCCACAAGACAAAGTGATTAAACTTCTTCGATGGGCAGTTTCGAATTGAAATGTAAAGTACAAGACACCATAAATAATGCGTAAGACGAGATTGAAATGGAAAGCTTTCAAAATAGAGTACCTGGATGTACATGATACCCATAGTTTTTCACAAAGAGGCCCTTGAGTCCAAGGTGGCAAGTTCAATATTTAGTAAGGCTCATTTTAAAGTGTTCAGTTCACAAATACGACAGGAAAAATATTACCTGCTAATGATTCGCCACGTGCATCAGGAGAGCGATAGAAAATGAGTGTTCGGGACGTGCAGAAGTCTACCTTCTGTGGGATGTCCCTTCACAAAATGGACATTGTCGACATTCAGAAATGTTCAAAACAAATTATTAATTTGCATCATAAGCACAAAAGGAAAAATGTAGCGGCTTCGTGATCACGAAAGCTTCGCATCTTCGAAGATCGAAGGCGAACTCCTTGGGAGTTACAAACAGTGCAGGACGTCCAGATACGTATCCAGCCACTTTTAAAGGATGCATATAGAATCATATTGATGTCTCGGGATGATGAGAACCGGTGGAATGTAATGGCATAGAACAGAAAACGAAACGGTCTGCCTTGGAGATTATCTTGAAATTGGCTAAACTTTAATGCATAGCTGCAGATAGTGCGATAATATGTTTTATAGGCACGCAAAAAACAAACATCCAACGGCTGAAATTTTCCAGTGGTTCCAGATTGTATGAACTGCAGTTTCACACACCTTTCGGGACCCATATTTGGCTCTAAAGAAGTATGATAATTGTATTTATACGTACCCAAGAAATCAAGCAATGGCAAATTATTGTGATCAGCTATCGGCCAAAAATAGTGCCCATGCTGTAGTTGTAATTATCTTACTCCCATTTTGCCATTCTTGATTGCTGAGATGTAAAATATTCCCTACTGCCCTTGAAAGATCATGCATACGAGAAAAAAATCGTAGGGGGCAGAACACCTTCAACATCTCGTAGCACAAGAAATAATTTCCCAGCAAATTTGCCATCCAGATTATCATTCGGAATAATTATTTACTAATGCATGAAGGCAATGATGTTAGTTGATCTTGATACAATTCTCTTTGTACCTCTAATTTCCAGAGTTCCTTTCATACGCATTTCGTGTTCAGATTCCGTTTGGTCGAAATAGAAAACAAATTCCTTACTGAACGATGGAATAAGTTTGTTTATTTCATCTACAAATTTTCGGACCGATCCCGCAGTTTTTTGTGCATCGTCAAGCTGGAGTTTTATTTGAAATTTCATTGTCTTCCGTCTTTCAGTTCTGTAGCACTGCTTGAAGTTAGGCAATCCACAACTTCCCTGGAAGTAAGTGTAATATACGTCGCGTTCAATTTAATGGACATAGTGTAGTAAGTCACGTCCGACACATCGTGTAAATTGTACCTAGCAACCCAGAAATGTGCAAACTCGAGTTTTTGTAACAAGTGCGCCTTGTCTCCAGACTATCCGTAGTTTTTCATATCCACTAAACGTTCGAATTGCAGAGTAATTATTCGAAATCTGTTTACAACTTTTTTTTACTATGCTACGTACGATATTATATGTACGGAATTACGTTTAGTGCCCGGTCCTTGGAAAACGATTGTCCTTTACTACGTTTCGCTGGAGACGGAACACGTGTCTCCTTGTCCGGCAGGGATAATGAACTACATGGTTCGACACCTGTTTCAAAATAACTTTCACTTAAGCACGTATAGTCATCACTGTATTCCTAGTACACCTAATCATTGCCCACACAGTAGAGCACATGTGACACCACACATTCCACTGACTCACTTTCAGCAACGCTAAAATTTCATCTGACACTTCTTTCCTACTTGCGAAATTCCATGGGTTCCTTTCGGATGAGATATCAACTTCGGCAACTGTTCTTGTAGATACACTGAAGAGCCAAAGAAACTGGTACACCTGCCTAATGTCGTGTAGGGCCCTCGCGAGCGAGCAAAAGCGCAACAACATGACGTGGCATGGAATCGACAAATGTTTGAAATAGTGCTGGAGGGAACTGACACCATGAATTCTGCAGGGCTGTCCAAAAATCCGTAAGATACGACGGGGTGAAGATGTCTTGGTAACACCACGTTGCAAGCCACCCAGTTATGCTCAATAATGTTCATGTCTGGAGAGTATGGTGCTCAGCGGAAATGTTTAAGCTTAGAAGAGTGTTTTTGGAACCATTCTGCAGCAATTCTGGACGCCTGGGGTGTCGCATTGTCCTGCTGGAATTGTGTAAGTTCGTTTGAATGCATAATGGACACGAATGGATGCAGGCATCAGACAGGATGCTTACGTACGTGTCACCTGTCAGAGTCGTATCTAGACGTATCAGAAGTCCCATATCATTCCAACTGCACACGCCCCACACTATTACAGAGCCTCAACCAACTTGAACAGTCCCCTACTGATATGCAGCGTCCATGGGTTCATGAGGTTGTCTCCATACCCGTAGACGTCCATCTGCTCGATACAATTAGAAACGAGACTCGGCCGACCAGGTAACATGTTTCCTGACATCAGCAGTCCAATGTTGATTTCGACAGACCCAGGCGAGACGTAAGGCTTTACGTCCTGCAGTTATCAAGAGTATACAAGTGGGCCTTCGGCTCCGAAAGCTCATATCGATGAAGTTTCGGTGAATTGTTGATGGCTCAGCATTGAAATCTGCGGCAATTTGCAGAAGGGTTGCACTTCTGTTACGTTGAGCGATTCTCATCGATCGTCGTTGGTCGCGTTTTTGTAGTATCTTTTTCCGGCCGCAGCAGTATCGGAGATATGATTTTATACCGGGTTCCTGATGTTCACGATACACTCTTGAAATGGTCGTACGGGAAAATTCCCACTTCATCGCTACCTCGGATATGCTGTGTCCCATCGCTCGTGCCCAATATAACACAATGTTGAAAATCACTTAAATCATGATAACCTGTCACTGTAGCAGGAGTGACCTCTCGAACGACTGTGCCAGACACATGTTGTCTTGTATAGGCGTTGCCGACCGCTGCGCCGTATTCTGTTTGTTTATTTATCTCTGTACTTGAATACGCAGGACTATATCAGGTTTTTTGGCGCTTCAGTGTATAATGCAATGTTTGCTTTGTTCATCGTGCCATTGCTCTGCTTTGTATCAAAACCACTACCACTGTAGCAGTGCTGTGAGCTACTCGTCGACTATGCATTTCAGCTACGCTCCGTAGGATCATGCTGTGTTCAGCTTTCGATACCTCCAGTCTCGCCCCCTGTTGCTATTAGCAGCCAATATTGTGGTTGCGTGGTCACCAACATGTGGGGCGTTGAATGCCGTAAACATCATTGGACTTTGCGATCTGACGCTCAAGTGGTTACTCTTTAGTCAGAGTGCGATTTTGCATAATTTACAGTGTAATTACTATTAGAGAAATCAGTTAATGTTATGAAAATTAACTGTGAAGAAATCTAAATATAAAATCTTTATGCCAATACAGGCCACTCAAAATACAAAATTTTAGGGGTTAAATGCAAAACAGAACTTCCATGAATAATAAAGCTAATGAAACTCTGCTAACAGAATGCACATGGTTAAGAGGATACATTTCGTAATAATTTAATAAAAGAATTACATGGTACCCGCAAGAGCTTCTATTTGTTCAAAATGTAAAACTTTAAAGCCACAGTTTTAACGGCGAGCAAATTTAAAATATTACAAATGAGAACGCCTCGCAAGAGCTTACACCAATAACAAACGGAACAGACAAATGTGGCCAATGAATACCAAAGTACCCATTTAATAAAAGTGAAAGAAGTCAAACAAACACTGACCGAAGTATTGTAAGACAAATTTTATACAGTCAGCCAGCTACACAAATCAGTGAACAAGTATATTACAATGATCCAGTTCCTCCAGTTACAACAAAATGGCTCGTGAACATGAGTAGGAGTAAATGGGCACAGCCAGGTTACGACATCATACGTGTAAAATCCACTGGCGATACCGATTCTAAGTAGTGGCTACGTATCATATAGCTTAAAGAGCCTATAATAAATGTGATGAGCAAACGAAGTACATTTTTTTAGTGTTTTGATAGGTAAGCACCAACGAGAGACATACGCACCACAGGTCGTAACAACTGCTCTGCAGCTACGTCCTACGCGCAAACGCGCCAATACCAACTTCTTGACGCGTCTAGTGGGAAATAACAAGAGCGCGGTAGGCACTACTAAGGGGTAGTAAAACCAAAAGTCGTCTGACACGCAAATGCAAGTACCAAGATTGCTGGGCTGATAGAATAGGAAGTATCAGCTGACGGACATCAAAGAAGAGAATAACACACTAAGAAAAAGAAAGACGTGTGACACACCAAACGACAGCATGATCTTAGAGTATAAAGGTTCCGGGGATGGTGCACTCTGCAGAAGATTTAAGCACAGAAATTACATACAAGTTGCGACCGGATGGACGCACCACGGAAATATGCATCTAAAAACAACGGAGGTCACATAACTCGTGGTCGCTCGTGCATTTAGTATGCCATTTGATCTCTTGCACAGGCACACAACGTCTCACAATGTCTGTTTCCAACAAGTACAGCAGAAAAACATTGAAGTTACCACACTACTGCCAGACAGCACAAAGCGCACGTAGGAAGCCGGAGAGCAAGAAATGAGGAACAGGCAGAAACTATGAGATAATGCCAAAGTCGACACTCACCATTAATATTTGCGCAACTTTGAGAAGACAAGATAATTCCATTCTGCGGTTAGCGCCGCAAGGATGTAAGGTACTAGGCTGTTGGAATCCAGATCACAGCCACGAACACAAGGCCAACCCCCACTTCCTCCGTTATTCAGTTGTGCACAGGCAGGGTGTAACGTCCCCTTAGAAAAATCAATGAATTAGTGTGCTGATAAACATCTTATGTTATTTGATTTTCGAACAGCTGAGCAAAACTGAACGTACTCAGACATTCACTAAACTGACACAAAATATTTTTAGCGCAACGCAATCTGACTTTCTGTCATCGCTACAAAAGAATGGCCCTGACTAACAATAACCTATACCTTTCATGAATTCTTACCTCACAAAAACCTTTGTTACTCGAACAACTGCAATACAGCGAGCGCCAATACAGCCAGCTAAATAAAAGATTCTAGCCACTGGAGGCACTAACTACTGATAGGCATAGTTAGCAAATGAAAGATTTTGATAGAGAACAAATAATGTATTTACCTTAATAGTCTTCAAAAGTCATAATATATATATATCAGTTCATGACATCCAGTCTTACAAATTTACTGTCTCTGTCCAGATTATCCGCTCTCAAAACTCCGCCATCTCACTCCCCACATCCACCACTGCTGGCGGCTCACCTCCAACTGCGCAACGCTACGTGCTGTTCACATCCAGCTGGCCAAATCTACAATAGCAAACAACAATGCAAACCAGCCACAGACTGCACACAGCACAGTCAGTGATTTTCATGGAGAGCGAGCGCTACGTGGCGTTACCAAAATAAAAACCTAAACAGCCTACTTACATAGGGGGGGGGGGGGGGGGGGTACAAGCTTTCTTTGTGTACCATGTGTCTGGCAAGCACAAGGAACCCTAGCTAATATGGTATTTGCTTATACAACTTTATACATCGGTAACATATTTCTTTAACACATAAATTACACAGTTATCTGATCATTTAACTGAGAGAAACAAACATTTATTTTACTACATTAGTGACAGATGTTTACGTAATTACACAGTTGGATAACTTCACACTTATGAAATTGTATTTTGCATGTACTTTGTGAACTGTTCATACACTCCTGGAAATGTAAAAAAGAACACATTGACACCGGTGTGTCAGACCCACCATACTTGCTCCGGACACTGCGAGAGGGCTGTACAAGCAATGATCACACGCACGGCACAGCGGACACACCACGAACCGCGGTGTTGGCCGTCGAATGGCGCTAGCTGCGCAGCATTTGTGCACCGCCGCCGTCAGTGTCAGCCAGTTTGCCGTGGCATACGGAGCTCCATCGCAGTCTTTAACACTGGTAGCATGCCGCGACAGCATGGACGTGAACCGTATGTGCAGTTGACGGACTTTGAGCGAGGGCGTATAGTGGGCATGCGGGAGGCCGGGTGGACGTACCGCCGAATTGCTCAACACGTGGGGCGTGAGGTCTCCACAGCACATCGATGTTGTCGCCAGTGGTCGGCGGAAGGTGCACGTGCCCGTCGACCTGGGACCGGACCGCAGCGACGCACGGATGCACGCCAAGACCGTAGGATCCTACGCAGTGCCGTAGGGGACCGCACCGCCACTTCCCAGCAAATTAGGGACACTGATGCTCCGGGGGTATCGGCGAGGACCATTCGCAACCGCCTCCATGAAGCTGGGCTACGGTCCCGCACACCGTTAGGCCGTCTTCCGCTCACGCCCCAACATCGTGCAGCCCGCCTCCAGTGGTGTCGCGACAGGCGTGAATGGAGGGACGAATGGAGACGTGTCGTCTTCAGCGATGAGAGTCGCTTCTGCCTTGGTGCCAATGATGGTCGTATGCGTGTTTGGCGCCGTGCAGGTGAGCGCCACAATCAGGACTGCATACGACCGAGGCACACAGGGCCAACACCCGGCACCATGGTGTGGGGAGCGATCTCCTACACTAGCCGTACACCACTGGTGATCGTCGAGGGGACACTGAATAGTGCACGGTACATCCAAACCGTCAGCGAACCCATCGTTCCACCATTCCTAGATCGGCAAGGGAACTTGCTGTTCCAACAGGACAATGCACGTCCGCATGTATCCTGTGCCACCCAACGTGCTCTAGAAGGTGTAAGTCAACTACCCTGGCCAGCAAGATCTCCGGATCTGTCCCCCATTGAGCATGTTTGGGACTGGATGAAGCGTCGTCTCACGCGGTCTGCACTTCCAGCACGAACGCTGGTCCAACTGAGGCGCCAGGTGGAAATGGCATGGCAAGCCGTTCCACAGGACTACATCCAGCATCTCTACGATCGTCTCCATGGGAGAATAGCAGCCTGCATTGCTGCGAAAGGTGGATATACACTGTACTAGTGCCGACATTGTGCATGCTCTGTTGCCTGTGTCTATGTGCCTGTGGTTCTGTCAGTGTGATCATGTGATATATCTGACCCCAGGAATGTGTCAATAAAGTTTCCCCTTCCTGGGACAATGAATTCACGGTGTTCTTATTTCAATTTCCCGGAGTGTATATTCTTCAGAACCATTGTGATACTATGAGAGCTTTGAATGATGTATTTGGTATGGGATCTTGATTTTTAAAGTACGTTTGAGGTAGATGACACTATTGAAATGAGCAGAGAATTTTCTTTAGGTTTTGAAGTTATTGAGGAAGCTACGACGATTTTGAGATTTGGATGAGGTGTTATGATGTTATTATTATGACGACAATGTGTATTATGCTGTTGAGATATGTTTATGATCAATGAGCTGATGCTATATGAGGAATTTGATTATGCTATGTATTTATTATGATGAAATATTGAAGAAGTGTCGACGAATATGTATATGCGTAATATGGTAAGGAATAATGAGTAGTGGTTAGAGACTCTGATTTGTGAAAAAGGATGTTGGAAATCAAGAATCGTACTTTAAGAGTTATGAAATGTGTGTAAATTCGTGAATGTATCACAATGCCGACGAATATTTTTTGGACACTGTTACATTTATACGAATTTGTTTCTACACATTTGTAACGCAAATTCTCGGCCTGTGAAATTTTTTATATGAGACTGTCACTGCTGGCGTAAATATTTCGGTAAGAAAGTTAAGTGGCCTTCACGTAATGTGTCGTGGGCGCCCAGCTGAGCGATGGTCGCCTGAAAAAAGAAAGCCATTAAGCGGAAAAAAAGAGGCTATTAACATCGCTATTGATATTCCTTTACAGAAAGCATCGCAAAGACGACACGCTCATTACTTGGAAACATATTATTGTTTTGTGGAGTGTGTACTTTGTGCTACTTACTGAAATGCTTATAAACTGATGGGAAATATTCTTACATCTGCACACTTGATTATGACAAGTGTCTTTCTACGAGAGTTGAGAGAATTTCTACAAACTTATGAAATGCCACATGACTATTGAATGATATTTTCTTGCTTTGCTTTATATAGTTGGTTATTTCATTTGATATCTGGTTTCCAGCTGTGTTGCAGCATTTGTTTTATAAAATAAAATTAAATGCATTTGCTAATGTGAACACTTTCTGTCAACAGATCTATTAATTATTAATTTTATGATCCACATTCTTCAAAAAAGGAGCACTTGGAAAGGAAAGAACAATAAGAAGGGAATAATAACAGTAACTGCATACATAATTTTCTTATCAAGTACTTGATAATTTTGTTTTGTAGAATAATTGTTGTGGTGCAACAGTTTAATGACATAGACACTAAGATGTGAATAGACGTTTCCCTTATCTGCATTGTTGTCTTTAGTGTACTATTTTTTCTGCTTGTGGGTTTGTCACGTTTAGATATAAGTTATTGCATTTGCTGCTGCTGTTTGCCAGGCATAGTGCTACTGAATTTCACTTTGTATTACTCTGTTAAGCCAGTTTTACTAATGATTTATTTTTCTTGTTGCTGTACATTGGCTTATATTAGTTGTAATATTGCCTTTGCTTTGCTAATTTAGATATACTGGTGCTTGCTTTGCCAATTTGTATTTTTTGTTATTGGTGTTTGTGTTAATTGTTTTGTACTGCTGCATTGCCTTGTCCCTTAGTTTAGCATCTGAAGTCAGTAGATTTAAGTTAGCTTAAGAGGAGGTAGACTATGTAAGAGAGTGAGTTGTGAGGAATTGGAAGAAATGCATTGACAAGGTATTTAAAAAAAGTGAAATAAGAGGAAACATCTATGAAATGAAGTTTTGGGTTGGACTGCAGTACCAACCACACTGAAACCAAACCCTGACCTGTACTTTGTGTTATTCTACTCTGTGTCTGTGTACCTTGTGTATTTGTGTTCTTCCTGTCTTTATGTGTTTATCTGATAAGACTTATGTTGTAGAATTTTTCTAATACTCAGCTACACTCACTATGATGAGGAATACTGTTATCCTCAAACATAATTTGCCTTTATGTTATTTACTTTGTAAAGATGTTTAGACATTATATATTCTGTTTTGTTTTAATACTCACGTGTGCAGTTGATGTTTCGAAAGTTATTCGGACCTCTTATGTATTTACTTATGTCATAATTCCTGTAACACTGATTTATATGTTTATTTCTATTATATTAACAGAATCTTCCGTCGGTTCTTGGTAGAACGACATTATAATAATAAATGAAAAGCACCAGCAAACTGGTGCTTTTCATTCATTATTTATTTCTATTCCTTTGTAAAGCCCGTATTACTACAAATGCTATCTGTATTGTTATGTTCTTTAATGACGTATTTTGTACCTTTGTAATTGTATTCTTATGTTGTAAATTTATAATTGTATAGACACCAGTTCTTCAAATTAAGTTACATTTCACTGCGCAAGTTTCTGTTGCTCATAGTATATGCACAATAGATGAGAAGTTGGTACTGTTAGTATTTGCAAGTGTGTTGATAATTCAGCAAGGGACTGGTTAACAGCATTGCTGGTTCTAAGGACAATTCCAAAAACTTTGTGAGTGCACAAGTGGTGGTTTATGGACTTGCTACATTATCCGCAAGACTCTTCGATGGTGATTGTGCACCTGCACAGTCGCAACAGATGGCTGCTGGCTGTCTCTACAAGGACTACAGTGGGTCTGCACCTTTGATGGCCCACCAATACCATTATCTCTACAAGGACTGCAGTGGGTCTGCACCTGTGGTGGTCTAACAATACCGTAATCTCTACCAGGACTACAGTGGGTCTGCTCTGTGATGACCTACCTACCAATATTCTTCAAACCTTCGACTGACCCTGCTGTAGGTTTGCTCTGTTGTGGACCATTACCTGTCTGCATGTCAAGAGTCAGCATTATCGTTCTATTGGAAGGACAACACTACATCTTCAAGACTGCATGGAAATCCACTACTTCCATGTGCATTTTCTTTTACTGCTCAGACTTTATGCATAAAATTGTAATTAATACTGTGATCAATGATCAGGACTGTCTTTATGGACTGTGAGAAAAATCTTTGCTTTCGATCAACAGTGTATCAATAAGTGTGTGCATTGGATATCTTTGTTATTGAAATTATGAAAAATTTCTTCAAATCTGTATTGGCCACTGCCCAAAACAATTTGTAAAATTTTTTGTGGGGAGCATAGGGGCTATGTAAGTAGGCTGTTTAGGTTTTTATGTTGGTAACGCCACGTAGCGCTCGCTCTATATGAAAATCACTGACTGTGCTGTGTGCAGTCTGTGGCTGGTTTGCATTGTTGTTTGCTATTGTAGTGTTGGGCAGCTGGATGTGAACAGCGCGTAGCGTTGCGCAGTTGGAGGTGAGCCGCCAGCAGTGGTGGATGTGGGGAGTGAGATGGCGGAGTTTTGAGAGCGGATGATCTGGACAGTAAATTTGTAAGACTGGATGTCATGAATTGATATATATATATATATATATATATATATATATATATATATATATATATATATATATATATATATATATATATTACGACTTTTGAACACTATTAAGGTAAATACATTATTTGTACTCTATCAAAGTCTTTCATTTGCTAACTATGCCTATCAGTAGTTAGTGCCTCCAGTAGTTAGAATCTTTTATTTAGCTGGCAGTATTGGCGCTCGCTGTATTGCAGTTGTTCGAGTAACAAAGATTTTTGTGAGGTAAGAATTCATGAAAGGTATAGGTTATTGTTAGTCAGGGCCATTCTTTTGTAGGGATTACAGAAAGTCAGATTGCGTTGCGCTAAAAATATTTGTGTCAGTTTAGTGAATGTCTGATTACGTTCAGTTTTGCTCAGCTGTTTGAAAACCAAATAACATAAGATGTTTATCAGCACTGTAATTGATTAATTTTTCTAAGGGGACGTTACAGGGGAAATACGCCGCGACCAATGCGGCTCACCAAAAGCACCGAGCACCTCCAGTCAGTCGATTCAACTGCCTCCCCAAACCAGCCACTATACAGCCTTAATTCGGTGTGCGACTGTCCACTGGCGAGACAGCGTGGTCTCGTTCCCAGGCAACGGCCAAAGCAAGACTATAGCTACCGTTATTCGATGAGCGCGAAAGAAGACTGGTGTGCGCACATCATTAATTTTTTTTTTTGATCAGCCGGCTGACCGGGTGGATGCAGGATGCAGCCCGCCATGAATTCCTCCTCTCTTCCGCCAAACTCTTGATCTCAGAGTAGCACTTGCAACCATCGTCCTCAGTTATTTGCTAGATGTATTCCCATCTCTGACTTCCTCTACAGTTCCCTCTAGTACCATGGGAGATATTTCATGATTCTTTAACAAATGTCCTACCATCCTAATCTTTCTCCTTGTTATTATTTTCCATATATTCCTTTGCTCTCCGATTCTGCGGAGAACTTCATTATTCCTTGTTATCAGTTACCCTAATATTTGACGTTCTTCTGTAGCACAATATCTCAAACGCTTCGATTCTCTTCTGCTGCGGGTTTACCACAGTCCACGCTTCATTACCATATAATGCTGTGTTCCAAACTCACATTTTCAGAAATTTCTTCCTCAAATTAATGCCTATGTTTAATACCAGTAGACTTCTATTGGCCAGAAATGCCCTTTCTGCCAGTGCTAGTCTGCTTTTTATGTCCTCCTTGGTCCATCCGTCATGAGTTATTTTGCTGCCTAGGTAGCGGAATTCCTGAACTTCATCTACTTCGTGATCATCAGTTCTCATGTTACGTTTCTCGCTGTTTTCATTTCTGCTACGTCTCATTGCTTTTGTCTTCCTTCGACTTACTAGTCGGTCCATATTTTGTCTCATTGTATTGTTCATTCCATTCAACAGAACCTGTAATTCTTCTTCACTTTCATTGACCACAGCAAAGCTACCAGCAAATCTTATCACTGAAACATTTTAGCCTTGAACTTTAATCCCACTCTTGAACCTTTCCTTTATTTCCGTCATTGCGTTTTCGATGAACTGAACAGCCTCTCTAATCCGAGCACTTCGTTCTTGGTCTTATAATCTTATTGTCCTCTCTAAGTTGTTCTCTTTCCTTGTAGGTACTCCATCTTGTTCCATTTCACATTGTCAATCGCTTTTTCCAGATCGACAAAACCAAGGGCGTATTTTGATTTTCCTCAGTCTTGCTTCCATTATCAAGGGAAAACATTGAACTGCCTCTGGAGCGTTTATCTTTCCTAAAGGCAAACCGATCTTCATCAAACAGATCCTCAATTTTCTTTTCCATTCTTCTCTATATAATTGTGATCGGCAGCTCTGATGCATGAGGTGTTTAGCAGACTGTCCGTCTTCCGCACCTACAGTATCTGCCCTTGCTATCTTCGGAATTGTGTGGATGATATTTTACTGGAAGTCTGACGGTACGTCGCCAGTCTCATAGATTCTGAACACCAAGTTGAATAGACGTTTGGTTGCCATTTCTCCCAGTAATTTTAAAAATTCCGATGGAATGTTGTCTATCCCATCGGTTATATTTAATCCTAAATCTTTCCGAGCTCTTTGAAATTCTGAGTCGAATACTGGATCTCCTATGTCTCCCTTACTGATTCGAATTTCTTCTTTTATGAAATCATTAGACAAGTCTTTCCCTTCACCGAAGCCTTCATTGTAGTCTTACAACCTATCTGCTCACTTCTCTGCTGTCAACAATTGTATTCTCATCGTACTCTAAATGTTACTGCCCTTACATCTCTGCTTCCTGAGTCAGTCTTCGCGACAACAATTCTTTTTTGGTTGGTTCAAATGGTTCAAATGGCTCTGAGGACTATGGAACTTAACATCTACGGTCATCAGTCCCCTAGAACTTAGAACTACTTAAACCTAACTAACCTAAGGACATCACACAACACCCAGTCATCACGAGGCAGAGAAAATCCCTGACCCCGCCGGGAATCGAACCCGGGAACCCGGGCGTGGGAAGCGAGAACGCTACCGCACGACCACGAGCTGCGGACTTTTTTTTTTTGGTTGCTTCACATTTTTCTGCAGCCATTTCGTCTTGGCTGCCCCGCAGCGTCTGTTTGTGATTTATGTAGCTTTATTCGTATATTTCACTAAACATTTTTGTACTTATTTCTCTTGTCTATCAATTGAACTATTTATCCCGTTACCCAAGGTTTATTCTCAGTTACCTCCCTTATACCTATGTCTAACTGTCCAAACATTTGTGATTGCGCTTTTCAGAAATGTTCTCTTCAACTGAACTGCCTGCTTGTCGCAGTATCTACACCCTTAGCGAACTTCAAACGCGTGTCATCGTTCTTCATAATTCCAGTACCCAACTTCCTTCGACACTTATTTTTCCATACTATTCTCTTACACTTCAGGTTGCTCTTCATCATTACTAATTATGATCGGAATCTATATCTGCTCACAGGTACGTTTTAAAATCCAGTATCTGATATAGGAATCTCTGTCTGACCCTAATTAATCCATCTGTAATCTTTCCGTGTTTCTGGGCGTTTTGCAAGGGTACCTCGTCTTCTTGATTCTTCAAGAGAATATTCACTACTAGCATCTAAAATTTATTACAGAAGTCGATTAGTCTTTCTTCTCTCTCATTAATACTGAAAAACCCATATTCCCCATAACCCTTTATTCTATTGCTTCCCCTGCAACCACATTCCAATCCCCCACGATTATCATATTTTCAATCTGCCTTTACATTCTCTATTCCACGTTCAGTATGCCGACATACTTTCTCTGTTTCTTCATCCTCTGCTTGCGGCGCCGAAATTTATACCTGAACTGCCGTTGTTGGCATAGGTTTGGTGACGAATCCGTTGAGACAAACCCCACCACTAAACTTTTCACAATAGCTCACTATAAGCCCGACTTTCCTATTCATATGAAATCCTACTACCGTTATACCATTTTCCGGAGCTGCTGATATTAGCCTTTATTCGTCTGACCACGAGTCATTTTCTTCTTTCCATTTCACTTCACTGACCTCCGCTATATCTAGACAGAGCCTTCGCATTTTCCTTTCCACGTATTCTGGCTTTCCTACTACGTTCCGACTTCTACTTCGACTCGTAGAATATTATCTCTCCGTTGATTATTCCGTCTTTCTTTCACGGTCACCTCCCCTTTGGTACTCCCCTCTTGGACATCCTGTCGAAAGATCATCACCTTTGAGTTACAGGCCACGTCTTCTGTGGAAACACGTAATACTTGTTTAATGCAATGTTTTCCACTGTCTTCTCCTCATGCCGCCGACGCAGATTCCACTGCCTTTTTGGGGCAGTTTCCTACTCCAAGGGCAACATGGTGCCCTGAAACTCTGTCCGCTCCTTCTCCGTCTTTAACTTGGCCAGTGGTAGAGCGGGGATGACTCCTTATGCCGGAAGTTTTCGATCGCCGTTGGTGACGATCTTTATTCAACATTTAAGCAGTTTTTGCGTTCGATCAGGGAACCATGACGTTTTGATTACCAATAGACGCTACCCCTAGACCAAGGGTTCACTTTACTACATGTTGGAGGACGCTTTACTTTCGTTTCTTTCTTATTAAAGAAGCTATCTCTTGACAGGCGTATCTCCAGAGGAGATTTTGCATTCTTGGGGCCATTCTGTCCCTTATGGCAGCCCGCTATTGGAGCAACACTATAACTTAAGGGTTCGGCAACGACAAACGGCATTTTGAGATCGATGCCATGGTCCCATATCCGGAGGTCAGGTGGAGAAAAGTTAAATGTTATCAAGGGTCGGTGGTTTGTTGACTCTGGCAATGCCCTGTACGTTGTATTGGTGACTGAAGGCGACATTCTACGGAAATACATCGATCCGCTCAGACAGCAAACTGATATATTTCTCCGTACCTGGAATTATAGCCCTGTTTCAGTTCCAGGTGACGGCAACAAATCTGCCCTAGAAGCAAAGGGGTAGATTCCGCACCTCAGCATCCCATAACGCAATGGCTTTGGCCCCACCTGAGCTGACGAAAACAGTGTCCTGCAGAGACGGCTCGGGGGCAGGATGGACGTAGGCTTCGTGTTCCATGCCACAGTAACAACCAAAGAAGAGGAGGCTTCACCTCCATTCCTGCGGAGGGATGTTGAATCCCACTTTGCTACAACTGTCACAAAGTCTACCTTTCTGATAGTTGCGTGTCAATGTGCTTACTTCGAGGCGAGTCCAAGACCAGCGAGGACTTGAGTGGTTGTCTGGTTGTCCAGAGATCCGGCAGTAGCAACTACACTATTTCGCCACACCTTGTCACGTGTGCCAATCGTGCCCAACGATGACATGTCCATACTTGCGGAGCTCACGTTAGTGGCAGTCGTAAGAGAGCAGCCTCCAGTCTGGACAGAGACCACCACCGACATGGGAGTGACGTGGTGACTCACTTTGTCTTGGATAAGTGGTTACTTCAGGATGTACCTTTGAGTTATGGAACTTAGTTCTCAGCCTGAAGAGATTGGGAAATTTTTAATCAGAAATGGATGTACGTTTGTGAGACTGCCACAGAAAACATACGTTCATGTAGTTGTATTGATTGCTTATGTGTAGAAGTATTGCAGAAGGTATACGACAGCAATATTGAATCAAAACTTGAAATGCTCTATTTTGGTATAATTTTTGATGTAACTAATCATGTATTTCTGTGTTTATTTGTGAACTATGAGTATGTACATACACAAGCAAATTATTTGTTACATCACAAGCTGTACCAGAATGGAACATTTGAATACTTTGGTTAAATATTGAAGTTATGGGTGGCTGATTGATTTGGGCGGGGGACCAAACAGCGAGTTCATCGGTATCGTTGGATTAAGGAAGAATGGGGAAGGAAGTCGGCCTTGCCCTTTGAAAGGACCCATCCTGGCATTTGCCTGAAGTGATTTAGGGAAACCACGGAAAACCCTAAATCAGAATGGCCGGACGTGGGTTTGAACCGTCGTCCTCCCGAATACGTGTCCAGTGTGCTAACCACTGCGCTACCTCGTTCGGTTAGAAGTTATGAGATGCGCAGTTAGATACGTGTTTTGTCGTCCAAGGATGGCCAGATTGCGGCCGTATCGACCGTCAAATTAAAAAGAAGTACAGGAGTGTTTTGCATAATGCATTTCCTAACCTTCACTAAAGCTACACATCACGTACGCAAAATATTTATGAGCTTGTCTCTTTTAATTTGAACTACTTATTGAAGATGGGATTTAACTATAATGTGTAAACGAAGTTGATAATCATGTAAATCTGGCCTGACCCCGCTGAATGACGTGTGGTATTTTCTCAGGAAGGCGTAGTTGCATAGTCCCTCCAGTTGTGGAGAGGCTTGCGGCTTGAGGGTTCTTTCTGCTACGACAAGGACCCACGTGGGACAAGATGCGATGGAGACATGTTTGAAACAGTTCGACGCAATATACACATCGCTGAACTGTTCTGGTGTCAGCGAAATAACATCGTCAGCCATCAGCCACGTCTCTATGTATTTCCGATGCATGATCTTCGCTTTACCTGCTCACAATGAGTATTGGAATTATTGTATCATGATGATCCTTTAATTCAGATGGTATCCTAAAAAAAAACTTAGCATTGATATTGATAGACAAGGCCTCCTGGTTCATATGCAGGGTGTTCCACTTGTGCTGACCGCCTCGAGTCGATTTTTGTCCAAAAGAAAAACAATAAGTACATCAGGCATATATTGTTCAGCTAGCAGAGGGGCATTAGCCAGCGTGACGGCCTTTCTCGTATATACGTACTTTACGAAAATATGAATAGCAGTAAATATTTTTAAACAGCACCATATACTTTTTATCTGGTAATGCACATCCTCTCCTCTAGCTCTGCTCGAAAAAGTGTCACATTTTACCATTCAAGAAAAAAATACGTAAAAATACTTAGCACGAACACCGGATAGGCAAAATAATGTGAAATCCTGTACCTACTTATGAATGGATTATTAATACGGGGCTGGACCCCATTTGTCCTTAATACAGCTGCGATTCTTCTTGGAATACTGGCATATAATGATTGTATAGTCTCCAGTGGAATATAAAACTACTCTTCTACCTCATGTAGTGACGAGGGAGATGGAAATCTGCTCCTGAGTCTGCGCTTCAATACCGCCCACGAGCTTCCGATAATGTTCAAGTCCGGGGACTGTGCTGGCTAGAGAAGACGCTGCAGTTCAGTTGCATGCTCCTCCCACCACGATTGTACTGTCCTCGCTGTGTGAATGGGTGCATTGTTGTCGTGAAATGTGCCATCATTGTTGGGGAACGACATTTGAATCATGGGTTGCACCTGATCACCTAAAATGTTCACATAATTGTTGCTGTAACACGGCCTTTGAGAGTAGTGATAAGACCACGCTTAACCGTTGGAATCAGGCAATCAGGATTGTAGGCTTCTTTTGACGTTCTCCAGACGTAAACCCAGCCATAAGTTGGAAATAACAAAAACGTTGACTCGTCGGACCATATGACGTGCATCCACTGAACAGCCGCCCAGGATTTATGCTCCTGACACCATCTTTTATTCTTCTTTGCGTTGGTTGTCGTCGCTAATGGTTTCGGTATAGCAGCTCTTCCATGAATATTAACTTTATGGAGTTTTCGGTGGATACTGTCGATAGATACGGCGTCTCGAAGGTGGCTATTGAGCTCTGCAGTTACTTTAGCCGCCCTAGTTTTGTGTTGTTTTGACACTCTTCGTGTTAGCGTACGACGATCTCTGTCACTTAGTTTTGATTTGAGCCCGCTATTACTTTTACACAATGATGTCTTCCCATGTTTTGTGTAGGCTGTCGTGACTATTGAAATTGTTAGTCTTGAAAGATTCCGTAAGTTGGCTGTCTTGGTTTCTGATGACCCAGCTAATCGGGCCCCCCACAATCTACCCCCTTTGGAATTCTGTTTGGTCTTTCACTGTGTAAGTAGGCTGTTTAGGTTTTTATATTGGTAACGCCACATAGCACTCTGTATGAAAATCGCTGGCTGTGCTGTGTGCAGTCTGTGGCTGGATGGCATTGTTGTAATATTCGCTATTGCAGTGTTGGGCAGTTGGATGGGAACAGCGCTTAGCGTTGCGCAGTTGGAGGTGAGCCGCCAGCAGTGATGGATGTGGGGAGTGAGATGGCAGAGTTTTGAGAGCGGGTGATCTGGACGTGTGTCCATCAGAGACAGTAAATTTGTAAGACTAGATGTCATGAACTGATATATATATTATGGCTTTTGAACACTATTAAGGTAAATACATTGTTTGTTCTCTATCAAAATCTTTCATTTGCTAACTATGCCTATCAGTAGTTAGTGACTTCAGTAGTTAGAATCTTTTACTTAGCTGGCAGTATTGGCGCTCGCTGTATTGCAGTAGTTCGAGTAACGAAAATTTTTGTGAGGTAAGTGATTCATGAAAGGTATAGGTTATTGGTAGTCAGGGCCTTTGTTTCGTAGGGATTATTGAAAGTCAGATTGCGTTGTGCTAAAAGTATTGTGTGTCAGTTTATTGATGATCTGAATAAGTAGAGAGAAATGTCTGTGCACGTTCAGTTTTGCTCAGCTGTTTGAAAATAAAATAACGTAAGGGGCTTATCAGCACAATCATTCATAAATTTTTCTAAGGGGACGTTACACGTCGACCTCGGCCTCTGAATGCAAACACGAAATGTGCACTACTCGTAAACAACCTGCACTGATGCCTAGTCCGCAGTGAATATGCACAGTCCAGCGCGACACGTGCGTTACCTGCGTTGCTGACGGTGAAACAAAACCATCCCATTACTGCCACTGTTCACATTATTTTGCCTGTCCCTTGTAATTGACTTGGGCTGTCCTATACTAACAGACAGTTTAGTTATCTGGGGTAACGTACCCGCCCCTCTTACTACAGCTGGTAGTAAACAAATGGAAACAAAAGAAAAATGCACACCAATCATTTATTCAACCATTTTCAGCTGAAGATACAATGTACACCAACGAAGAGATGGTAGAGATACTGCTCGTCTAAGGAGAATGTAAGTTATCGGAACAGTGATTGCTATAATTGTTTGCGACAGTGATAAGATTGTGTATTTCTGTTCACTTTTAGTGAAAATATAGACTTGCCATATAGTCCCGTATCGTAGCACGATCGCAAAATGAGTATCGCAGGCCAGCTGAAGGTGATGTGTTAGTTATTCCACAGCTTCAGTCACGGTGGGGACTCGCAACTGACAGCGGCACGCGCGCTTTAATGTGGCCGGTGCGGCTGCCGCGGCGCAGTGTGGGTAAGCCATCGCCGGCCTAATGAGGGGCTAGCCCAGCTTCTAGTGGCTGCCCCTGGCTGGCGGCCACTTTGCCGCAGACGTGGCCGGCGGCCGCTGACTGCAGCTCTCTGACGGCTGACGGACAGCTGGCGTGGCGCGGCCGCGCACAAAGAGCCGCATTTACATGGCGGCCAGGCCCCTGCCCACAAAAAGAAACTGCGGTAGCGAGGGGAGCCTGTTCCCGGCAGGCAAACGCCACATGAGAAGGTGCCGCAGTGAATTCTGAGGACCGTCTCCGTTTCTTCACCATCCCCTGCTAGTGGCTATGCGTCTTACGGTTGGTTGAATAATGAAGATATTTTAAGCGAAGTAAATCGTACATATACAAGATCTTACCTCAGCTGTTGAAAGAAAAGAATTGGACAGTATCAAAGGAATTAATATTTCGGAAAAGGTCCCCCTATTGCTGTTGTTATGGTCTTCAGTCCTGAGACTGGTTTGATGCAGCTCTCCATGCTACTCTATCCTGTGCTAGCTTTTTCATCTCCCAATACTTACTGCAACCTACATCCTTCTGAATCTGTTTAATGTATTCATGTCTTGGTCTCCCTCTTTCCTGATTTTTACCCTCCACGCTGCCCTCCAATGCTAAATTTGTGATCCCTTGATGCCTCAGGACATGTCCTACCAACCGGTCACTTCTTCTTGTCAAGTTGTGCCACAAACTCCTCTTCTCCCCTATTCTATTCAATACCTCCTCATTAGTTACGTGATCTACCCATCAAATCTTCAGCATTCTTCTGTAGCACCACATTTCGAAAGCTGCTATTCTCTTCTTGTCTAAGCTATTTATCGTCATGTTTCACATCCATACATGGCTACACTCCATACAAATACTTTCAGAAACGACTTCCTAACACTTAAATCAGTACTCGATGTTAACAAATTTCTCTTCGTCAGAAACGCTTTCCTTGCCATTGCCAGTCTACATTTTATATCCTCTCTACTTCGACCATCATCAGTTATTTTGCTCCCCAAATAGCAAAACCCCTTTACTACTTTAAGTGTCTCATTTCCTAATCTAATTCCCTCAGCATCACCAGACTTAATTCGACTACATTCCATTATCCTTGTTTTGCTTTTGTTGATGTTCATCTTATATCCTCCTTTCAAGACACTATCCATTCCGTTCAACTGCTCTTCCAAGTCCTTTGCTGTCTCTGACGGAGTGACAATGTCATCGGCGAACCTCGAAGTTTTTATTTCTTCTCCATGGATTTTAATACCTACACCAAATTTTTCATTCTTTCCTTTACTGTTTGCTCAATATACAGATTGAATAGCATCGGGAAGAGACTACAACCCTGTTACACTCCCTTCCCAACAACTGCTTCCCTTTCATGTACCTCGACTCTTATAGCTGCCATCTGGTTTCTGTACAAATTGTAAACAGCCTTTCGCTCCCTGTATTTTACCCCTGTCACCTTCAGAATTTTAAAGAGAGTATTGCAGTCAGCACTGTCAAAAGCTTTCTCTAAGTCTACAAATGCTAGGAACGTAGGTTTGCCTTTCCTTAATCCTTCTTCTAAAATAAGTCATAGGGTCAGTATTGCCTCACGTGTTCCAACATTTCTACGGAATCCAAACTGATCTTCCCCGAGGTTGACTTCTACAAGTTTTTCCATTCGTCTGTAAAGAATTCGCGTTAATATTTTGCAGCTGTGACTTATTAACCTGATAGTTCGGTAATTTTCACATCTGTCAACACCTGCTTTCTTTGGGATCGGAATTATTATATTCTTCCTGAAGTCCTCAAGAACATCACCCCTGTATAGACCCTCTATATACTCCTTCCATCTTTCTGATTTCCCTTCTTTGCTTAGAACTGGGTTTCCATCTGAGCTCTTGATATTCGTACAAGTGGTTCTCTTTTCTCCTAAGGTCTCTTTAATTCTCCTGTAGGCAGTATCTATCGTACCCCTCGAGAGATAAGCCTCTACATCCCTACATTTGTCCTCTAGCCATCCCTGCTTAGCCATTTTGCACTTCCTGTCGATCTCATTTTTGAGACGTTTGTATTGCTTTTTGCCTGCTTCACTTACTGCATTTTTGTATTTTCTCCTTTCATCAATTAAATTCAGTATCTCTTCTGTTACCCAAGGATTTCTACTAGCCCTCGTCTTTTTACTCACTTGATCCTCTGCTGCACTCACTATTTCATTCCTCAAAGCAACCCATTCTTCTTCTACTGTATTTCTTTCCCCCATTCCTGACAATTGTTCCCTTATTCTCTCCCTGAAACTCTGTACAACCTCTGGTTCTTTCAGTTTATCCAGGTCTCATCTCCTTAAATTCCCACCTTTTTGCAGTTTCTTCAGTTTTAATCTACGGTTCATAACCAAATAATTGTGGTCAGAGTCCACATCTGCCCCTGGAAATGTCTTACAACTTAAGACCTGGTTCCTAAATCTCTGTCTTACCGCTATATAATCTATCTGAAACCTTTTACTAGCAAATGACTTAATATTTCGGAGAAAGTCCAACTTCACAATATTCAATTTTAGTTGTTTTTTTTTATTTTTACTTCTACAAGAGGCAAGCGAACGGTAAAATGAAATTCAATAATGACACAGAGTTGTCGTATTTTGTTGTTTTTCGCCATTATATGAGCATCACCCTCACGTTTAGCATTACCTGTGTTTGATCAGGCATCCTGTCAGGATGTTTGTTCCTTGTCTCTATCAAGAAATATACGTGTCGTATCCGGGGCAGTTCCTCCAACTGAACGTGTTGTATACACTACTGGCCATTATAGTTGCTACACAACGAAGATGACGTGGTACAGACGCGAAATTTAACCGACAGGAAGAAGATGCTGTGATATGCAAATGATTAGCCTGTCAGAGCATTCACAAAAGGTTGGCGCCGGTGGCGACACCTACAACGTGATGACATGAGGAAAGTTTCCAACCGATTTGTCATACACTAACAGCAGTTGACCGTCGTTGCATGGTGAAACGTTGTTGTGATGCCTCGTGTAGGGAGGAGAAATGCGTACCATCACGTTTGAGACTTTGATAAAGATCGGATTGTAGCCTATCGCGATTGCGGTTTATCGTATCGCGACATTGCTGCTCGCGTTGGTCGAGATCCAATGACTGTTATCAGAATATGGAATCGGTGAGTTCAGGAGGGTAATACGGAACGTCGTGCTGGATCAACCATCTGCACGAACAGTTCGACGACGTTTGCAACAGTATGGACTATCAGCTCGGAGACCATGGCTGCAGTTACCCTTGACGTTGCATCACAGACAGCAGCGCCTGCGATGGTGTACTCAACGACGAACCTGGGTGCGCGAATGGCAAAACGTCATTTTTTCGGATGAATCCAGATTCTGTTTACAGCATCATGATGGTCGCATTCGTGTTCGGCGACATCGCGGTGAACGCACATTGGAAGCGTGTATTCGTCATCGACGTACTGGCGTATCACTTGGCGTGATGGTATGGGGTGCCATTGGTTACACGTCTCGGTCACCTCTCGTTCGCATTGACGGCACTTTAACAGTGGACGTTACATTTCACATGTATTACGACCCGTGGCTCTACCCTTCATTCGATCCTTACGAAACCCTACATTTAAGCAGGATAATGCACGACCGCATGTTGGAGGTACTGTACGGGCCTTTCTGGATACAAAAAATGTGCGACTGCTGCCCTGGCCAGCACATTCTCCAGATCTCTCACCAACTGAAAAAGTCTGGTCAATGGTGGCCGAGCAACTGGCTCGTCACAATACGCCAGTCACTACTCTTGATGAACTGTGGTATCGTGTTGAAGTTGCATGGGCAGCTGTACCTGTACACGCCATCCAAGCTCTGTTTGACTCAATGCCCAGGCGTATCTAGACTGTTATTACGGCCAGAGGTGGTTGTTCTGGGTACTGATTTGTCAGGATCTATGCACCCAAATTGCTTGGAAATGTAATCACATGTCAGTTCTAGCATAATGTATGTGTCCAATGAATACCCGTTTATCATCTGCACTTCTTCTTGGTGTAACAATTGTAATGGCCAGTACTGTAGCTGGAATTTAACTTCCAAATATTCGTCAGAGAGCACTTGCAGCTGACGAGAAAATGTATGTGGGACTAAATCATATATGCTTACTCTACCGTTAACAACCACTGGTCAGCAACTTGAGCAGCGCATTCGACTACACCGCAAAATATGACAAATCCGAAGACGTGTTGCTATATGCCTTCGTACATTTAAAACCTAAATAATGAATGTCCGTATCTGTCTGATGATGTGTCAGAGGAAAAAGTGGGAGTTGGTATGGAAAACATACGACATAGGGGATCCAGAATTAGAGGCAAACAAATCTTTGCAAGACTTGCGATCAATAATGGCACAAATAAAATTTTCTTTAGAATTTGTAACGTCGTCGGGGGAAGCGGCAATCAAACAACTATTCAAGTTGGTTTCTAGAATCTATGTGTCTGAGCTCAGACCATCGGACTTGCAGAAATATAACATTCACACAGTTCCAAAGACAGCATGGCAGATAAGTGTGAGAACTTTTGAACAATCAGCTTAACAAATTATGCATCCAAGTAGCCGACAAGGATTATGTACAGAATAATGGAAAGAAAAACCGCAGAAGTGTTTGATGACTCTCATTTTGACGTTAGGGAAGGTAAAAGCAGAAGAGTAGCATGACTCATGTTCCGTTTAATAATTGACGCAATACGTAAGAAAATTCAAGACACGGTCTACCTACAAAACTATTCGACAATGTAGAACGGTTTAAGGTCTTCGAAATTATCAGCAAAATAAATACCTGTAAACTACAGGACAAGAGTTGTAGCATACAATATGTACTATAAACAACAAGAAAAAGTAAAAATGTAACATCGCAACGAAGCGCCCGAATTATAAATGCAACAACACCAGGATGCAGTGTTACGTCCTCACTGTTCAGTCTGTAAAACAAAGAAGCAATGACAGAAATAAAAGTATGTAAATCTGCAGGATTGAGTGGCCGTTGTTACTGTAGTTAAAATCTTCTGGGTTATTAGGCCGCTTCATGTTTCTTCTAAAATATTCGACGTTTCGACCCCTCTGCTGGGATCTTCCTCAGGATCTTTTGGTGTCCACTACTTCTAGCAGTAGTGGTGACGATGATCCCTGCAGAGCGGTCGAAACGTCGAACATTTTACAAGGAACATCACACGGCCTAACAACTCAGAAGATTTTAGCTTAAGAAATAACAGTAAATTGAGGACTCAGATTAAGGTTCCGTGTAAAACAACATCATTGACAATATTCAGTGAATGTGAAGAAAAGTTTCAAAAAGTGATACATGAAATAAACGCTTTGGTGTGCACACGTCATGCAGCGAGAGTAAATAGAAGAAAGACGAAAGTAATGGGGAAAACCAGGATATAAGGAGTAGTAAATACGAGATTAGTGACAGTTGTAGGGGCTGTGATAGGTTCACTCTTGATTGTGGCCATACCTCGCTCAAGGTAGAAATCAAGATCACCCATTAGCCTCCCCTCTTCCATGTCCTGTGCTCTAGGCCAATTGACACAGATAAAAATGGTCAGAACAACCGGCTTAACCTGCATGGTTGCCAGATTTAGACACGATTGTGGCTCAAATTTATTGCTGTTGTTTGTCACCTTTCACTTCCAGCTGTATCTTATGTATGTTACCACTACAATTTATTACATGAATATGATTTATGGCCCAGAAGCGGCTGTTTCGCTAAAATTTTTACTTCTTCCAAATTTAAAAATTGTAGGAAATTAAAAGAAATCCAACATTTTTTATGTTTTAAAATACTGTTCCACAAACAAAACTATCACACATGAAGCAGAGACTTCATGTATTACTTGTTACCCAGGATGGAAAACGACTGGAAATTCAAAAAATGCCTTATAGGTAGCTTGAGCGACAATTACTGTTGCATTATCGTCTTGTGGACATAGACCGCAAGTAAAAATGGTTGCTATTCCATTACCAAATAGGATATACACACAAACAGTACGTAACGTATAATGTACACCACTGGCATGGAAGAAATACACTACAAGTCGCACAGAAGGCATCGCTTAGTTTCGGTGATAGCCCCTAGTTCCTTGTTTAATAATTACCACAAGTATTTTTTACCCAGCTGCTCTGTAACACTAGATATGGTAGTAAGGAGTGGACCAGTGACGATATCTTTATTAATAACAATGACATTGAGCAGTGAGCGCAACTCCCAGACCACAGCCATCATCGTTGACAGTGTTCTAACTGATGCCAGAACATCAGCAGCTAGCAATGACTGCCCTCAGCACCTCTGCAGATTCAAGGCACTGTGACACCCCCCCCCCCCCCCTGCTCACAGTGCAGAATCCAATAGTTATCACCGAGCGCCCACCCTCTGCAGACAGCTTCAAGTGCTGCATGTGACCAGGTGTTTATAGAGAGAGCTTCATTTAACATCTCCACGCTTGATTCCAGCGCAATGAGGAGAGATATTTTGAGATGACTGTCTAATTGCAGCCGGCCGCGGTGGTCTAGCGGTTCTAGGCGCGCAGTCCGGAACCGAGCGGCTGCTACGGTCGCAGGTTCGAATCCTGCCTCAGGCATGGATGTGTGTGATGTCCTTAGGTTAGTTAGGTTTAAGTAGTTCTAAGTTCTAGGGGACTGATGACCACAGATGTTGAGTCCCATAGTGCTCAGAGCCATTTGAACCATTTTTGTCTAATTACAATATTTATTCCGACAGTGTACATAGGCTACAAACAGTGCTAAGCTCTGCAGTGGACGTACTTTATTAAGGTATATATATATGCTATTGTTTGCCTCTTATGTACTGTAACTTAATTTCGTCTGATAAAGTGTGTTTACACCATTTATTCGACCTATGCACTATTTAATTTGATGTATAATGCTTCTGTCATTGCTATGTTTCAAAAAGAAGGTTATAGATGTTGATGGAAAAAGTTGTTTTATAAACAAGCCCATTACATACATTTCACTCCAAAGCTGCAAAAATTCTCGCTATTTAACTAATTGTAAGTTAGAGTCACTAGATGACATGCACACAGGATTTTGAACCATATGGCTGGTAAATAGGTCGATCTGAGAGTTGTTTTGACATATAAGTAAGCAAATCCTGGGCTGGTGATTCATCTCTGCGTTATAAATGCTGTTGAAAAGGTTTTAAGTGTGTCGTAATATTCTAAGTGATTCATATCACGATGCAGCTTCACCTTAGCATTAGAGAGAAAGCCATCCCAACCCCCAACCAAGACTAATATCACTATGAGAAAAATAAACCGCTAAAAGCTGCACTGACATTTTACGGAACGACACAATGGATTTACCTCTCCACCTCTAGTTGATCCACACCTGAGTTCTGCATACCATTTACAATAGGTAACATTGTATACATGAGCTTTACGCAGATGATGATATGGCCTTTACGAAGATTGTACTGGAGTTCAGATGCATAACACCTGCATATCACAATACCGTGTTTGCTGTGGAGTACTGTATTCATTTAACCTCTGTCCATGATGCATTTGCGACGAAAGCAAATTGCAAGCGTTTCTTGCAGTTGCCTTGGCCCACTCTCTTTGCGCTAGCAGTTTAAAGTCTACCTTTATGACCGCTATTTTCGCCACATGCTCCCTTGAACCTATTGACCCCTTATAGTTGCTCGTAGTGCACAGCGTAATCAACATTTTGCATAGACTACCTGATCTATAGTATGTGGACTACTAGCAAACATGAGTACAGGGTGTGTGTGCTAGTCAAAATACAGAACATATCCAACTCCAATTGGATGAAAGGAATTACTGTTTTTAAATCTCTGTATCAACTCTAAGATCTCATTGTAGTCATCCTGCCAGATGTGTGTGGAAAAAAGTAGTATGTTACCCAGGACGTGCGCTCTCCGAAGGTCAATACTAAGTAATAAGAAACGCTCTCTTGTAGCGAATAAGACTGGTTTTTCATTTAGCATCTCTGTAGCAATCACATGCTGCTTTGTGCTGAATCTTGTCTCTCTCTTCCATTAATCCAATGTGGTAAGTATCCTGATTCGGTGAAACAAACGTTCTGTAAGGTACTCTTTTTTCAGATCTTCAGCCAAGCTGCTTCTTGCAGCACTGTACAAGACCCCTACCCTTCCCCTTAATTCGTTGAATGCAGGCACATTCCATAACCCATAGCGATACCTAGCAAATGTCTTTGCTTCTCATGTTAAATATAACTTGATTATATGAAATAACTTCTCACCCATCCAGAAACGCAACCTAGTGGCTGCCACTAAGTTACCTATAAATGACAACACATCCTTCACTGACTTGGCCGAAAAGAGTCAACCAATCTGTCGGCAGCTGTATTTAATGAGTAAGTGGCCAAACTGATTCAGGCCATGTCCTCCTTCATAGCAACTACCTATTCACGTATCTCTGTGTTATCCATTATATGGTCTTTATGTAAAATAATCGGGTATTTACACTGCAAAAACTTCCCATTGCAGCCTCGAGCCTGTGGAATGATATTGGTAGGAAACCATAGTGGCAGTTTGTAGTCATCCTCTACAGCAACTCTTTCCCCAAAAAACCAAAGACTCAGTTTTCGTTCGTCTGATCTAGATGAGCCTATTTCCCACTTTTCACGTTCACTGGACGTAAAGGATTAATTTACTGAATAGAGTCCAACTTAATTATACTCGATACATTGGTTCCTTTTCTTAAGACATGTGCAATAATGTTATTTGTAGGAAACAATGTTTAGCAAAAAATGTGTTATACAGCGTATTTTGCTCTCTCCAGCATAACATCTGTTATTGTGTATGTCTATTGCAATGTAAACACGCAGAATATCCAAAACATCTACTTTTCTCCCATGTCCCCACATCCAAAGGATCATGTATGTCATGCTGGCGGTTCCAGTGATGCACATCTGCTGCGCCACGCCTCGAGTGACTCCAGCTACGAGCGCATTCTGCCACTGCAATATACAATGGCCAACAGCAGCTGCATCATCCCAGTCTCAGTCGCTGTCCTCGTCAGACTTCACGTTAGTGAGCCTTCAACAGTTCACTCATGCATTAGTAGGGGGGCCTGACACTGAAGGCTCTCTGTTTCTTGTAACAGCTGAACTTTATTGCTGTTTGTTCTTTTGTTAAGTTTCCTTGCAACGCCTGAAGTGCGCTACAATTTAAGTAAAGCTTCCGTTTATTGTATTTGCGTGTTCACTAATCACTTCTGCTCCTGTCCAGCTTCGCTATGATGACAACTGTTGCACCAAAGTTGTGTACAAAAGTAGTACACAACAATGCACACTAGCCTGTATTTTTCTCTGTCACAATAATACCACATTTTATTACCAGAATACTTAAAAGAAACTGCATACACTGCATTCGACATTGTCGCCCACTACCCCAGTACTGTCAATATGTGATCCAAGAGTATTTTATTCTGATATAGAACAATTAAGGTACAACATATATCACTACATGTGTGCTTAATAGTCGAAATGTTATTTGTTCGATAAGTAATATAGAAAATCGTTATTTTTTGATGCCATCAGAGTTCTATAGCCCTACATGACAAGCAATATAAATATTGAAAGGGTACAGTACCGCCCGACATTGAAAATAGGTACAACATTTTTCGTTAGTCTTGTCAGAACAACATATTTTTTGTAATGGTAACTCAATTTCACTTAATACACCGAAGCCGGATACCAGTGTAGGAAAGAAGGACAATTTATTTATTTAATCGATCACATCCGCACTCCCACAAAACAAATCCCTATATCCAATTTGGTGAGATCTGTGAAATGAATGAATGTATGGTCGTCTGCTAACCGCAGATAGTGTATGTGCAATATATGATCATCTTTGAGACAGTCCTTCGGTCACCTTTGGTGGAACCTAAGAGATGAAATTTACCTGAGCTTTGAGCGCCTGAAATGTGGCTGGCCAATACGGTAGCATGGTGCTCGCCCACCTTGAGGGAGGTGCGAGATGACCTGAAGAATGGCCATGTTTCAGCACTCTGCCGCTGGATCTAGTGTTGGTAAGAGCTGTCTTAGGTGTGCTCAGTAGAGACAAAAGAATGGAGACATGGTATGCATGTGAAATACTTAAGAGTAGTTTGGAATAATTATTTCTCTATTTCAGGAACTTTTGTGGGGAGAATTAAATGACAAGCAGGTAATAAATAGTAAGGGGATCGTAGTAATCTACGGAAGTGACCAACGGTCACAATGAAACCACGTGCAGCACTAAGTTGAAATACTTCCGAGTGCTAAAGTTAAGCAGAATTACTGACGTGTGTATTATAAGTTGCAAATATTTAAGAAATGGCGTGTGCAGGACTTGAAATTAGAGACGAGTACTTCCACGTGGTGATCATTGTGTTAGTCTCAATCAGTGTATGAGACAAAGGATAAAGAGAAACACTCGTCCATGGTATCAGTTGAGGACTCGCGTGTGTGACGAATATGTTCTTAATATTACTTTAAGTATTACGCTTCCGTGTGACACTAGAATCAAACTCTAATACTCTGAGAAAGAAACAAGGTGAGTCAGCCGTCTATCCAGCAACGTCACTTGGCTTGCATTGCACAGGAAGACGTACATTTATCCTCCAGAGTTCGTAGTAGGAAATAAAAGTTACGAGGTGGGGCAGTGCCGTTTGAAACTGGGATGCATACTAATTGAAGTGGGAAAGCTGAAAGTGATTCTAACGTTGTGACTATTGTTTGTGTTGTATTCTATGTTGCCAGTGTGATGTATTTCATGTAATTTAAGTATGTGTGGTTTGCTTGGGAGAGTAGAAAGATAGGTTCAGAGGCAGTGGGTTATGAATGTTCCTTTCTGTACCACTCGGTCTGGAGTAAATTTTCGTGATGATGGGTGTGAGATTCGAAGTGTGAGATACAGCAAAAGATCCACCATCCTATCCAGAAAGTGCACTGTAGCGTTAGATAATTACGAGACCATAAGATAGAGAATCACCAATGTAAAGTCATGCCCACTGGGCGGAGTTTCTCATGTATAATTATTGTATAAAATGTAATGGTGTGTTTAGGTTATCTTTGAATCATAATAGAATTTATCGGAATAAAAAAAGATAGTGAAAAGAAAAAGATTGGTGGCTTTGTTCTTCGAATAGTGTGTAGTAATGATATCCAGAATTTATAATGTGTGCGCCATTCATATTCAGTACGATGGCCACGTGTTGAACAAAGCCGTTGGGTAAGAAAGAAAATGTGATACTGCCAGAGCATAGTGAGCAGAGTTGTGTAAATTACTAACAGTCAGATGTGCGTTATCCGTTTCCGTTGCGTAATATTCAAACAGGAGAATAATTTGTAGCTTAACTGTGAATAGTAGAGCTCATAATCAGTCATTGATGTTTTGCGATAAATAAGAATAAATCCACTCGCTTGGCAGACCACTCATCTTGCAGGCCTGACTGCTTGATGCCACAATATGAGCGAGGCATGTGTGTGCCTCTCAATATACATAGTGTTTACCTAGACGCAGAAACATTTATGGATGGAGGAAATTTAATGATGTGTATTTACTAATGCGTAAGCCTTAGTGTCTTTTTAATGTGAAACGAACAGTGCATTCAACCCATCCAACCATATGGAAATTCCAAAATAAAAAACGTAATATAATGCCAACCAACTATTACGGCAGTAGCAGGAAGATGACGTGTTTTTGAGAAAGTAATATGGACAAGTCAGATTTTGGTAGAATGATCAAATGTTTTTAACTGCCTCACACTGCATTATTACCATGTGTCTCCCTGAGGTCAACGAAAATCCTACCTTCCTCCTTTCCCATTCTCCTGATGTGGGCTAAGTGGATGAGTTAAAAATGGTGGAAAAACTAAAGGTGCATAATTCTGTTGGTCAGGAGAGCTGGCTCAGCCTACATCATTTGCAGATATATGTAGAATGGTGGATCAAACTCATTGCCATTATTAATGACCTGTCTCTTTCAGGCACGACTATTCAATGTTATCGCTGCAGTTTCATGATTTACGAATCAAAAATTGCGGGAAAACTGGATCAGGCTGCGTGGTTTCCCGGTTTAGCCCCAATTAGTGTAATTCAAATGGGGGAGGGGGAGGAATTAAAAGCGATTTTATACTATTGATGCCGGTCGTTGTGGCCGAGCGTTTCTAGGCGCTTCAGACCGAAACCGCGCTGCTGCTACGGTCGCAGGTTCGAACCCTGCCTCGGACATGGATGTCTGTGATGTCCTTAGGTTAATTAGGTTTAAGTAGTTCTAAGTCTAGGGGACTGATGACCTCAGATGTTAAGTCCCATAGTGCTCAGAGCCATTTTTCCATTTTTTATACTATTAGTTAGAAAGCTGGGTTTGGCTGCGTGGTTGCCTGATTTACCCCAAAGTAGAAGGCGATGCTGCAGTCGCTTACCTCCACTATTCATCCAGACATCAGATGGAACCATCCATGTTCTGTACACTGTAGAGAAAGGATCAACATCATGAAGCTTCACTAGTAGAGCTATGCCGCCTACAGACAGGATTGAAAAAGAAAACTGACTTGCACAGTGGAATATGTATATTAATCTATTCCTCACTATTCATTATTATTATTATGAGTATGTGCTTTTTTCCATTTTCCACAGCACTGGAACAGAAACCAATGCTGCTTGATTTTTTGGACCATGAGACTCAATTGTATACTGACTTCGAGTTTCTGTTGTCTTCACTGTCACTGCTCATTGAGCAGAAATCAACACTTGACATTTTGGAGCAGGATTAACAGTGTTAACTGCAACAGCAGCACCACTCACTGATCTGCAACTACATGGTTCCAGGATACTACGGTTCACAACTGCATACAGTTTCATTGTGAGTGAATCAAAACGTGTAAATACAGGTACACAAGCAGATAGTGAGTGTGAGGTAATAAGTGAAATTGAGAATGGGTCAACGTGGTGCTGAAGTCTGGTTTACAGAAAGTGAGTGGGATGAGGTTTGTGGAAAGATGGAGTACGTTGATGCCCAGATGACGACGGAGTGCAATCCATCTCATCCCCCTCCAGATCTCCGCTACTTTGGCATTATAGTGTCCATCATCAAGATATATGGGGAGGCAACGCTCAGTGAGACTTCTGGGGAGTTTTCCATTTATTTACATTATTAGAGTGATGTGAACTAGTATGGTCTGTATGATGCAATCTTGACTGAGCAGACAGGCTGAATCGTCGACAACCGGACGTCAAAGCAGTATTCAGTGACTTTGTAAGCATCTTGTGTGCGCATAATGCACCTGCGAATGGCTTGTAACAGTGTATACATTCATATATTCATGAAGTACCAAGGATTTCCTGATGGAATACCTAGACATATTACTGTTACAATAGCTTTGAATGCAATATAAGGTTCATTTAAGGCATATAAAAACAATTTTTGGGAAATATTACAGAGGGGAACGCTGTAGAAAAAAGAGAAAGACTATTTTTTCTACAAATGTAAATGAAAATGTGTCAAATATATCAAATACATATTAATATTTCTTTAAAAATGTTTCAGTTTTCTCATTGCATGCCGTCATTTAATGTGATTTAAGAGTTTATAAAGATGTGACCGTCACTGTAGCTCAGTGAATACGGTAACTGAAGAGGGAATAGAGTGATCTCATTATTATTATTCCCAAATTGAAGAATCTACAGTGACTGCAAATTTGTGGAAGGGTATTTTTTTTGGAAAAACACATATAATGTATTGTGAAAATTTTTTACATGTTTCCTTTTCAGACTGAATAGCACAGTTTCATAGGAGGAGGTTCATTAATTTGACATACGTATCAAAATAATCGTAAATAGAAATAAACGTATCACCCCGAAGTACCTGAGGTAACTTGTAAAATCTGTGTGGCCTACCTCACAAAATGGTCATAAATTTTCTAGGAAACTAATAATTGTAGCGTTCAACTTACAGCACTTTTCAATTTACAAATTTCAAACAGCGCCCTGATGCAGATTTTTGTATCTAACAAGGGACCCCTTGAGCACGAGGTATCAAAAGGCGAGTGATGTTTACGGCATTCGACGTCTCACATATTTTCTACCATGCAACCACAATATTGGCTGCTAGTGGCAGTAGGGGGCGAGACTGGAGTTATGGGGTGGTCAACACAGCATGAGGCCATGGAGCGTAGCTTATCTGGTTAGTCAACGAGTAACGCAAGACAGAGCTAGAGTACTAGTGGTGTTGATACAAATAAACAAAGCAAACATTGCGTTGTATCTACAACAACTGTTGCCGAAGTTGATATTTCGTCAGAAAGGAATCCATGGAATTTGCAGAGCGAGAAAGAAGAGGCAGATGAAATATTAGCGTTTCTGCAATGTGAGTCAGTGGAAAGTCTGGTGTCGTATGCTCTCGACCTTGCGGACAATGTCTACGAGGAGAACAATCATGACGATATGTGCTTAACAAGTGAAAGTATTACTGGAACAGATATCGAAGCATGTAGTACATCATCCGTGTCGGACAGGGAGACACGTATTCCGTATCCAGTGAAACGTAGAGAGCGCAATCGTTGCCCTAGGAGTGGATACTAAAATCAATTACGTACAGAGAAGATCACCCGAAGTAAAAAAAAACAGTTATGAACAGATTTCGAGTAAGTCCACAGCAAAATGACCGTGTAATACATAAGAAAAACTATGGATATTCAAGGGAGGACAAGACGCACTTGTTACATAAACTGATGTTTGCGCATTTGAATGATGCTCTATACAATTTACAGGATGTGCATGACAGTGATCTATCTACTACACTTCGTCCGTCAAACTGCGCGTGACATATATTACAGTGATTTCAAGGGAAGCTGAATTGTACGACATAAGATAACAAAATTTCAAACAAATAGTCAATTTGACGATGCACAGAAAATTGCGGTATCGGTCCGAAAATTTGTGGATGAGATAAACAAACCTATCCAGTCTGTTTGCAAGACATTCCTTTTCAACTCCTACCATTCGGCATTTGAAGAGGAAAAGAATACGAAAGGAACCCTGGAAATCAGAAGTATCAAGACAATTGTATCAAGATCAACTATCACATTGTCTTCACGCATGCGTACACAATTGAGCCCCCGATAATCTGGATGGTAAATTGGCTGGAAAGTTGTTTATTATACTACGAGTTGGAGGTGCTCGGCCCCGCGATTCTTTCTCTTCTACGTGATGTTGCAAGGGCTGTAGGGAATATTTATGTCACAGCAAGTAAGGGTGGGAAATAGGGCGTAAGATAACTACATTTATGGTATGAGCACTGCTTTTGGCCAATAGCTACTCATAATAGCTTGCTTTTGCTTGATTCCTGGTCTGCGTGTAGAAATCGTTCTCCTTTAGAGTAAACTATCCCTCATGAAAAGTGTGTGTATTGTAGTTCATACCACTTGTAACCACTGGACAAATTCAGCCTCTGGATATTGGTTTTTTATGTGACTATAAGACAAGTTATCGCACTGTCTGGCCTTAAAGGGTCTGACTGTCACTCAGTGAGCCCGGGTTAGATTCCTGGCGGGGACGAAGATTTTTCCGCTCGGTGCCAGGGTGTTGTCCTCATCATCGTTTCATCACCATCGACGCGCAAGTCGCCCAGTATGGCGTCAACTGGGAAAATGGCTTTGCAAATGGGCGGCGAAACTTCTCAGGTGGGAACTCAAGGCTATCAATGCCTCACTATCATTTCATTTCATTGCCAATTTGAATTCTATATACACTCCTTAAATGTGGATGGATACCTAGCTCAACGTGCCCAGTTTTTAGCTCCCAAGACGTTCGCCTTCGATCTTGGAGACGCAAACCTTGGTGATCATGCTGGAGCACCGTTTTTCAGTCGGTTTTAATGGTGCAAGTTAATGATTTGTTTTGAGCATTTCTTGAATGTCGACGATGTTGATTTTGTGAAGCGTAATACATACATACCATGGAAGGTTGATTTCTGCACCTCCCGTACACTTATTTTCTGTCACCCTCCGGATATATATGGTGAGTCACTAGCAGTTAGTATTTTTCCTGTCAAAATTGTTGATATACCTGTAACACTTACAAATGATCCTTTTTAAAGACCAAATTTGCAACCTCGAACTCACGGGGTTCCTAGTGAGCCCACACACAAGTTATAAGTATTAAAACTCTCCTTTAACTTTTGAAACGATATTTAAAAGCTATGAGACGATTTAATACTTGAATAGTAGCATGTGTAAAGGAAACAGAAAAAACCGCAAAGAATTAATGTATTTTAGAGAGACAACTGTGTTAACAGTTAGGCAGGCACAGTATGTCGACCAAAAATAAATAGCCGTTAGAGAAATCCCAAAAGACATGAAGCATTCCTTGCCTCGTTACTTCTAGAAAGAGTTATTTGTGAGAGTTTGTGGTAAGTAAACACGAGAGTTGCTCACGGAAGAAGAGTTTGATATAAAATGGATATAACTGGAAGAATTTATGATGAATACCAGGAGGCAATGAAGTTTTGTTATCCTGAAACTTAACTGGGTACCCATTAGTTTCGTAAACATTACGCTTTATACCTAAATTTCCATTTCCTTCAACATCACTACCCCATCTTTTAGCCCAGTGCTTGCCAACCAGCCTTCCTGAGACCGTTACCTGAGAGTGTAATCACGTAATAGCTAGTACCCCCTTCCCCTCCACTATCAACATTAAGGCCAGATAAGCGTTTAAATGAAAAATTATTTTCTTTGAACACATTTATGTTCAGAATGACGACAGGTAAATGACATTTACTTTTTATATGTGTTTTATTAGCTCACGAGGTAACTGATACAGGTTATTTCTAGCAACCGTCTATTACACAACCATGAAACAATTCTCAGTGCATCACGAATGCTATCTGCAACTTCTCAGAAAAGAATGCTATCGACAACGAGAATAGACAATTGTTGCCAAAAATGTTTCCTCTCTACTCGCCTCGCTAGCAAAACTTGCTCGCTCGCATCCTGCACCCCCATTTCAATTAAAAATGACTATACTATATTTGCTGTTTGTAAATCATTTGATTGTCGTGTTCCTTCTCCTGAACTGCAGAAATTGGAAGACACGCCGACAATTCTTTGTGTCTCACGGCTGCCTCTAATAATAATAATAATAATAATAATAATAATAATAATACAGTGTAGGCCCTGAGACAGAGTAGCAGCCATTAGATAGTTACTGACGGTTGTGCAGTCAATTAGTTGTTCATGTGTTGCGAAGTGAATAACGAAGGAAATTCTGATCCATTGCGGTAACTACCTATAACTTAAAGAGGGAATCTTCATGAAGTATTTAAGCATATGTGACAGACACGTCTGTCTTACTGTTATGTAAGCATGGTGCAAGGTACAAAGTATGTGTGTAGTGGGTGGACTATGTGACGAAGATGTTCATACATTCATCAAGCTGTAACCTCCACCACATTCTGTCACGCACGAATGCCAGAAGTTCGCAGAAAAAAAAACTGATTATAGATAAGTAAAGTCATCAGTATTACAGGCCGGCCGCTGTGGACGAGTGGTTCTAGGCGCTTCAGTCTGGAACCGCGCGACCGCTACGGTCGCAGGTTCGAATCCTGCCTCGGGCATGGATGTGTGTACTGTCCTTAGGTTAGTTAGGTTTAAGCGGTTCTAAGTTCTAGGGGACTGATAATTTCCCTTGTTAAGTCCCATAGTGCTCAGAGCTATTTGAACTACTTGAAGTATTACAGTCTTAAGAAACAGTAATAATTGTAATGATCTTTCAAAAATAAAACTTTTGTTTTTGCCTCTCAGAAAATTTCTTTTTACCCGTCTGTGGTTATTTACCCCCAGGTTGGGAATCACTGGATTGGTTAAATATGGTTCAGAAAATAGTTCTGCTGTAGCGTCTCCATCTGATGATGAACTTGCAGTGGCTCGAGAACTATTTAATGCCACAGCAATTTTTATCAAAATCAAAAAGCTGCTGGTTGCATATCATATCTACTCTTATTCGGGTCGTAATCAGTAACCCATTGCCATGCCTATCCGCAATGAGGAGCAGTACCCTCCATTTATTAGAATAAACCAGGGGAACTTCGTCACAACAGAACTTCATTATTCTACCTGTGATCTCCATTAGCCTGTCGCGGTCGGTCCGTCAGTCGTGGCGCCATATTTGGCGTTTACCAGACGACGGACCTCAGAGTTCCCAGATTTAATGCCACGGTAATTTTTATCAAATTCAAAAAGCTGCTGGTTGCATATTATATCTACTCTTATTCGGGTCGTAATCAGTAACCCTTTGCCATGCCTATCCGCATTGGTGAGCAGTACCCTCCATTTATTAGAATAAACCAGGGAACTTCGTCACAACACAGCTTCATTATTCTACCTGTGATCTCCATTAGCCTGTCGCGGTCAGTCCGTCAGTCGTGGCGCCATATTTGGCGTTTACCAGACGACGGACCTCAGAGTTCCCAGATTTAATGCCACGGTAATTTTTATCAAATTCAAGAAGCTGCTGGTTGCATATTATATCTACTCTTATTCGGGTCGTAATTAGTAACCCTTTGCCATGCCTATCCGCAATGGTGAGCAGTACCCTCCATTTATTAGAATAAACCAGGGAACTTCGTCACAACACAGCTTCATTATTCTACCTGTGATCTCCATTAGTCTGTCGCGGTCGGTCCGTCAGTCATGACGCCATATTTGGCGTTTACCAGACGACGGACCTCAGAGTTCCCAGATCACGGCAGCAATACGTCTTCGGAGAACAGCGCACATCTGTGTGCATGCAGTACCTGTGGTCCCGCAGCAGAGCAGCAACCAGATAGATGGCAGGAGAGAAATAATGGCGCGGACTGGGCTGGCTAGGGGGATGGGGGAGGGGAGGGCAGAGAGAGCGAGAGAGCCGTGCGGTACCGCGCGCGCCGTCGCAAGCTGGAAGACAACGCGGGTGCACGGAACAATAAGTCGGAGAAACAATTGTTGAGGCGATGCTATCAGCGGGGGACACGAGACATTACACGCCGCCGCGGCCATTCATAAGGCAGGCCGGCGTCCCGCCGCGCCGCTGTCCGCGGGCGAGCGCTCTCGCAGGTACGTGTGGCTGTGTGGCAATCACCCCGCCAGCCGGGCAGCCGGCCCCCCACAATTGTCATTAAGGAGGAGGCGCCGGAAGGGAGCAGCGACTCGCCTTTCGCGGAAGTTTTCGGCAGCTGCGAGCGGACCACCACGTGCTGACGCGCCTCCTGAGTCGGCCCAGCTCACGAGTTATTGAACGCGCTTGCGCAACAGAGTTTATTCGCGAAAGCTGTAATTGGGAACGTGCGTTATGAAATACGAATCACGAAAGAGCCTCTGTCATAGCGGGTAATTGTCTGTGTATTTATGCATGCGGCCGGCGCGGCAGAGCCTTTCTAAACACGCATCGTTAGTGGAGAGAAGTACGAGGGTGGTCGCCAGAACAGCGGAGGAACGCCGCGCGTATCTTCTCCAGAATGCAACCGTTCCTCAGATCATTAGTGAAATGCATGACAATCATCATCATCATCAAATCGGCGATCGAGGACCCTGTAGATCATGCCCCGATCTCACAATGCTCCTCCATAGATGGCGATCTTGTGTACTTTGGATCCAGTTGTCACGAACTCCTAGGTGGCAAAGGTCTTTGTGTGGCTCATCCTCCCATCCCTTTCTGGGTCTTCCGATTGGACGGGTACCATTAGGTCTTCCCATAAGGACGGCTTTCGCCCGAGAAGTGTCTGGTCTCCTAGCAATGAGGCCTGCCAAGTTTATTCTCCGAGCTTTCAGTTTTTGAACGATATCACAGGCTCCTACCTGGCGTAGGTCTTTCTGTAGCTCCTCCTCCCATCGCTTTCTGGGTCTTCCGATTGGACGATTACCGTCAGGTCTTCCCATCTGGTCTCCTAGCAATTTCGCCCGCGAAGCTTATTCTCCGCGTTTTCAGTTTTTTAACGATGTTCGATTACTTCATCAGCTCATACAATTCTCGGATTTTTCTACATCTCCACGAGATCCCTTCCTGGACAGGTCCAAAAATCCTTCTCATAATTTTTCTTTCGAAGACCCCAAGTTTTCCTCATTCTTCTTTGTTGTGCTTAGGGTTTCTGTCTCATACAACAATACTGGCACTATCACTGCGTTGTATGTTTTAGGTTTGGTCTTAACTGACAGATTCTTGCATGACATTACCTGCTTTAGACTGAAATAAGTTTTAGACCCATTCACAATAATTTGATTTATTTCCTGTTTAAATTATTTTGCCTGTTGAACAATGTACCAAGCTATTTAAAATTTTCAATTTAGCACATTTCCAAAGTCATTAGGGACTTCTCTTGATATCTCGATTACCTCAGTCTTTTCTGCATTATTCCGTAACCCGATCTTACTTGCATTTTGTGCTAGATCCTCTACAGTTTCTGCCATCTCTTCCTCTGATTCTGTTAGAACTGCGATGTCGTCTGCATAGCCCAATAAATTTGTCCGACCATTTAGCGTCACCCCTTTGTTCCCACTTTTCATTTCTCGGATTACTTTCTCTAGGACCAGATTAAATAACAGTGGCGAAATAACATCACCTTGTCTCACACCCGTTCTGATATGGAATTCTTTGGACAGTTCACCTACGTATGTGCACACCTTCACCATATTTATTAACTTCATCGGTATACCAAGATCTCTCAGGATGCTGTACGTACTTAATCTGGGAACGGATGACAAGCACTACCGATTTCGGTTAATCAAAGGAACATACATATTAGGAAGGTATGGAAACTACACTGTAAGACACAAAAAAAGGAAAAGAAAAATGACGCACCGCTAAGTAATTATCTGAATGCGATGAACATCTGTAGATATTCTTTACATGCACGTACGAGCAAATGATTAGAATAGCAGAAAAATTCAATGATTTAATCAAGAGAAAGAGGTTCACAAATCGAGTAAGTCAATACCGCGTTGGTTCACCCGCGTCCCTTACGCAAGCAGTTATTCAGCTTGGCATTGGTTGATAGATCAGTTAGATCTCATTCTTACGGCATCGTGCCATATTCGTCCAATTGGTGCATTAGATCATCAAAGTCCCGAACTGGTTGTAGGGCCGTGCCCACAACGCTCGAGAGATTCTGAATTGGAGAGAGATCCGGCGATCTTGCTGGCCACGTCAGTGGAAAGCACGAACACAAGCAGTAGAAACTCTCGCCAAATGCTAGGGGGCATTATTTTGCTGCAATGTCAGCCCAGGATGGCTTGCCGTGAAGGGTAACAATACGGGGCCTAAAGGCCCTGCTATGAGATGACACCTCAGATCATCAGTTCTGGTAATCGGGCAGGCAGGTTGGTGTACCACGCTGTCCGGGGCGCCTCCAGCCACGTCTTAGCTGGTCATAGGGGCTTAGTTCTAAGCGGGACTAATTACTGAAGACATTTCTACTCCAGTCAACGAGATTCCAGGTCGAAAACCTGTCTGGTGACGCCCTACACAGCTGTGGGATATCAACATGACTGTCGCCCGCCCTATGACCCGACAACGAGGAGTGATCGACTGGAGTGCCATTTGTTTCCATAGCAGGACTCGTTTGGTTTTCATCCACTGTATCCTGTCCGCACAGCGGTACATCGAGGGTATTACCCCCACCCCCCCAGTTTTGTTGCCCTTCATGGCAAGTAGTCCTGGTGAATTTCAGCAAGTATGGTTGGGAAAAATATCCCAAACAGAAAAGAGCTGTGGAAAAATACACGCTGAGGGCGAACAGTAGCGTGGGCATTACAGTTATCAACAGAAAGTACGGTAAGTGAACGGAACAAACTTTTTTCCAAACAAGACATACAACACTTATTGTCGACATCCACGCTGTCGTGCAGATATTCTTAGTCGCAATATAAATGCAAAGACAAATAGCGCTACGACATCCCATGAAATGTATTTACTTCCTAACTGCCCAGCGAGACCAAGAAGCCGTTATACCGAAGTATACAGAAAATTTTGCAGAACAACCTTTGAAATTTTATTACTCGTGGTTATTTTTCGGTTACGGCTGTGTTTCCTATTTACTGTGACTCCAATTTTGGCAGCAGCTTATCTTAAGACAAAAACCTCGAACATTCCTGGGCGTTAGGATTTGACGTCTCGCTTCACTTTTTGCAAAATCTCCACAGATTGCTAAGGTTATTTCGACCACTCTGCAGAAGTTTCACTAGGAAGCCGTTCAATAACAGACACATGTCGCAAGGTTGTTTCGTCTACGCTGCAGAAATTTCGCTGGGAATCCCTTACACATATTCCAAGCAGTTCTGGTCTCTCCCCATGTGATTTTCATACTTTTACACCTTGGTAATTGACTTCTATATGTAACTTCCACTAAGTCGTTAGTTTTCTTATCATCTCTTCTGTACCACATTATTGCTCTTATACATGCCAATTGTGCATTCATGTTATTTTTGGCTACCCTGTCATTCTAATTACAAAATCATAAATTAGTATCCCTTTGAAACTTCCTGGCAGATTAAAACTGTGTGCCCGACCGAGACTCGAACTCGGGACCTTTGCCTTTCGCGGGCAAGTGCTCTACCAATTGAGCTACCGAAGCACGACTCACGCCCGGTACTCACAGCTTTACTTCTGCCAGTATCTCGTCTCCCTTTGCTACTGTAAAATTCTCTCGTTTTGTGTCTGGTTTATATTTGGTCTGTTGTCTATAGTCAAAGTAGTCAAAAACAAATTAAATTGTTTTCATTCCCACACTTTTTCACTAACGTATTACACATTAGAACAAGATAACAACTAATAACACTGGAAAGTATAACAGGAAATCTAGGAAGAAAATGGTTCAAATGGCTCTGAGCACTATGGGACTTAACATCTGTGGTCATCAGTCCTCTAGAACTTAGAACTACTTAAACCTAACTAACCTAAGGACATCACACACATTCATGCCCGAGGCAGGATTCGAACCTGCGACCGTAGCAGTCGCGCGGTTCCGGACTGAGCGCCTAGAACCGCGAGACCACCGCGGCCGGCATCTAGGAAGAAAATAGACTGAATTCCCTAAAAGCAATCTATCACAAACATATCGATCGGAGGAGAAATTAAAACCAAAGAAGATGTGAGAAAAATACGTGAAGTCCGAACAAGCAAATGCCTAAAACGTTTAGTGGAGAGAAGAAGTTAATCAAACACATAAATATTATTAGGTGATTATCTATCAACTTTCTGAAGTCGACCTGCTTCAAACTTAAGTTTTACAAAAATATGAGAAGTAAGAGTTGAAGGAAGAGAGATTATTTTTTTTTCGTACTAATGGACCTGTCCTGTCACTAAAAATTATATAAGAGCCTACAAGAAGCCAGACACGAATTTTATAGCGTTTCCGTTATTGTTCTGTAGCTTTGGCAGTTACTTCGAACCCATGTAGTGTAGATTTTGAAAAGAATATCGAGATCAGGCTAGTGCATAATCTCATAGAAAATCACTTTTGAGTTTCCTCACATTTCGTTGGGGCTAACAAGCACCGGTCAATCTACCTTGACATTCGTTGGTGCAAGAGTGAACACAACTTTTTCTTTTATAATTTGTATTTCCTTGTGGGAACGTGACCTTCTCAGATACTCAGTGTACTGCTCCACCATCTCATTGCCTAGACAGTCAATTCGAAGTTGTCTTGCAGACTGACGAGAAATTAGGCTAGTGGTATATTCGTTATACAACGGTGTCCAGAATTAAAGCAACAAACCGCTATTTCCCCGTTCTGTGTCTAATTCGCGATCCAATCATATAAACTGTCATCGAATATCCGTGCGATAGTGTTTTGGACAGAAGATGGCATTCCGCGCCAACGATGACGTCAGGGCACCTGTCAAACGAGGTGGTGTTTGCTGGGTAGTGCGACGTCCACAGTCGCTGTGTACACGGCCACTGATGGTGCAGTATGGCACAGGGAAGACGCCTACCAGACTATCTGCGGTGAGGGTCATAGGAAGACTCAAAGCAGGACAGTCACAAACTGATGTGGCCTGATGGCTTAATGTGAATCGTTCTGTTGTTGCTCGAATGTGGTGACAGTTTATAGACTTCTAAACTGTATTCCGGATACCAGGGCAGAGCCAACCACGTGTGAGATCGGAAACGGAGGGTTGTTAGTTGGCTGTAAGAGCGCAACGGTACCGCCTTAATACTAGACGGCAACTGGCTTCTGAGCTCGCAGCATTCACTGGACGTGTTGTAAGGAGGCAAAGAGTGTAGGGAAGGCTTCGGAAGAGTGACCTTTACTGTCGGACACCTGCTGTATGTGTACCTCAGCCGTGTCTTCATAGAAGGGAAAGTTTAGAGTGGAGTCTTCAACGTGCCTCGGGGACCGTCGAACAGTGAGTCCTCATTTCGTCTGCAGAGTGATTCTTCACGGATTTGCATCTGGAGGGAAAGTCGAACACGATTTAGGGACCCAAACATTATGGAAAGAGACGGTATCAAGGATATCGAGAAGGATCACTAATGGTGTATTTGTTGCAAGGCACTGTGGACACAAACTTCATGTTGATGGACGATTATGCTCGACCTCATGGAGCATGGGTGGTTGATATTTTCTTCGAAGCAGAAGATATTGCACACATGGCGTAGCCTACACGCTCTCCTGATTTGAATCCCCTAGAGCACGTTTGGGATGCACTATGGTGACGGCTTGCATCACGCCAAAATCCATCAACAACTCTCCAAGACCTACGAGCAGTTCTGCAGGAAGAATGGGCGTTACTGCCTCAACATGAGACTGATGACATCAGTCACAGCATGCCCCGTCGTTGTCACGCCTGTATTGCTGCCAGATGTGGCACACCCCAATACTGAGCGCATTAACCAGTTGTCGGAATCTGTGTGTGTGTGTGTGTGTGTGTGTGTGTGTGTGTGTGTGTGTGTGTGTGTGTGTGTGTGTCTGTGTGTGTATAAACCCGTCAAAAACGAAGAACCTTTTTCTCTAGGTTATGCACGTTGCAGTTTTTTATGTTCTTTACATTGTTTCTACTTTACTGCTACCCGTTTAAATTATTTTGTTGAAAAATAAACGGAACCTTGCAAAATTTCCGTTTGTTGTTTCAATATTGGACACCAGTCTGTATGAAGGCATTGCACAGCTGCATTCAAGAGAACTTCACAAACAGAACCCCGAAAACTTACGCTATACTGTTTTAAGCACGAAGCGAATTGTGGCAGAAATAGTTCAGTTTATTGATTATGATTTCCTTTCCTGCAATTCGTCAATGTTGTCAGTGATTGCGAAAGCAAAAAGTAAATAAATTAATGAAATGTCAAATAAAACATTATATAACCGCATACCAGTCCTCATCGAAGTTGGAGACTCTTTGCATCAGATCTGAGTAACTTTCGAACTCAGAGCTTGTTTGACTTCGAGTATAGCAGCTCAAGAAATGTCGGCTGACAAATGCGTAATACTGATAGTATTCTGAGCGTTTATTCGTCACTGTCAGTGAATTAATAGATTCAAATTGAGGCATGAAGACTTGCCTCTGTAAGTGTTTGCTGCCCTTAACATCGTATTGATAATACTCACCGAATACCAAAATCAAACCGAATGGAAGAGGTCCAAACCATCTCTTAACAGTGTAAAGACTAACGTTTCGGGTTGTAGTCATTTGCTATTATTCTGTCCAGTTTTGCAGTTCATCATGCAATTCTCCTATCCCAGCATAGCATACAACAGTATTTCCTCATTACCACTATAGGCCTTCAGAAGACATTACTATTTGTCATATATAGTATCACCGTGTTTCCGTCCACATGCCCAATCGAAACGCTTGACCTAGTACTTAAGGATGAACTGGTTCAAATGGTTCAGCTGGCTCTGAGCACTATGGAACTTAACTTCAGAGGTCATCAGTCCCCTAGAACTCAGAACTACTCAAACCTAACTAACCTAAGGACATCACACACATCCATGCCAGAGGCAGGATTCGAACCTGCGACCGTAGCAGTCGCGCGGTTCCGATGAACTGGTACTCTAAAAATTATTTTAGACGTAGTTTTTGGAATAATGTAGGAGATCTCTTGGCAGTACTTTTACAACTCGCTAACTTGATGATACTCTATCCGGAGGAGGTGGTTATCAATCCTGATGGCGGAATTGGCTTTCATAAACACAACAGTTTGCGACAAGTACTTTGTATGTGAACCTCCCACGGAGAATTGTTCGAAAATGTGAAAGACAGTCCATCCGTAGGTTGACGACATTAAGTTCGGCGATTCCCATAACGTTATTAGAGGGGAGTATGCTACGTGGTGCCACCGAATTTCACCCACTCAACCATTTTAATATCCAAATGCACCCGTATCAACATAAAACGTTCACATCACAACTGCTGAACAAAAGCATTCACACATTGTTGTTACACAAAACTTAAACTGTCTGAATATGAACACGCCTCAAGTAAACCACCTACATCCCACGAAAACTGAGACATTTAAATTCTGTTTTGTAAAATATGTGTTTTATCATAGCGATTGTTTTTATACCGGCAACTGGATGATTGCTAAGCTCTTACCGGTTTCAGTCATATGGAGGGGAGTTGCTTATCGGCAGGACTGCAGGTAAACTCGTGCATGGAAATGAACTTCTGTTAATTGAGAGCAGTATTTACCGGATGAATGTGCAATGAGAAAATGCCGTTCCCAATAAAGGCTGCCTCTGAATTATGACGGTGATACTACTAATACGATTCAAAGATACATGAAGAGATGATGTATATAGGAATAGTAAACACGCTTGGAATTGTAACGCAAAAAACTTCGAAGCCAAAAGCATACTTTGCACATTTTTAGCAGAGGCGTGAATGAATGGTCCAAGTCCTTGCAATTTGTTCTAGGAACTGTATGAAATTAGTGAAATAGTGGCACTGTAACTGTGTGAAAAAATTCCGTCTGTTTCACATTGGGTAGAACGTAAACATCACGTTAAAGATGAAACTGAACACGAAATAGCCCACCTAGCATCTCTGATATTTTTTGCAGAAGTTTTACTCGTCAGTGGACAATCTTCACTTAGAAGTTACTTGAAAATATAAGGGTAAGTCAAATGAAAACGATGCAGATGAAAAAAGTAAGTGAACTCGTTATTATTTTAAAAGTAATTGCCATAAATGTTAATACATTTATCCCACTATGAGATAAGACGGTCTATGGCTTCATGGAAAAATGTTTACTGTTGCCTACAGAACCACGATTATATCGAGTCGTGAACCTCTTCATCCGAAGCGAATCGACGGCCACGAATGTCTTTCTCCAGAGGTAGAAACGCATGGAAATCGCTTGGGGAGGGATCAGGACTGGCTGTAGGATGTGTAAGGGATTCCCAGTGAGTCGGACAAAGACTTTCGGACAAAGAGGTGCACTCGAAGATGCAGTCATAGTTCCGCGGGCAACAGCAATCAGTTTTTCATTAAAGCATTGACTGTATTGTCTCATAGTGCATTTACAGTTGCGGCGATTACTTTTGAAATAATAAATGATTTACTTACTTTTTTCCATGTGCTTCTGGCTGCTCCCTCTACAAGGGGCGATCAAAAAGATTCCTTTCGCTCTCGTTGCTGCAGCGTATATGCAACATAGCGCCATTCCGATGCGTAAACATACGCACCCGACATATAGGCAAGGGATTAATGTGGCCTTCGTGCGGTGAATGCGGAAACGTGAACTATGGCCACGTCATTACCAAGTGTGTCCAAAGAGAACCAAAGTGGATTTATTCTGCCGAAGGACCAATGTCAGTAGACATCCTTTGGAGAATGAAGAATGTGTATGGGGCAGCATGTCTGACGAAAACTATCGTTGGGATAAGGTGCGCCTAATCCCGTATAGCTTCATGATTACGCACTTTCCCATATCGCATATGTGGTAAAGCAGAAGTTACATCAATTCAAGGCATCCGCCCTAAGTCGTGATCTCTCCCAATGTGGTTTCACATCTTCGGCCCCTTAAGAAAGGCCATCAAGTGTCGACGATTCATGTCAGACCAAGATGTGCTGTAGGCACTTACGGACTTCTTTTACCAAAGAGATATCTTAAGCCTATAACGTCGGTGGGAAGAACATGGCGGTTTTATCTGATTGGAAAAATCTTTTGATCGCCCCTTAAACATAAGAACCTTTTATGGCGTAGGATTTGGATGTGAGAGACATATGACTGGCGATTGTGTAAATTTGGGCTTCTCATTAATTACTTTGTTTCATTAACAAGAATTTACAATGCCAGAGAGTATGCATAAATAAACAAGGCAAACACTTCCTTTCGATCTTCAAATCAGTTAACCTCAAATGAAGCATTACTTTAAGAAAAACAAATACCTTACCCCTAAAAAAATAATAAAAATGCAAAGAGAGCACTAAAGAACGTAGAATAGTATTTAGTATAGATACATGTATACATATCACTTACAAGCAATGTTGTTTCAGTCAACAGAAACTAATTGTACCAGGACTCGAGAAACAACATCTAACTGCAACCAACAAGTTAGCACGCATGAAAAATAGTGTTTACGTTGCGGCCTTCATATTGTACCCCCAGACTGTTAGCCGCTGTCTCCCACAGCCAAAGCAGAGCTCGGCATGGCGCCGCCTCCTCCACCAGGCAACACATGCAACCTCTGGCGCGATCTGAGCGCCGGACTCGCACTGGAGCGACCAGCTGGACGGCAAGAAAATATAAACTGCTGTTCCACGACATTTGTCAGACGCATAAAATATTTCAAAATAGTGAACGTGGCTGCAGCTTCAGCAGCTGTCTGACAGTAAACTTGTTGACAAATCAAGCGTTTCGACAGTTTTAAAACTGCCTTCTTCAGAAGGTATAATTAACCCATGAAATTACATTAATGGTTACAAATATTTTCAAATGGAACATAGCAACAACTGCAGCTAAAATATCTTATGATAAAGGTATGCACTTGTTACATCACATGCTAATTAGGTACACTGAATAAAGGGAAACCGCTCTTGTCATATTCGACAGCCATCTTACGAACACAAAAAATAACAAGCCATGACTAGGGTCTTGCAGCACTATAGTAGTACACGTGTAAAAACAAAACACCAAGTGTAAGATGGACGTCGAATACAAGAGCCGTCTGGCTTTATTCATTGTACTTAATTAGCATGTAACGTAACAAGTCATTATCCTTAGCGTACAACCTTTTGGCTGCAATTGCTAATACTTTGTTCTGTTTAAGGGTAGTCTGTAACAATTAATGTAATTTTTAGGGTCCATTATATATTCTTAAGAAGGAAATTCTAAAATTGTCCAAAACTTGGTCAAGTGTTCCCATAAACCTTTATTTGCAATAGGTTGGATGATTTTTTTCAACCTCTCCAAGAAAATATTTTTATTATTATATCATGGTAAAATTGTAGGTTCATTTAATTCTTTAGATGTAGTGATGATAAGGATATCCTTACTTGCAACAGCAGTTTAAACGTAATGAAAATAACACAGTCCACTACAGCATCAGAAGGCGTAAAACAGACTTTATTTCACAAATGGTTTTTGTAGAAAGCTCACTTTAAAGTGAATTTGTATCTAATACTTTTAATTATGTAAATTGAATTAGTATTTCTTTCACAACATAGTTCATTATCTATAGAGACTAGAGTTCATTATCTATAGAGACTAGAGCATAGTAAAATTTTGGATATTCAAGTATGACTGCAGCCTGAATTAGTTCTCTGGATATGGTAGAGTGTCATATCGCAAAAAGCTGGTATTAAGGAAACGAACGTATCGGCTACGGTTACAGAGACCTTCCTCGGCTGAATTGGTGTGGTTTTGTTGTTCAGAGTCGCTAATTTTTGTCTGACTGCTCTGCTGATCATAGTTTAAAAACAAAACAGTTAATACAATTGGTCTCCTGTGGCGAAAATAGTGGAAGGTTTATTGTGATACGTCACTTCAAATGGTTCAAATGGCTCTGAGCACTATGGGACTTAACAGCTGCGGTCATCAGTCCCCTAGAACTTAGAACTACTTAAACCTAGCTAACCTAAGGACATCACACACATCCATGCCCGAGGCAGGATTCGAACCTGCGACCATAGCAGTCGCGCGGTTCCGGACTGAGCGCCTACAACCGCGAGACCACCGCGGCCGGCTAATACGTCACTATGACAGGGAGAGTCAGGATGTGCTATTATCGCTTTTTACAGTGTGCGTCATAGTTGGTAGTCATCGGTGAATGTAATGTGGTCTCCCGTTTTCCTCATGCTGGACGTAAGACGCGCGATGTCGGATATTCGCTAATAACACTTGCCCCCTATGACAACGCCTGACGATTGGAATAGGGCCGAACCTATGTCAGCCTCCTCTATTCATGTTGTTACAGTGTTTTGTATTCCTGTGGTCTCTCTGATGTTTTGGTGCTCATGCTCCTGTATGCTCCATCCATCACAACAGACTAATTTTTTCAACGTTCTTCTTAAAATTACTTCGTAATGTCATGCTCAGTAATGCAGTCGTATGACAATGTAAGTGAATGTAGACAGCTACATTACTACAGCAGACCCAGAACTACTGGAACCGAGTACAAAACATTAGTTTCAGTTGTAATTGCCCTGTACAATACGATGTAGCACCATACCTAGGGAATTTTCAAGTTAACATACAAGTAGCCTAGATGTGAAACATACTTTAGCATAGCTAAGAAACAGTTGGATAGTGAAGTTGCCATTAGGTCTTCCAAATACAGCTGCCAACAGATAACTTGTTAACAGGATTAGAACAGCATGCTCCGAGTGTCGGGTTGGAAATTAATATCGATAGTTTCCCTCTGCAACACCTTTGACATAGTAACTTGCATCCAGCGAGAGTGTTCCGTCTGCCCATTTTTAGAGCACTGCGTCCACAGTCCTTCAATGGCTAGGAGGAGACCCGCTGGGTGATCTGCATTTGAGTGAAGACCGTCTGGGTGATCTGCATCTGCTTAGACCTCAGTCTCTATATTCTATACTTTGAATGGTCCTGGAAGTGGAAAACCGAGGTCAGCTACATCTAAGGAGTTAGCTGCTGTCTACTTCTTTTAGTGCACTTTTTGTGGATCACCAAAGAAAATTAATCTGGTGAGAAGCCTTTTGAAAAGCGCACTTTTAGCTTGCTTTTGAAACACAAAGGAGCAACTTGTGTGGTCTCGTTGTAAGACGAACCTTATCTAACCTTTATTCAAATGGTCAAGCTTTATTGGTTCCTTCAGCCTCGTGTCAGCAGACTCCGGTTCAGTCCGTGTTTTCCATTATAGTTGTTATCAGCGGAAATATGCTCCTATCGGAGCTCAAAAAGGAGAATATGTTCCTCTCTAAAACACTGCGGTACCAGCTGCCTCATCCTATCTTTTTCAGCACCTTTAAAATTTTCCCAAATAGTTTGGCTCTTTTTGACATGCAACTGGCCTCTCATCACACAAGATCGCCTAACTATAACTTGCTCACACCCACTAGTCCATCGTTTTAAACGCTCTTACCCGTTCACTCCCAGTAGCCCATTCTCAGTCATTCAGTCCGACTCATTGTCATTATCTCTTTGTGTTTCTCTAACTGTCACTGTCTCCTGTCTTACAGCCACAGTCTCCTTTGTTCTGTACTACTAATACTGTCTCCTCTGATAGCCACGGTCTCCCTCTTCCTCTCTCTTACTGCTACTATCTCACTCACTCCTTCCGATTGCTTCTGTTTCTTCTCACTGTAACTATCTCTTTCTTCCTCATTGTTATGTCATAGACTCTGTTTCTCATCATCACTGGCTGTGACCCACTTCAATTTCCTCCTGCTCTTTATTCCTTTCCCACTGGCACTATCTCCTTCACTCTTTCTGTACCACAGTTCTGTCACTGTCAACTACATTCAACTGCTGCTGTGTCGCTCTCTTTCTCTCACAGTGCCGTTGTCTCCTTCGCTCCTTCCTTGCTATAACCACTCTCTATTATCTTCTAGTATTTATTACTTTTCCATCACTTTCTGACTGCCACTATCTCCTTCTCCATCAGCATAAAATGGATCAAATGGCTCTAAGCACTATGGGACTTAACATCTGAGGTCATCAGTCCCCTAGATTTAGAACTACTCAAACCTAAGGACATCACACTCATCCATGCCCGAGGCGGATTCGAACCTGCTACCGTAGCAGCCACTCTGTTCCGGACTGAAGGGCCTACAACCGCTCGACCACAGCGGCCGGCTCCATCAGCATAACAATCACTTAATGTTCACATGCCAAAATTTTTGGGAAAAGTCTTAGAGGGACTGAGGACGGCAGAATGAGGCAGTCGGTACTCCAGTTTTCAGTCAGTGCCTTTCAGAAAGGAGCATATTCGCATTTTTTGTGCTCCCTGTTATAGCAGGCCATGTCACTCGTATGGAAGAACTTCCTGGGTCAGTGAAACTTCGATAGTGTATTTACATGAAACTGAAGTAATGCAAAACTAATTTTATATCTCAGAATGGATTTTACATGGACAAAAATTAAGCAAGTGCTTTAGAATTACAACATGGGATTCCCAGAAACCTTCCGATGCTAACGAAGACACTTTACAGGATATTTCTCCGATTCTTGTCACTTTATAAACTATGTACTCGACTCACACCGGATTTTACGTACCTATTTTATATGTAGAAGTAGGGTAGATTTAAACCTCTGTATCTCGGAAACAGATAACGATATCAGAAAAATTTTCGAGATTGTCTGAGATCGTGATCTGAGGACTATATCTTAAAAATTACACCCATTTTCTGTGCATAGCCGCCTTGGACTCCTCGGCTCGGTTATAGTACCCAGAAACCAAGATTTGGGGGTGTTTTTCAGTAATGGGTAAGATTCTTGAAAACGGGTCCATGGAACCTCTAGATAAAATCCTAGAGAATATAACTTCGAAATTTGAGAAATTTTCTGAGTTTTTTTAAAATTATATTTCGCAGGATTTCGTGTGCGTATTCTAGGTGTACGAGTAGGGTAATTATGAATCTCTGTATACCGGAAACGGATAAAGATATCAAGAAAATTTTCAAGATTGTTTGAGTTCCGGAACTTAGGAAAGTATTTTAAAAATGTCTGCCATTTGCTGTGCGTAGTCGCCTTGGAATCCGCTGCTCGGTTTTGGTACCCAAAAATTATGTTTTCCGGGTCTATTCAGAAATCGCCCATGAGCCAAATGCTGCCTCCATTAGCCCTTTAAGGCGCACCATAGACCACATATGATGCAAAAACAACCAACTAGTTTGCTCCATTTGCTAGACTGGAGGAAGTGTGTAATATTCAAACTTCGACGTTGTACTGCAGGGTATTTGTAGTAAAAAGATCCCCCAGTAGGGTAGACAAGTGGTTCCTGGTCCAGGGGCTATCGGAAACACTTGATCATACCTTACTATCAGAACTATATGAATGAACCACTGAAAAGCCTTGTTTTCATGCACGGTGTTCTGAAACATATTAGGTAGCTCATGCTGTCTCATGCACACAAGTAACTTTTCTGCCAGAGTGTTAGAATATTTGTAAACCATTGCCATCATGTTTAACAAGAGTTAGGTATATTTACAACATACGAACACCAGATTATGCGCTACTCTGATTATGTTCTAGTATCGGCTTTTCTGTGGTTCTTAAGTGTTAGTAGTTCTTTTGCTTAATTTTTATCATCATTATTATTCAGAGCTCTGGAAGTTGGGTTTCTACATTCTCTATCAGTAACCTAAAGTTTTTTGGTTTTTATTGTGTATGTCTTCTCGAGTTCCATGTTTTATGAGAATTTTTCAAATGTTGCAGTTACCATACAGGTACATCTTAGTGGCTGAAAGAGTTACACGGCTTAGCCAGATGGTATGCACGTCTAGCCATGGTGACAGTGGCCAGCTCCTTAGTATAAAATGACTGCATTAATGTACGCTGTTGTACATTCTGTTGATGCCCGTGGAGTACGTGAGAAATTCTTATGTAATTTCATTAAGCTTCTAGCCCTATAAACATGTGTTGATTTTCTTTTTTTTTTTGTGTGCAGCACTCGCTCGAAAATGAAGTAGTTGTTATTTTGGGATAAATACCGTTCTTATTCCGGCAACTTTCACTCCCAACTCGTAGCTCTCTACCATGTCACATCAACGCGATTATTTTTGCGCTTTTGAAACTGTTATAAGTTCTTCGGAAACTGAACACATAAAGTCAATAAAATATTGTATTTAGAAATATAGCAATAAGCATTCCAAATGTTTGGAACATGTCTACAGTGTTCGGTCTTGAAAAAGTTGAGAATAGGAAAGAGAATGTTACGATGTTATATTAAGATAGCGGTATTACATATCCTTCTGGGGCTTTTGTTACGGCATAACATTAGTCTCCATTACCCCTGATTGTAAATGTGCAATGTAAAGAAAACTCGAATGCTAAATAAGTAGTACATCCTTCATCCTTAAATATAAAAAAAGTCTCTAACCTTATCACCCTTTCATGATGCTGTGAAGGAGTAAATTGCAAGGGTCAAGTGATGTGAAGTACAGTCAAACTGCAATTCTGAAGAAACAGTGGTGCTGGATACACATGTTGTGATCCCTTAAAAGCATAAAATATCACCTCTGCTGAGTACTGGAAAGTAGAAGAGTATTACTATGATGCAAGACCGACAATGAGGTATTTCTAGACAACTAATTCTGTAAGGTTACTGCCCTTGGAAGGCAAAAATTTGATTTAGATTCCCATCGTGGAATATAGTTTTAAGCCATTAGAAACTTCCATAATAACGTACATTCCGCAGAAAAGTGGAAGATCCGTTCTGAAAACAATCACTGAGATCTGACTAAGCAATTTCATTTTTCCCAGGAGTACAACTCTTTTAAAATATACTCGTCCAGGTCAGTAAAGGGTGGAAAGTATAGCCGTTCATAAGATGAAGCTTTTTTGTCGAATCGTGAGTTGTGTCCGGATAATTCAGACAGTACACGATACTTCAAACCAAAGTATCTGGATCCGATTCTCTGCCCCATACACAAAAGTTAATATGTAGCAAGTTCCATGAATAGAATCACTAATGAAAAGTAATATAACTGAAGTTATTTGGTCAGTAGTGTTACAGTATTACACTTGATATGTGCTGGTTCTAATAGGTGTTCATTCAACTAAAAGTGTAAGAAATTGAAGAAACAGAAAGAGGAATACACAAAAACGTCATTTTTCAGATTAAGGAGCTTGTAAGGATGTAAAGAAATTTCTGTGTACACCGCCACTAAAATCAATTAATAACCTCTTAAATAGAGTCAGCTTTTTACATGTTTTTCATCTTACAGTGAGTAATTTTGTAGCAGCAGTACACAAGCACAGTCGCACTAATTTATATACCTTAGCATGCAGAAGTTAACTGGGATAAACTACATGGAGAGAAAACTTATTTAAATCTTTTACAGAAACCAGACTGCATTTAACAGTCGAAAATCACGAAAGGTAAGCAGTGGTTGTGAAGGGAGTGTGACAGGATTGTGGCTTATCCACCCTGTTATTCAATCTGTAAATTGCTCAAGCAGTAAAGAAAACCAAGGTGAAATTTGAAAAGACAGTTAAAGTTTGGAGACAGTAAATAAAAAGTTTGAAGTTCGCTGATGGATGGAATGGATGGTGTTTTCAGAGAGGCTATAAAGAAGAACATTAAGTGCGGAAATACGGTGAGGACTATGTGGGTAGGTAGAGTAACTTATAAGGAAATCGTGAAAAAACAAATGAATGAAACAACTTCACAAAAGCAAAGAATTAGTTGGTACGATGCATCCTGAGGCATGAACGAATATTGGTATCGGATAGGCTATTGGTATCGGAGGAAAGAATCTGTAGTAACAACAGTAGAGAGAGACCAAGGAATGAATACAGTAAGCAGGTGCTAATGGATGTAGGTTGCAGGGTTGAAGAGGATTGCCAAGGAAAGAGTAGCTCGGAGAACTAAATGAAACTACTCTTTGAATACAAGTCTGCAACAACAACAAAGCCAAAAAACCAAACACCGTCCGAACAGGGCGTGAAGACCCAGCGGCACAGACAGGTCAGAAACAGGATATTGGCATTCGAATATCTTCATCATACTTTACTCTGCAAAGCAACTGCAGTAAATTTAATGTTTTTTTCAACTTGACGATAAGAATCTTTTCATCCAAATGAAATGACACCGTTTCAGAGACTTTACTGCCCTCATACAGATATGATTTTATGCATACACACTGTAGCGGCGAGTGAAAATTCGTACCAAAGCCGGTATTGGATCACGGGTCTTCTCGTCAGGAGGCAGATGTGTTAGCCACTAAGCAACCTTCGCACAGCTGTTCACATAATATATGGATTACCTAGGCACAACCCTCTCCTCGATCCAAATTCTCACAAAGTTTCACGCGCCGTTTCAGTCTATAAACAATGACATCAGTAAAATCTATGAAATGTGTCATTTCATTTGTGTAAGTACCTACACCTGGGTTTCAGTCTGGATCCCCCATTTACTTTCCAAAACATGGAGAGACTCGGCTATTCTCTTCGTGTGTAATGGGTAATTCAAGATAGACGGGCGCAGCAGTGAGAATTTGGATCAAATGCTTCAAATGGCTCTAAGCACTATGGGACTAGGGCACTGAGGTCATCAGTCCCCTAGACTTAGAACTACTTAAACCTAACCAACTTAAGGACACCACACACATCTACACTACTGGCCACTAAAATTGCTACACCACGAAGATGACGTGCTACAGACGCGAAATTTAACCGACAGGAAGAAGATGCTGTGATATGCAAATGATTAGCTTTACAGAGCATTCACACAGGGTTGGCGCCGGCGGCGACACCTACAGCGTGCTGACATGAGGAAAGTTCCCAACCTATTTCTCATACACAAACAAGAGTTGACCGGCGTTGCCTGCTGAAACGTTTTTGTGATGCCTCGTGTGAGGAGGAGTGAAGCGTACCATCACGTTTCCGACTTTGATGAAGGTCGGATTGTAGCCTATCGCGATTGCGGTTTATCGTATCGCGACATTGCTGCTCGCGTTGGTCGAGATCCAGTGACTGTTAGCAGAATATGGAATCGGTGGGTTCAGGAGGGTAATACGGAACGCCGTGCTGGATCCCAACGGCCTCTTATCACTTGCAGTCGAGATGATAGGCATCTTATCTACATGGCTGTAACGGATCGTGCAGCTACGTCTCGATCCCTGAGTCAACAGATGGGGATGTTTGCAAGACAACAACCATATGCACGAACAGTTCGACGACGTTTGCAGCAGCATGGACTATCAGCTCGGAGACCATGGCTGCGGTTACCGTTGACGCTGCATCACAGACAGGAGCGCCTGCGATGGTGTACTCAACGACGAACCTGGGTGGACGGATGGCAAAACGTCATTTTTTCTTATGAATCCAGGTTTATGTTTACAGCATCATGATGGTCGCATCCGTGTTTGGCGATATCGCAGCGAACGCACATTGGAAGCGTGTATTCGTCGTTGCCATACTGGCGTATCACCCGGCGTGATAGTATGGGGTGCCATTGGTTACACGTCTCCTTCTTGTTCGCATTGACAGCACTATGAGCAGTGGACGTTACATTTCAGATGTGTTACGACCCGTGGCTCTACCCTTCATTTGATCCCTGCGACACCCTACATTTCGACTGCATAATGCACGACCGCATGTTGCAGGTCCGGTACGGGCCTTTCTGGATACGGAAAATGTTCGACTGCTACCCTGGCCAGCACATTCTCCAGATCTCTCACCAATTGAAAACGTCTGGTCAATGGAGGCCGAGCAACTGGCTCGTCGCAATGTGCCAGTCACTACTCTTGATGAACTGTGGTATCGTGTTGAAGCTGCATGGGCAACTATACCTGTACACGCCATCCAAGCTCTGTTTGACTCAATGCCCAGGAGTATCAAGGCCGTTGTTACGGCCAGAGGTGGTTGTTCTGGGTACTGATTTCTCAGGATCTATACACCCAAATTGCATGAAAATGTATTCCCATTTCAGTTCTAGTATAATATATTTGTCCAATGAATACTCGTTTATCATCTGCATTCCTTCTTGGTGTAGTAATTTTATTGGCCAGTAGTGTATGCCCGAGGCAGAACTCAAACCTGCGACCGTAGCAACAGCACGGTTCTGGACTGAAGCCCCTAGAACCGCTCGGCCACAGCGACCGGCGAGAATTTGAAACGAGGAGGGAGTTGTGGCAGGGTAATCTTGCTGTTATGTGAACCGCTGTGTGAAGGTGGCTTAGTGGTTAACGCACCTGCCTAGTGAGCAGGAAGCCCGGGTTTGATTCCCGGCCTTAGTACAAATCTTCACTCGCCACTGCTGTCTATACCCATAAAATCAATCTTTTGATCGTTTTGTGGACACGGTGGTTAAAATTGTTGCATCATATTTCTTATATTTATTAGCCCCAGTTTCAGTTGCTCCTGTCTACAAATCTTATTTCAATATCAAGATCTAAGGAAATAACATGAAATTACGTTTTACAGTTCATCACGTTTCTGCTGATACCACCCAATTAATTCTGAAACAGAAATAAACTTGCACAATCGCCTTTTCTCTTCCTATCAATTACCTTCCTCCCGTAGTGACCTATAGACTGCGTCGTTCGCACACGGCATAATGATGAAAAGGAATGCCATTAGTCGTACTATTTCTCTCTCCCCAGCTGACAGCAGAATTACCATGACTGATCATGGCTCGATACTGTGTGGAAGTAATAATTAGTGAATTTCCCAGATAGCATAGAAAAGTTTTGGGCGGCATCGGTCTTGCGAAAGGCCAGGGCCAGCTGTCGGCGTGTCGTAATGCTGTGAGGCCTGGAGGGGCCGACGGACGCAATTAAGCGAGTTAGCGGACAATAGGCGGGGCGCGGGGCGTGAGCATGCGCGGCCCTGCCCATGTCCCTGGCCCCTGCCACAGGCACGGCACAGTCTCCGGCACGCCGGCTGCCGGCTGCTGCTGCCGCCACGGCGCTTCCGGATCTGCCTGCCGGTGCCGCCGCTGCTCTGTCTTGCGGGACGGCCTACTCGTCCCCTGTCACTCCCTCCACTAACCAGCCCGCTATTTTTTACAGAGGAAAAAGCGCAACTGTAGGGCACACAGGGACAGTTCGCCACAATTTTTGATATTTAAATTTTTAAGAAGCACATTTGTAGTATGTCTTTCTCGCATTAGTGTAACAATATGTTGCAGGGTCTATATTTCCCCACAAATTCGAGATCGTACCGCCATTTGGCTTTCTACTCGTAGAAAAAAATGTTTTGACGAAGTAAATTTTTCTGACAACCCACGCGAATTGCGGGTGGGCAGTCACAGGTACTGGAGCTGGTTGATATGACTTACTTAGATGATAAATTTCTTATTCACTAAAAGATTTATGTAGAGTAGATCAGGGGAAGATGCCATACTTAAGGTTTGGAAGATCAAAAGGCGAATTAGAATTGGAGATTTAGGATCAGCACTGAAATATTGTTCACTGGTGAGATTTTTCTGTGTAAAGGCCCGTTGGTGTTACGAAACCATTAGTAATTATATGCGTATTTAATGTTTTATGAACAGTGCCGTTTAGGCATCTCACCACAGGCATCGGGGTGAGATGCTAGTTATATTGCAAGGAGATTTCAGCACTAGTTTTGTGCATTTATGATACAACATAGCTACATAAATAATTCAGAAAGCAAATTTATTACGTTTGTAAGGAATACAATACTAAACAAATATATAAATACATTTAAGAATAAGCAAATGACAAGAAAGCATCGAAATGAAATCATAATTCATTTGCACAGTTGTTGCATATGTTTTCTTCCTCTGTACAGTTTTAATGCAACCATTTATTGCAAATGACTCACTGAATCCAACCCACCTGTGGTCCATTTTTATCATAGTATTTCTTGGCACCCTCATCACAATGATCACTGTCGTTTGCTGAGTTACTTGGTTTGTTAAAATTAGACCGATCTGGAATTGATTTTTTGCTTTTAAGTCGCTGTGACATAGCTCTTGCTGCTTCGTTTCGACTCCCTTCTGTGAGAACTTCAACGGTTTTCTTTCTGCGCTTAGATGGTAATGGATCCAAGATAGGCATAGGAGTAATTTCATCGAACGTCTTTCTTGGCATCGGCTCGTTATAAACCTGTGCTTCAAGTCTTCTTTTGCCTTTCTGTGGGAGAACAACCTGAACACATCCTCTACAGCTGGTGTTATATGCTTCTTGTCTGCCACACCAGTAGCAACCAGATCAGAAATTTGAAATGCCTCCACTGGAATTCTTTCCGGGTCACATGGGTACAAGCCACAAGCTTCAAATCCAGATTGAGCATTGGATGGAACTGCAGCTTTCATCCAGGCTTCGCTGAGGAAAACTGGGAACTGTGCTCTTGAGACTTGACGTCCAGGATGACACAATGTCCAGTTACGCATTGTCCTGTAAAAAGCTTGTTTCAGTGATTCGAAAACACACCTGTCAAGAGGCTGAAGGTAGTGTGTTGAATGCGGAGGTAAACAAATCATGATCACATCATTTTCTGTTGCAAGATCAAGCATATTTGGAACAGTAGAATGTGAGGTGTGCCCATCTAGAAGCAGAACTACTTTTCCTTGTTGTTTTCTGGGAATAAGGTAGTCTTTCATCCAACTCATGAATATATCAGAGTTGGCATACCCTGATCTCTCATTCATAAATACATTCGAACCATTTGGAAGTCCATTCACCCATTCAGACTTCTTTCTTTTACCTTTTAATATACACGCTAGAGGAATGAAGTTACCTTCAGCATATCAGCATGTGATTACCGTTATGGTTTCCCCTTTTCTTTGGGAAGTTACCTGATACAAAGAAGGAGAACCTTTTTCTGTTATCACTTTGTCTGGCCTAGGATTCATCTGAAACCCAGTTTCGTCCATGTTGTACAGGTGGCCAGGCTTATCCAGTAAAGAATTTGCTGTTAAGACACCCAGAACTAAAGAAAAATATGCTGCAATGGCTTTCTATTCATTCTCATAGCCCTATCAATAGAGAGACCTTGTAGCTTCTTCATAGCTAGCTGTGGGTTACATTTCAGAAAGGACTGTAACCATTCCCAAACTGCCATTTGATTTTATTTAGAAAATCTATGAGGAATTCTATTTCTTTCTGCAATCTGGAATACTAGCCTACGAAGAGTTTCTCCAGTTGGTGGAAATCCACACATTTGCAACTGTCTTGTGTAAGTGAGCAATTGTTTCTCATTCTCTTCACCAAGGCTACCTACGAGGGCAGTTCAATAAGTAATGCAACACATTTTTTTTCTGAAACAGGGGTTGTTTTATTCAGCATTGAAATACACCAGGTTATTCCCCAATCTTTTAGCTACACAACACTATTTTTCAACGTAATCTCCATTCAATGCTACGGCCTTACGCCACCTTGAAATGAGGGCCTGTATGCCTGCACGGTACCATTCCACTGGTCGATGTCGGAGCCAACGTCGTACTGCATCAATATCATCCGCGTAGTGCCTCCCACGGATTGCGTCCTTCATTGGGCCAAACATATGGAAATCCGACGGTGCGAGATCGGGGCTGTAGGGTGCATGAGGAAGAACAGTCCACTGAAGTTTTGTGAGCTCCTCTCCGGTGCGAAGACTTGTGTGAGGTCTTGCGTTGTCATGAAGAAGGAAAAGTTCGTTCTGATTTTTGTGCCTACGAACATGCTGAAGTCGTTTCTTCAATTTCTGAAGAGTAGCACAATACACTTCAGAGTTGATCGTTTGACCGTGGGGAAGGACATCGTACAGAATAACCCCTTCAGCGTCCCAGAAGACTGTAACCATGACTTTACCGGCTGAGGGTATGGCTTTAAACTTTTTCTTGGTAGGGGAGTGGGTGTGGCGCCACTCCATTGATTGCCGTTTTGTTTCAGGTTCGAAGTGATGAACCCATGTTTCATCGCCTGTAACAAACTTTGATAAGAAATTGTCACCCTCAGCGACATGACGAGCAAGCAATTCCGCACAGATGGTTCTCCTTTGCTCTTTATGGTGTTCGGTTAGACAACGAGGGACCCAGCGGGAACAAACCTTTGAATATCGCAACTGGTGAACAATTGTGACAGCACTACAACAGAGATGTCAAGTTGAGCACTGAGTTGTTTGATGGTGATCCGTCGATCATCTCGAACGAGTGTGTTCGCACGCTCCGCCATTGCAGGAGTCACAGCTGTGCACGGCCGGCCCGCACGCGGGGGATCAGACAGTCTTGCTTGACCTTCCGGCGATGATGACACACGCTTTGCCCAACGACTCACCATGCTTTTGTCCACTGCCAGATCACCGTAGACATTCTGCAAGCGCCTATGAATATCTGAGATGCCCTGGTTTTCCGCCAAAAGAAACTCGATCACTGCCCGTTGTTTGCAACGCACATCCGTTACAGACGCCATTTTAATAGCTCCGTACAGCGCTGCCACCTGTCGGAAGTCAATGAAACTATACGAGACGAAGCGGGAATGTTTGAAAATATTCCACAAGAAATTTCCGGTTTTTTCAACCAAAATTGGCCGATAAAAAAAATGTGTTACATTATTTATTGAACTGCCCTCGTATAAATAATACCAATAATTATAATGTGACAGTTATTCATCGGCGAGAAAAGTTTAAGGAATTAAAAAAGTGTAATTCATTCACTAATTATTCTCATTTTGCTCCATAATCAAAGAAAACATAATTACTAGAGTACTGCTTACTTTGTGGGCCCATGCCTTGCTTCCTTTCATCTTTCTTCACCAGACGTCGTTTCAGAGTTCTATATGGGATCCCATATTCTTGGGAAGCTCTAAAACAATTCATTCCACCAGTCCTTACATGTTCCATAGCCATTTGTAGGGATTCTTCAGACCACTGACACCTGTTTGATGTTCTAACATACGTTCGAGGCATTTCCTACGGAAAGAAAGTCTGTGTACCTCAGGGATACGATTCGGCATCTTACCCCAAGAAAACAGTGGCGTCTCTCCCGGGGATCGGAGTGAGATGGCACTTAACGTGACTGGCACAACATGCCGTTGTGTGGCAACGGCGGAATGGCAACTTAAACTACAAAGTATCTTCTACGCTCAGCATGTGCAACATTTGGCTCTACTACATTATTCAGACGCTCGTACGCTCTTGAAAATAGCTGTGCACTATTAAGAAGGCGTCAGTTTTAGGTCTTACCTTGTATCTGTTGCTTCCAAAGCGGAGAGACAATTACCACAGCGATACACGGAGCTGCCTTCGCCGCATACTACAGCTAGCGATTGCTGTGCACGTTGGTGTCGCGATCTGTTGAGAGTCGGCGGAAATGACAGCTTTAGGCATCTCACCCCGATAGGCATCTCCCCCCGATCTACTCTATAAGTAATTATTTAAGATAACGTCCTATATAACCTTAGTTTATTTCGAATGCACTCTCCGAGTTTTAAGATATACAAATGTTATGTTCAATGGCGTACATAATTCGTCAACCACTTCTTCCTACACCTAGATCCATTTTTTCGTGCCTTTACTGTTAGAATCTGATCTAGAAACTAAAGTAACATCAGTTTTGTCCACGTTTCCAATTTCATGAGGTTAAAATTTATGTCTTCAGAGAAGTATTGTCGAATTATTGACAAAACATTTTATTGGTTGAAGCCAGAAGATCGTGCTAAGCTATTCGCCTCTGGTTTGATAAGGAAAGAGTTGAATAACTTTTTAAAAAATCATCGAAACAGTCACCTCTTGCACACTCATTACCTTGCAAGCATTTAGTACATTTAACACAATGCATCACGCGAAGATCGTCACCAAAATTTATATTTCTTTTCTTTAAATCGTAGTAAATATCCGCTACTCTAAGCGCATGTTGCTTAAATTCCTTCACATCATCATTAGAAAAACTTTTTCTGTTCGAAACATAACTAACTGTAGTGGAAGGCAAAATTATCTTTTTATAGTGACTTTCATATTTGAAAACCTTCCTAAAACACCTTGCTGAGATATGATAATTGATCTGATAATCAGCTTCGTTTTTACAATTTGATAGTCTCTGGTTCTTTACGTTCCTCTTTCCTACATGTATGATGTCTAAAGCAAATTTTCCTCCATTTGTCTATTTTTTTAATGTATTACCTTGAGATAAGTGAAAATGATTAAACTACCTGCCTGCAGAGGTCGTTGCAACCATCTGTAAGATTTTTGGGATAACCCACTACAACAGACGTTTTAGACAATTACTAAACTGGAAGAACAGACCGTGAAGCTAACCTCAGCATTAATGTAGAGAACATTCAGCAACTACTATAGAATTATAAAAAAAAACAGTTTGGATGGGTGTAATGTCAATAAATAGCGGCGGAAACCAAAAAACGCCAACACAGGGTATTGTGATTGTAGTGTCATTTGAGTTTAGACCGCTGAGACTCAGTAACGACTGTGAATTGAGACCTTTTACAACCAACCCCTGTGACGACCAGCTTCCAAATATGAGAAATAAAGAACTGAGAAGCAGAAGTTGCTAAGACAAGGTTTTTAAGATATGCAGTTTACATCACAATATACACCTTGATGAGCAGTTCTGTAAGAGTACTACATGATTTGCAGATCAGAAACTGTAATACCATCAAAATATGAAACTTTCACGTTCACTGAACTTCAGTTTTACAAACAGAAACTGCAAGTCTCCTTTTCTAATTATAAGTTGTACAATCAAGTAGCCGCAATGTCAGGCCTTTTGCGGCTACCACCAACGTGCAATCCAAGCTCCTTGTTTCCAGCTGTTTATTCAGTGTGAATTGAAATATGGCGGAGAACAGTGGTGATCAGTGAGTCAGCTCTTCGAATGAGTGTCTATTTAAAGTTAGTGGCTCAGAATATACACTCCTGGAAATGGAAAAAAGAACACATTGACACCGGTGTGTCAGACCCACCATACTTGCTCCGGACACTGCGAGAGGGCTGTACAAGCAATGATCACACGCACGGCACAGCGGACACACCAGGAACCGCGGTGTTGGCCGTCGAATGGCGCTAGCTGCGCAGCATTTGTGCACCGCCGCCGTCAGTGTCAGCCAGTTTGCCGTGGCATACGGAGCTCCATCGCAGTCTTTAACACTGGTAGCATGCCGCGACAGCGTGGACGTGAACCGTATGTGCAGTTGACGGACTTTGAGCGAGGGCGTATAGTGGGCATGCGGGAGGCCGGGTGGACGTACCGCCGAATTGCTCAACACGTGGGGCGTGAGGTCTCCACAGTACATCGATGTTGTCGCCAGTGGTCGGCGGAAGGTGCACGTGCCCGTCGACCTGGGACCGGACCGCAGCGACGCAAGGATGCACGCCAAGACCGTAGGATCCTACGCAGTGCCGTAGGGGACCGCACCGCCACCTCCCAGCAAATTGGGACACTGTTGCTCCTGGGGTATAGGCGAGGACCATTCGCAACCGTCTCCATGATGCTGGGCTGCGGTCCCGCACACCGTTAGGCCGTCTTCCGCTCACGCCCCAACATCGTGCAGCCCGCCTCCAGTGGTGTCGCGACAGGCGTGAATGGAGGGACGAATGGAGACGTGTCGTCTTCAGCGATGAGAGTCGCTTCTGCCTTGGTGCCAATGATGGTCGTATGCGTGTTTGGCGCCGTGCAGGTGAGCGCCACAATCAGGACTGCATACGACCGAGGCAAACAGGGCCAACACTCGGCATCATGGTGTGGGGAGCGATCTCCTACACTGGCCGTACACCACTGGTGATTGTCGAGGGGACACTGAATAGTGCACGGTACATCCAAACCGTCATCAAACCCATCGTTCTACCATTCCTAGACCGGCAAGGGAACTTGCTGTTCCAACAGGACAATGAACGTCCGCATGTATCCCGTGCCACCCAACGTGCTCTAGAAGGTGTAAGTCAACTACCCTGGCCAGCAAGATCTCCGGATCTGTCCCCCATTGAGCATGTTTGGGACTGGATGAAGCGTCGTCTCACGCGGTCTGCACGTCCAGCACGAACGCTGGTCCAACTGAGGCGCCAGGTGGAAATGGCATGGCAAGCCGTTCCACAGGACTACATCCAGCATCTCTACGATCGTCTCCATGGGAGAATAGCAGCCTGCATTGCTGCGAAAGGTGGATATACACTGTACTAGTGCCGACATTGTGCATGCTCTGTTGCCTGTGTCTATGTGCCTGTGGTTCTGTCAGTGTGATCATGTGATGTATCTGACCCCAGGAATGTGTCAATAAAGTTTCCCCTTCCTGGGACAATGAATTCACGGTGTTCTTATTTCAATTTCCAGGAGTGTAGAACAACTGAAGACTTAGAATCGTCAGAAAGCGTTTTAAATAAAGGATATGCGACTTTGAGGGCAACTTAGAATGGTTATCAATGCTTCAGGTGTCGGCTTCACACGTGACTAATTCCTTGTAACTATTGTTAAGCCTCACGACAAAGATTATGCAGTTCTTGTATTCTGGTGCAGAACTGACGACAAAAAAATAAAATCATTTGCTTCCGTGTAATAAGTATTTTCCTGGCCCAGTAGCTTCCACCTCCAGCTCCTCGCTTTCACCTTTTGCTATTGATACAAGAATAATTTAATTGCTTTAGATTGCTGAGGGAACATTAAGACATAAGTATGATAAATTTATGTGAGATACAGTTCAACTTTTCATTAACAATGTATAAAGTCTTCACAATACTAAGGTATGTAAAGAAATATTTTAAGACAAATTCGTCAACCTAAGGTACATAAGAAATTTGGCCATGTACAAAGAATGGTAGTCAAATACTTGTCACCGTTCTCTATATCTCAATTAAACGCCTTCCAAACAGGCCTTGGAAGGCCCAACGGCACCGGCCCACCACCGTGTCATCCTCAGCCCACGGGCGTCACTGGATGCGGATATGGAGGGGCGTGTGCTCAGCACAGTGCGCTCCTGGGCGTATGTCAGTTTACGAGACCGGTGCCGCTACTTCTCAATCAAGTAGCTACTCAGTTTGCCTGACTTCACTTAGCTAGTTAGTTAAATTACTGAAACACTTCTGACGCATAATAACCACATCAGCTATATGATATACCATTGTTTCAGCAAAAAGCTTGCTTTTGTAACAGAAGTTCTTTGCCACTCAGAAAAAAATCATACAAATCAAATAATATTTATCGATATTTCATATTCAGTGCACATTCAATGGCCATAAAAGACATAAATATATGCGTCTGTGTGAAATAGTTCTTCTGAGATGGGATTGTTTGGATAAAAGTTTTTGGAGAAATGATCAAAGTTAATTGTGTGCAGTTATTATTATTATTCCAAACATTGATTTCTGTAAAACAACTAGTACCTTATGCAAGGTGTCACTGAGGCACTTTATCATCATCCTTATTTCAATAAGGAATGACACAGTAAATTGAAGTTAATATCTGTTTTATTTCCATACTGCTACTTAAAAAAGGGCTCAACTGTTTTTTAACTGTTTAAACCAATACTGGAAGTAATCACTGAAATTACTTGTGAAATACGGATGAGTTAGTTAGTTAGTTAACGTTCCGTGGATCATTTTGCACGATAAATCGTAATTATGTTGAACGAGTCATTTTACATTCCATCGCAAATAAATTTGTGAATATGGCTACATGCCGAACATTTATAAAATGCTTTACAGAAAAAATTTAGTAAGCAAATGACTGAAACTCTAATTCTCTTCGACAGGCAGAATGACCACTAGAGAGCGTTAGTATTTAATGTTATTACCAGGCATGGTAGAGTATGTAATGGGTGTGAACAACGTCAAATATGGAATGATTACTCTGAAGTTCCCACAGAGATGCCACTTACTTATGTGGGGCATTGTTATTAGCATCTGACTGTTTAAAAGGAGCTTGCTTTTTGGTATCCGTTTAGTAAGTGGGGCGAATCACACATTATCCTAATTTGTGAGGCATTCGGATGTGACAGTAACCAAATGTTGGATTGTATGAGAACGTGAAGACATACGTACTCGTTGACTAAGTGTGACCACCACAGTGGAGGACCGCCGTATTGTGCACCAGGCATATAGTAACTCCTTCACACCTGTTACTCCCATCTGAATACAAGTAATGGTTTCCCTGCAACGTTCTGTGTCATCTCGCATCGTTGGTCGCAGCCTTACAACAGCTGGTCTAGGGAACTGGCATCCCATGCATAGACCACCGGTAACATCACAGCACAGACGTTTACATTTGGACTGTTACCATGACTGGGAATCATGGACTGCTGGTGATTGGTGTCGCACTGTGTTCAGTGATTAAAAGCGCTTCTCCATCTTCCTGCATGGCCATATCGATCAAGTATGGCGGTGACAAGGTCTCATTCTTCCAATGTTATAGAGAAGTGTCATTTTTTCGTTAGGATATGGGGACCTAGTGGGTTTGACTTACGATCATAGCTGCTAGTGACTGCGTGTGCTACTGCTATACCATAACCTTAAAGTAGGATGCAGATCGTAAAATGGAACTATCTTGTTAAAGTAGTTATGATATCACGCAACAGAGTAGTGTTACCCTCTGAAAGGAATTTTGTTATGTTGACCGTGATGTACCTAACCGAGATGGCTCATCGGAAATGAAAGTCAGAATTAAGTAAATATTTAAACAGTACCAAAAAATAATTTACCTATCCACAGAGTCCAAATGATAATAAAAACGGTCGCCAGCCTAATTAGGCATAAGAATGAGTAACATTCTTGTTCAAGAAATGGAAAATAAGGAACTTCAATGGGAAAACACAGCCTATACTTTGTCACACGAGAGTGCAATGAACTCTGGCACCTGCATACAGTATGTTCACGTTAAGGTTGGATCTGACAGAGCAGAACAAACTATTTGCATAAATATAACACGTAGCAATACACACTACTACCTTGAGGACTTAGTCAAACTGAATGGTCTCAATAACTCTGCTATTAATATTCACTGTAGAATCGAAAATTGGAAATAGGTTTAATATTACTTTTCAAACAAATTCCTATCTTACATGAAGTATGGATATGGTTCACAGGAAAATTAGTTATTGTGCATAGATTAAGTCTCTCACCACTAAACATCTTTCTACTTAGAATGAAAATTAAATGGAGTTCACTAACAAATTACTACTCACTGTCTTCTAAATAAAGAAATTACTGTTTTCATAGATAGTGGTCTTTCTATTAATCTTTATCTAGCATCAGCACAATAGACAAACTGTGGATCCTGATACACCATTAATATGCACTTTTATTACACAAGAGGAAACCAATATTGTACAGAATTTGACTTGAATAGCAACAGTATTTAAAACTTTCTATATTTAAGTAACTTTGAGCATTTGGACTACATTAAAAGGGGGGCCTTAATCTTGACCACTGTAGTAGGCGAAATTAAATGCAATTTCATTACATTAGTGAAACAAGCACTTAGCAAGCATAAATATATAACTCTCAACAGTTGCAGTTCTGAACTTTTACTGCAGTGAAACACAATATTGACAAATTTGTAAGAAACTGACTCACCTTTTAAAATTTACAGCAGGCAGCACTATGATCATTTAATTTGCAAAACTCTATAAGCCACAGTTTTGAGTACATGCTCTTTAGAAGTTGGCAACAAAATTTTAATAACCAATTTTAATATAAAAATTATTTTCAGAAAGCATCAGTTACTGTATTACTCAGTTGTGCTACATTAACTTTAACTTAGTTTCTTCTTACTATCTTCAAGTGGCATTAATTAGTAAAACACTGAGCTTTAATGTTCTTTCAATAAGGATACTCGGTAATCACTTTAGCATGGGAAGGATCCTAAGCGGAAATGTGACAGAGGATAAATCAAGGTAAGTTTTCATAAATAGTCATTTGGTTACCTTATGATTGAAAACAAATAAATCATCCACATGAGCTGATCCTTCACTGTACATTTTCATAATTCCTTGGTTCCTCGTCAGTGATGGCGCAACGTGGTGGCGATTGCATATTGGCAAGTGGATTTGCAGGTAGAATTGCTGGACTCTGGCATTTCTTGGTGGCAATGATAAATACCAATTTAAGCATAGTTCCAACCATACGAGGCATTGGACAGCGTCAGGAAAACCCTCTCTTGGAACCAGCACAATACACAACTTGTACATGAGCAGTTGATAGTTTGGTAGCTCTTCCCCGACTGACTCTTGATTCCACGTTTTTATCCATGCCAACCATATTTTGCGCGCGCTACGAAGTTCCGTTCTATAGGGGAACCACAACACCTTTTACATACAAAATAATTAAGAACCCTATGTGAAGGTCAGCACCTTACATAACAACAAACAATCACTTTAAATAAAATAGACCAGTTACACGTACTGGTATTTCTACAAAAAATTATTCACAAAGGAATTACAATTATACACAGTAAGTTTTGTTCCCTCCAAATGAGGCAAAGAATTCAAATGATAGATACACTACATTGCGTAGAATCAAACCATTACATCAAAGTTTTTACAAAGAAAGGTGTATACAATTTTGTATTATCGATTCAATCAAACATCATTTACAGAAGCTCAACAATGGAATGTTGAACAAAACAGAAAGCAAAATGAATCAACGAAGCGTATGTAGTGTCTAAGCTATGGTGTCACAACCTCTTACGCGACAGTCTCATGGTGCCATTTTCCAAAAGGACAATGCTGGTTCATACAAGACACATGTCTCCATGAACTGTCTGCGGGATATGGAGGTAACCTTGTGACCCAGATCTGACCCTATAGAAAACTTGTGGGATGAACTCGGACATCGATCTCATGCCAGTGTCTGTATGCAAGGTGTCAAAGACCAACTACAACAAGTGTGAGTCAGATTGCGTCAGGGGAAGATACTACGACTTTATAACATTTTCCCCACTGAATCTGTGCCTCCAGACTGGAGATGATGCAACGTCTTGTTGATAAACTGTCTCACACTGTCGTCTTCATTGTAATTTGGACTCGATTTTTTAACCGCTGACATACCATCCGCTCCCAGTGTGTGTTTCTCGTGTAGTAGCCTTGACACTTCGTACTGCAAATGGCTTCTGTACACGGCCGCAAGACAATCTGCTGCAGTGCGCTACGCTGTTCACTCTACCTCCTTTTGAGGAGACACATTCGGACACGGTATCTAAGAAGATGTAATAGTCTGGCCGTTGGAGCTAGTGCCAGACCGATAGCAGCCTCACATACAACCCAAACGCCAGCGGTTGTCTTCCTCGTTTGCTGCACAGTGTGTGGAGCACTGAGGAAAATTCAGTCTGGTGAGAAACTAAAACAAAATATTTCGAAGCGTACTGTGTATCATGGCAGGCACATGTGTTTTTGAGCAATGTGATTCGAAGAGTGACATCAGCTTAAATTTATTTAAGGCGCCAAGTCTCGTTTGCTCTTACAGTGTCGTTGCAGTTTGGCTATGACTATTCTTTCAGTTGTAGCTTCACTGCGAGAGTGTTAAATGAAAGCTTTTATGTTTTGAATTATAACTGCCTTTGTGAGGATTACAGACAAAAGCGATTTAAATTGGGGCTTCTGTTTACTGCAATTGGATTAAGAATTATGCTGTACATTTGTGTTAATGGCTCTTTTACTTTGTATTATCATACTTTATCGATTTATAAATTGTTATTCAGAATTCTGAACTATTTTTGTGCTTTGGCTCAGTATGATCTTGACTGATAGTACTGAGCCAAAGCACAAAAATAGATCTAGGTGTCAGTGTAGAATTCCCTGTTTTAAGATTTTTATTTTGTATGTTCTATATATTTCCTCGTTTTATGAGTGTTTGGAAATGAAAATTTGTAAGACTGCCTCATCTAACCAGGTTATCTGCATCGCAAAGATTTTAATGCAGTCCTTGCTGCAATATTGGGCGAAGCAAATTGTCTGTGTGTGAATTAATAATTACATCTGGAAAATACAGCTGTTTTGGTGTTAATTAGTAGGGTTGCATATGTTGATAATTATGACTCATTTCATAGTGTCATTTAGAGAGGCTTGTGAGCGTGACCAAGATTTATGTGCATTTGATCTCTAGAGTCTAGCATAGTTAAATTTGATGTTATGTTCCAATTAACTCTGATCCATAACTATGAAATTTCAATTAATTATTGTGAATTTTAATTCTTTTGGTTGGATTGGTTTAAATTCTTTCATTTTTAATTTTATTGGTATTATAGTTTTATTTCCTAAATCATGTTGTCAGTTTGGATTGTAATTGTTCAGTGACTGGTGCTTGTTATCTTCATTATTTGGGAAGCCTCTATCGCTGTTCTCGGATAGCTGACTTGAAATTCCTTATTCTTGTGAGTTGCTTGAATATATCTTTCGTGGTTCTATATTTACATTGAATGGTATAATTTGTTGCAAATTGCTTTTTGTGGTTTTATTATGAATAAATTGTTTACTCTATGAGAATAGTATACACCTTCACAACACCCAGTCACTGTCATTCATTAGCCTATTTTCTGCTATTCCTAATGTACCATGTGGTAGCAAAGGGTATTTGTTTGTTGAATAAAGTATGTCTTGGACTGTTTCAGTTCGCTTTTTCATATTGGAATGTGGCTTTGAGAGATATTCTGGTTATAGTTTGACTTCTGAACAATAAATTACCATATGAATTTACCATTTGTGAATAGGCCTCTGCAGTTATGGGGCCAGAGCTGACCTAATAGGTTCTAACATTTTGGGAGAGGATTTCACACAGCTCCTGTGGAACAGTATGATTGTAATACTAGCAGCATTGTGGCAATAGAGAGGTGAGTTGTATTGGGAGTGGTTAGGTGCTAGACCACAGTAACATAAAATATTCAGTTTAATCAAACTGTATTAATTTATTAAAGCAACTGCACAATTTATAGCTGTATAATGTCAGTGGAGACCAGCGAAGTACGAATTTAAAGAAAAAAAAGCCGTTAAGGTCAAATTCTAAGACACTCCACTGTACAAAAGAGGTACACAGCATGTTTAAGAAATTACTTTCCTTTCAAAACAACCCCCACAGCCTTTGACAAGTTAGTCCCTAAAATAAACAGTGTCTCTTCATGATTAATAATAGTTTTACAGCATACCAAGAAATGTAACTTGAATGTTCTTTGTCACACAGGGCAAGCGTTTACAAAAGACACACACACACACACACACACACACACACACACACAAACTGAGTTTGCCCAGGCCTGCAGGTACTTTAAATGTACTCAGTCACTAACATGATTGAATAACAGTGATAAATATGTATGTATACTGAAGATGTAAATGAAAATTAGTACCAAGTCCGTGATTCGAAACCAGGTCTCCTGTTCACTAGGCAGATGCACTAACCACTACAGCACCCTGGCACGTTGGCTTTGCACTTGGACAGTTCTAGCACACCTCCCTCCTAATTCAAAGTCGTCTTCACGTCTTAGCACACTTTGTATCACCCTAAACTCTAAGAGTATTGCTGAGGCTCTCCAGTTGTACTGGAGAAGTTCCTCAGCTTCGAACGTGGCATACTGTCTGAAACACAGGCGCAGATGCTTTAGTCAAATGAAACTATCAGTTTGTGGAGACCTTTCCAAGTCTCAGTTGCCTTGCTACAAATTTTCATTCGTCGCTTCAGTCTGCATATATAAGTTACAGATGTTTGAGAATTGAATCCTACTGTTTCATTTAATTAAAACAGCAGAATGGCCTACAATCTCTGAAATTCCCACTGAAGCAGGCAACATAAATCAAAATAAATCCACTTTGGCAGAACAACTCGTGACTTATTCTTTTAAGTAGCATGCTTCAGTGAGTGAACTAAGTACAAACACAACATCACTACACCTTAAGGAAATGCAAGGCAAAATGTTATTGTTGAAGCTGCAAGAGACAACTGAACATTCTACCAAACAATGTTCAGAACTCTATCACCTCTAGGACAATTTCGGATAATGTTTGCAGGTTATTATGAGCCAACTAGTCTAGCAAGTGAAGACTCCTGTCGTTTAACTTTTTCCCACAAATAAATTAACCACAACTCATATGCATACTTCTGCCAGAAGGAGCTTTAGTCAAGTAGGTCACATATTACCATACAAATAATTTGATCTGAACCACTCCCTTTTCTGTACAACTAGTAGTTACAATGTAGATGGAAATTAACTTAACTGCACACCTATTCTAACTAGATCTACTTAACAGACGTTCTGTTTTTTCTGTTTCTTTTAGGCACAGGTTCACACAAAACCGAGTTGCAAAGGTTTCAAGCATCATAAAGTGAACGCTACACAGGATGGCTGTATGAGGCTTCCATGGTAAAACACTAGATTATTAGTTGTGTAAACTAAAGCGCGCTGACAAGAAAATAATATTAAAGGAAAGGTGACATATCAAGATACCGTGATTATGGTTTAAAAACAGAATCAGTGTCGCTAGATAGCTTTACAAAGAATAGTACAATTTGGAACTTTGTCAGTCTCCTCTTAGAACAAGTAAAAACCCTGGTTGGGAGACCTGGATTAGGTCTCCAACGCACTAACTATATATGTAAGAAGATTCATACCAGAACTTAAGTGACTGACTTGAATAGTGCGAATTAGTGCACACCAAAAAACAGTAAATAGCAACCAGTCAAATCAGTAGTTTGTTCAGAACAGCAGTTATTCACATACAAAGTCCCAATGACTGCCCACACTAAAACACGCCAGTACCTTAGAGCGTAGGTCTCTGACAGACACACGAAGTATTAGTACTGATACGATTGATCAAATCTGCAGTTTATGTACAACAGTAACTATTCTAATATCACGGACCATAGACTGGTCGCACTAAAAATGAATTAATGTATCAGGATTAGGATCTATAAATCAAACACGGTGCATCAACACATAATAAATAGCAGCCGTCCCAAATCTCCAGTTTACACAGAACAGAAAAAGTCGTGGCCCATATTATGACCTTACTAAGATGTATTCAAAGTACCATCGTCACATGCAAGAGGAGACACTGGAAATAGTGAAGAGTCAAAATATATACAAGTTCCCCAGGCACAAGCGACTGCTAAATTACAGAGAAATACACTAACCGAGCAGACACACAGACAGAACAAGAACGCGCCGGATGACTCCCATGCGAAACAAGGTTCATTCTGTCTCACTGTTAGCTAGAAAAATTCCAATATCGGGCAGTCAGAACGACCTTTCTTCTGTCCACGACTTGATATATTAATCAAAGAACTCTACCGGGCACCAACCGTTCAAGATACTTCAGAGTGCAGCCGCCACGTACGCAACAGTGATGAGCCCCACTCAATATCGACATGTCAACCAGACCACGGAACTCTCCTTTTGGTCGGCTGATAAATCACTTCACGTTTCAAGGGCGTGCGCGTGCCTCTATATACATTGCACTCATACACTCACTACACTGACGCGGGGCTAAGGACTATATCGATCTCGCGACAACCGATGAGTAGCCTATCGATACGGACTGTCGCCAAGAAGAAAGAACATGTGCACGGCACAAGCACAACAGTTCAGTTATCTTCGGCAAAGATGAGACCTTTTTTGAATTTCTGGAAGGGGAAATTACCTCATTGTCCCGACTGAAGAAGTTACAGTTCAGAGAAAAAAATTAAGTTAATAGTTAAAATATATGAGACGTCTATTTAAAGATGAATAGAGGAGTGATATGGTGGGTGTATGCAGACAAAGGTTGCTGAAACAGAACTAACTTTGAATGTCATGTTGTCAGTAGTGTCTGATTAGTGTTGGAGGGTATAAGAATACTTTCGTGTGTTTGTCTGTTCATTTTTTTTTTCAAATTGTGTGGATGTATGTGGTACACTACACTATTCCCCTTAAGTTAAATGCCTAACAAAACTACACAGTGGATATAGGATAATGCGAGGAGTAAATTAACCCTTTCATATTCAACCCAAGGTTGGGAATCTTGACTTATGAAGAATCTCTTTGTAGAAGCTTAATGAATAATTACGCTTCTGAGCAAAATAGTTGTGTGACATTCAATCGCTGGCTCTCTCACCCTTAATACACTCATAGAAATACATATGATGACTGGCACAAGCAACCTAAAACAACATTTGTATTTTGCTTAATTAATTTCACTAATTTTGTAACAAGAAAAGGACACTGGACATGCTCCAGCAGCAGTGCTGATTGAGTGGTGAAGGAAGAGTGAGTGGATAAGCAAGAGTTATGCAAAAAATGAGCTTAATTAATTGGTTGACGAATATTTTTGAAACAAGAGAAAAGGAAATGCGTGACCGAACAGTTATCCTATTGCTCATTCTTGGAGGAATATTTCAGTTCTAATTAACAACGCATGTACATTATAAAATTAAATTCTTCATACAAGTTTAAGGACCAACTGAATCTTGATCAGAGCTGAGTAAGGAATCAACATCGAAATTCCCTGAACTGCCAAAAGTCAGCTGCATTTCAGCTTATGGTGGATGTGACCTACATCGGCACGCCTACGACTGCTGTTGTGATGGCACGGTTCACGTGCTGCATGAGGGATCTGTCTGTGGCGACACATCTGGTGGTTGGTGTCGAAAATGCAACTAATCCTGTCCTACATTGTAATAAGTACTGAAAAATCCTTTTTTGGATTTACGGATTGCAACGCAAAACCTTCCCCTAAACTTCCAAACAACCAAATCACAAAGTTAAGGAACATTCTATGGGTTGAATAAAATCAGAAGGACTCAGTTCAGTAGAAAAAATGTAATTGTGAGGGATACTCTTGTCGAACCTGCACTTAGAGTCAAACTCTCCTTCTTACATCAGAAAGTAATGTACCGTTTCAGAAATATGAACCAGACGTCCGTCAAATTTCATATCAAATGACATATTTTAATCCGACAAAGCAGGAGGTTAAGCATAAAACTGTTTACTTGGCTGAATGCTAAGGCAGAAGATCATTCCGCAGTTCCATAGTACAAAGCAGAGGTTGTCCATGACCACACGCGAAACCAGATCGCAGAGGTCCATTACAAAACTATTAGATCTGTTGAGAATGAAAACAGCCTGTCTGGAGTCAGAATATCGAGTGTCTTCAGAGTAGAGAGAAGAAAAAGTGAGACATATATCTTCTGGTGAGAGCTACGAAAAATCAAACCCCATAACGTTTCTGTCTTTTCCACTAATCATTTCCAATCACAGGCCAAAAAGAATTTAATCCAATTGAACACTTAGTTTCAGTCTTTTCATACAGGTGAGGACATCCGCCTCTCTGATGTGACAACGCCTGTACAATAGGAATTGCACCCTCTGAATGCTATATTATTTCCAGGCTATAACTTGGAGCTAAAAAAAGGAAGTGGATGGTGCGTGGAATTTTTTCGCTACACGTCCGCATTGTTTGAAAATTCCAGTCTGGCGACACAGCTGTCTTTCCAGTAAGTGGAGAGAGAGTGGAGCCCTCCTCTAACACAGTGGAGACAGTAAAACGAAATACAAAAGCATGTGTTCTGTTTCTCAAGGTAAACACTTTAGAAGTGAGATGTGGGTGCTATTTAACGTGTCTTGTGTCCGCATTTTGCTAGGATTTGAAGTGGCCGACAAAGTTGTCTTCCCAGTATGGAGAGAGAGAGAGAGAGAGAGAGTGTGTGGAGGCAGTAAAACAAAACATTAAACCATGTTTTCTGTTTCACATGCTCTGAAGCAAATTATAAGTTAAGGAGCAGCAAAAAAATGTCCCGTCCATTCTCTGTGTCATGAAGAGACGGCAGGCCACATACTGGCATCCCTGGGTGGGTGGCAGCTCCTCGTCATAAACTCATAATTCTGGATCCGTCAGACCAGCGTCCTCGGTTCTCACTGTGCATCTTGAAGACTGCGTGCCTCACTTATAAGATACCAAAAGAAGACTGTGAGGGCAAGCTATAATTCCTATTTGCTATTTATTTTTGTTTTGAGGCATTCATAGTAAGTTATACAAAGGTTTATACAGGCAGTAGTTATTCAGTAATACTATGCAGTTCAATAATAATTCAGTAAGACAATTCAATAGTATAGGGATTATTACAATTTATTATTATATGAAGGATGTTTTGCTCTTCTGTCTGCCGAATACTTATTCATTCTTCCAGATATTTTCTTTCTTTCTTCGTCTGAGATCATTCTTCCTGCAGTCCTTTTATTGATTTTCATTTGTAGCCTTGTTTGTGTATCTTGCAGCATTCTAGTTTTCTTTGTTTTGTTTTTTCAGTCGTCCATTGTAATTTGGTGTTCTCTTATATCTTCCGTAATTTCTGTGATCCATTTAATGTTGCTCTCACTATTCCACAATTTTTCTGTTATTTGTTTACTACTTCTGCTTCTGATGTTCTCATCTGATGCCAACAGAAGAGATACGCTTCTTCCTGATTGTGCTCATTACTGGTTCTACTTTCTAGTACACTGTTACATTTGAAGCTGTTCTCCAATGCCCACTTACTTGAAATTGTTTACTTATGTATGTCCTAATTATTCTTCAGTCTGTCTTTAGTATTTTGTCAATTTGTGTTTAATTAGATGTTTTGAAGGTAGTTTCAGCTGTGGATGCTATTTCTGGTTGTGTTAACGGTTTTATAATGTTTTCATTTAGCGTCCATGGAGAGGGTTTTTTTGTTCTATGTGTTTCTGGTAACGTAATTTACTTTGTTCAGTTTTTCTATTCTGTTTTGCCTCGATGGTTTATCCTTTCCATTGTAAGCTATGATTTTACATAAACAGAACTTCTTCTTCCATTGTAATTTTGTTCGCAAGTGCTGTGTCAATTAGTACAATGTCTGTTTTTTCAAATGATATTTGGTGACCAATTTTCTGGGCGATTTTCTTCAGTGAATGAACTTGTTACCTCGTTTCTTGAACTTTGTATGCTTGGAGAGCAAGATCATCAACAAATCCCAAGCAGTTCAGACATATTATTCTTAGCGCTTCCAGTTCTCATGTTCTTAGGGTCATCCTCGTACCATTCTCTCATTATGTATTCCGGTTCACAGGTGGACAGTAATGGTGAGAGATAGTTACCCTGACTGAAGCCTGTTTTTATAAGGAATGGTTCAGAAAGTTCTTGTCTAAACTTAACTTTCGAATTGGTATTGGATAGAGTAAATCCTATTAATTTAGTTAGTTTAGGATAGAATCCATGATTCCTTAAAATTTTTGGTACTGAAGGTCTATTGAAACAATCATTTGCCTTCTTAAAATTTCCAAATGTTATTGCTAGAGGCTTGTCCCGTTTCACGTAGTATGGCATAATCAATTTTAAACTAATGACCTGCTCTATACAACTTCTCCATTGTTTGAAGCCTCCCTGGTATTCCACTAACTTCTGTTCTAGTTGTAATTTGATTCTTCCAAATAAGATCTTGGATATATCTTGTATGTGCAGTCTAGGAGAGAGATTCCTCTGTAGTTATTAGGTTTGCTCCTATCCCCCCTCTTGTGTAGTGGGTGTATTGTGACTGTGATCCTGTGTTTAGAAAATTTTTCTACCATCCAAATTTTGTTAGAGCCTTTTGTAAGAATGTCTAGAATGCATCACTATAATATTTCCACATTTCAACAAAAACCTGATCTTTTCCATATGCCTTTTTTGCCCTTTGAGGACTCTTTCTACTTCTTGGAAAGTTGGGGGGTCTAAATTGTTTGGTTCCATTTTAGCTGAGGTTTTCCTGTCGATTTGTAAGAGTTCTTCGTCACTACTATATTGTGATCTGAGTCTATATTTGCTCCTGGGTACACCTTACAATCCAGTATCTGATTTCGGAATCTCTGTCTGACCATGATGTAATCTAATTGAAATCTTCCCGTATCTCCCGGCCTTTTCCAAGTATACCTCCCCCTCTTGTGATTCTTGAACAGGGTATTCGCTATTACTAGCTGAAACTTGTTACAGAACTCAATTAGTCTTTCTCCTCTTTCATTCCTTGTCCCAAGCCCATATTCTCCTGTAACCTTTTCTTCTACTCCTTCCCCTACAACCGCATTCCAGTCGCCCATGACTATTAGATTTTCGTCCCCCTTTACATACTGCATTACCCTTTCAATATCCTCATACACTTTCTCTATCTGTTCATCTTCAGCTTGCGACGTCGGCATGTATACCTGAACTATCGTTGTCGGTGTTGGTTCGCTGTCGATCCTGAATAGAACAACCCGGTCACTGAACTGTTCACAGTAACACATCCTCTGCCCTACCTTCCTATTCATAACGAATCCTACACCTGTTATACCATTTTATGCTGCTGCTGATATTACCCGATACTCATCTGAGCAGAAATCCTTGTCTTTCTTCCACTTCACTTCACTGACCCCTACTATGTCTAGATTGAGCCTTTGCATTTCCCTTTTCAGATTTTCTAGTTTCCCTACCACGTTCAAGCTTCTGACATTCCACGCCCCGACTCGTAGAACGTTATCCTTTCGTTGATTATTCAATATTTTTCTCATGGTAACCTCCCCCTTGGCAGTCCCCTCCCGGAGATCCGAATGGGGGACTATTCTGGAATCTTTTGCCAATGGAGAGATCATCATGACACTTCTTCAATTACAGGCCACATGTCCTGTGGATACACGTTACGTGTCTTTAATGCAGTGGTTTCCATTGCCTTCTGCATCCTCATGTCATTGATCATTGCTGATTCTTCCGCCTTTAGGGGCAATTTCCCACCCCTAGGACAAGAGAGTGCCCTGAACCTCAAAAGTTTATTAAATTTTTTTCCCATGATTTCTGAATTTTTCTACGTTACTGTGTGCCATTCTTCCATCTTAGTCTTTCAGTATTAGCGCTGGAGTTCATGCTGTTGCAGTTGTTCCCCAAGGATTCTCTGGTAGTTCTTGGAATAGGTTTTGTGATAATTATCTTCTATAGAGTTTGTTATATCTTTATGGATTTGTCTCTTGATTCTCGTAATGCTTTAGGTGAATTTTTTTCCTTTCATTTTTGAGGTTGAAGGCACATTCTTCCGTTTTGTTTGTTTGAAATTTTAACTATGTTTCGTATCTTTATTCTTGGAATTTGTCGCATTCTGGAGTACACCATGCACGTTTCCTTTGTGAGTTCAAGGGCGCTAGATTCTCGGCTTGATTCTTGAAAGCTGACATTAGTTCATATAGGTTATCTGTTACTTCAGTAGTTTGTGATATTTGTTGGTTTTTGCCATTTTTAATTAGCTTGTTTTCTTTTTTTTCATTCTGTTTCTTTAATGGAGTGAATTTGATATTAATTTTAGCTAAGTAGTGGTCCGAGCCTTTGTCTTTTCCTCTCAATACTTTAAAATTGTATATTTCCTTACGAAATGTTTGTGTATACCGACAGGTCTAGCTGTCATTCCCCCTTCCTCCATTTTTGGTGTTTCTGTGTTTCAAGATTATTTGGATTCCTCTTGAAGTATGTTGATTTAGATATAAGGTTGCGTTCTCTGCAGAGTTTTACAGATGTTTGATAGTTCTTGTTTGTTAAGTTACGTGGACTGCACTTTCCAGTTATGTATATTTCCTTTCTTTTCCCAGTTCAGCGTTGAAGTCTCCGAATAAGAATTTTATATTCCTTTTAATTATTCTGTTCAGAGTTCGTTCAAGAAGGTCCCAAAATTTATCTACCTCTTGTTTTGTTTTGTTAGAAAATATTTATCATTTGACGGAGCAAGAGCATTTACAATTGCATACGTTTCGTTCTTTGTTTTAAAAGTCAGAGATTCAATTCTTGGCGATATTGCTTGAAAATATACTGGATCTATTACTTTTACGTTCACTGTAAATCCTGTTCCAGACCGGAGACATTGCTTCATCTACATCTACAATTATACTCCGCAAGCCACCCAACGGTGTGGCCTGTCCTGGTTTCCCATTATAAATTCGATATAGTTGTGATTCGAACGGGTCGTCTACGGTGAGTCTCACTTCTTGGAGCCCCATTATTAAAATATTTTGTTTGTTTAATTCATCTGTGAAATTCTTGAGCTTTCCGATCCTAAGTAGTGAGTTTATGTAATGTGTTGCTACATAATTTGCATGCTCATGTTGAGTTTTCCTTTTGTGTGGCAGTATGCATTTGAGGGTTTGTAAATGCTCCGGTTCGTTGCTCTCTTCTAGTAGGCTACCCACCACATGCAATGTAGCCTTTACATTCGCTTTTGGGTAGTACAGTGGTATGTTTTTCCTAAAAGACCTTCTATATTTGATTTTCAAAGCTAAGCAGCCTTCGCCGGGGCAAGCTCCGATTTAGAACTATGGTCGTTAACAGCAGGGGGTATGTTTGCTCCGCGAGAGCTATTTTATGTCACCCAAGTCTGCCAGTAAGCCGGTTGGGGCCCTTCTATCCGCCAACCGCACGCACCGCGTAGGAGTGTCGTCTCTCCGACTGTTGCGACAGCGTAGTAGGTTCTTGAAGGCCACAGTTGCAACAAGAATTAAAAAGGAAGTTCCAGATGTAGACAACAAGAAAAGGAAATATGTCCACATTCACTGTTTATTGTTACTGATTCGATCCAAATCCGTGTGTTTCATCCTTTACGTGACCTAGCAGGTTGTAAGAAGATAACAAAAAAAAAAAAACGAAATAAAAATGTGAAACGTCACTTTAAATCTATGACATTTTTCAAGGGGTGTATTAAATATTAAACAGGATAGTAAAAATTACAAGATTCAGGAAGTAGGGGATATCTATGTTGATATGGGCCAATAGGACAGTTTTCAAGGTCACTGTATCTGCTGATACTGAGGGTGAAATAAGGGCATTTGTATGAGGTTGATGCCGTTCCTGATACTGTTCAACTCTTTTATTACAACGTGTCTCTCAGTGAACATATAAATTTATTTAGGCTCAAAGATACTGAAATTCTGCTGACCTTGTATCCGTGCGTAAGGTCAAATATACTTCAGCGAATGCCTACGGCCATAGTATTGTGAGCAACTGTCGAAGGTTATCGTAAACAGGTTTGCCAACCAGCAATCCCCACTAAAAGAAGACGATAGTTTATTCACAAGCATTTTGGTCGACAACAAGGTAATAGGGAACTCTTTGGCGAGTGTATGTATAGAGCGAATAGGACACCAAGGAACTTGCGTCATTCAAGCTTTCAAATAATGTAGAAGGGATTAACGCATTGGACAGGTCGTGGATCACGTTGCCCCAACCACTCGAGAATTGCATGGACTTGGAAAATATGACACGGAAATCTGAAGTGATTACGTACGTTTGTAAATATCAGACAGCTGTTGGTGAATGGGAGACAGTCAGTAAGGGCTCTGAAATGTTGTGGCATAGTACATGCCTCTCGTTTTTTTGTGAGTTTCAGGATGCTTTAAGTGTGATTTTTCAGAATTGATAGTATCGTAGGGCTCAACTCTAGTGATAAAAAGGGTCAGACGTTTAGATGTGGGAAAAGGTATGCAGGGCCAACACATCCATCAAACACCGTTATGTTCTGTGAACACGTGGTCTTGGGGTAGCGTCTTTGATTCATAGTCATTCTGTCTTCGGTCTCAAGTTCGAATCACGCCGCTGTTTGAATTTTGATTAATAATCAGCATTGGAGTCTGAAGACTTCCGGCATAACAAGTCACCCTAATTCTGTCAACGACCTTGTCAAAGAGGGCGAAGGAGTGGACAGAGGTTCAGAGCACTCTCTTGTCCTAGAGGTGGGAAACTGCCCCTGAAGATGAAGAATCGGCAAAGATCAACGGCATGAGGATGCAGAAGGCAATGGAAACCACTACATTAAAGACACGTAATGTGTATCCACAGGATATGTGGCATGTAATTGAAGAAGTGTCATGACGATCTCTCCTTTAGCAAAAGATTCTGGAATAGTCCCCCATTCGGGGGAGGGGGGGGGGGACACTGCAAACAGAGAAGTTAGCATGACGAGAAGATTGGATAATCAACGAAATAATAACATTCTACGAGCCGGGGCTTGGAATGTCAGTAGCTTGAACGTGGTAGGGAAACTAGGAAATCAGAAAAGGGAAATAGGGGAAGATTAATCTAGATATATTAGGGGTCAGTGAAGTGAAGTGGGAATAAGACCAGTATTTCTGGTCAGATGGGTGTAGGGTAATATCAACAGCAGCAGAAAGTGATATAACGGGTGTAGGATTCGTTATGGACAGGAAGGTAGGACAGGGAGTGTGTTACTGTGAACAGCTCACTGATAGGCTTATTCTTATCAGAATCGACAGCAAACTAACACCGACAACGACATTATATATACATATGAGAACGTCGCAACCTGAAGATGAAGAGATAGAGAAAGTGTATCAGAACATTGAAAGGGTAATACAGTGTGTAAAGGGAGATGAAAATCTAATAGTCATGGGGGGCGGGAATGCTGTTTTAGGCGAAGGAGCAGAAGAAAACGTTACAGGAGAGTAATGGTTTGGGACAGCGAGTAATATAGAATAGTCTGTTCAGGAATCACAACAGGAGGAGGTATACTTGGAAAAGGCTGGATGATACGGGAAGATTTCAGTTAGATTACATCATGCTCAGACAGAGATTCCGAAATGAGATACTGGATTGTCAGGCATACCCGGAAGCATATATACACTCAGATCACAACACAGGAGTGATAAAGAGTAGACTAAAGTTTAAGAAATCAGTCATTAAGAATCATTACTCAAAGAGGTGGGATACGGAAGTACTAAGGAATAACGAGATACGCTTGAAGTTGTCTAAGGCTACAGAAAAAAATAGTTCAAATGGCTCTGAGCACTGACTTAACTTCTAAGGTAATCAGTCCCGTAGAACTTAGAACTACTTAAACCTAACTAACCTAAGGACATCACACACATCCATGCCCGAGGCAGGATTCGAATCTGCGACCGTAGCGGCCGCGCGGTTCCAGACTGTAGCGCCTTTAACCGCTTGGCCACCACGGCCGGCTAAGGCTACAGATATAGCCATAAGGAATAGCTCAGTAGGCTGTACAGTTGAAGAGGAATGGACATCCAAAAAGGGCAATAACGGAAGTTGGGAAGGAAAACATAGGTACAAAAGAGGTAACTGCGAAGAAACCATGGGTAACCAAAGAAATAGTTCAAGTGATGGATGAAAGGTGGAAGTACAAAAATTTCCGGGAGACTCAGGAATACAGAAATACAAGTCGCTGAGGAATGAAATAAATAGGAAGTGCAGGGGGCTAAGGCGAAATGACTGCATGAAGAATGTGAAGAAATCGAAAAAGTTGTGACTCTCGGCAGGACTGGCTCAGCATACACGAAAGTCAAAACAACCTTCGCTGACATGAAATTCAAGGGTGATAACATTAAGAGTGCAACGGGAATTCCACTGTTAAATGTAGACGAGAGAGTTGATAGGTGGAAAGAATACATTGGAAGCCTCTATGAGGGGGACGATTTGTCTAATGTAATGGAAGAAGAAACAGGAGTCAATTTAGAAGAGGTGGGGAACGCGGTATTAGAATCAGAATTTAAAAGAGCTTTGGAGAACTTCAAATCAAATAAGGCAGAATTACTAAAATCGTTTGGGGAAGTGGCAACAAAACGACTTTGGTGTGTAGAATGTATGAGTCTGGCGTAACTTTCGGAGAAACATCATCCACACAATTCCGAAGACGGCAAGAGCTGACAAGTGCAAGAATTATTGCACAATCAGCTTAACAGCTCTTGCATCGAAGTTACTGACAAGATCAATATACAGAAGAATGAAAAGAAAATTGAGGATGCGCTAGATAACGATCAGTTTAGCTTTAGGAAAGGTAATGGCACGAGAGAGGCAATTCTGATGTAGCGGCTAATAATGAAAGCAAGACTAAAGAAAATTCAAGACACGTTCATATAATTTGTCGACCTGGAAAAAACATTCAAGAATGTTAAATGGTGCAAGATGTTCGAAATTTTGAGAAAAATAGGGGCAAACTATAGGGAGAGGCGTGTCATATACAATATGTACAACAGACAAGAGGGAATAATAAGAGTGGACGACCAAGAACGCAGAGCTCGTATTAAAAAGGGCGTAAAACAAGGATGTAGTCTTTCGCCCCTGCTGTTCAATCTGTACATCTTGGAAGCAATGATGGAAAGAAAAGGTTCAGGAGTGGAATTAAAAGTCAAGGTGAAAGGATATCACTGATACAATTCGCTGATGACAATGCTATCCTGAGTGAAAGTGAACAAGAATTGCATGATCTGCTGAATGGGGCGAACAGTCTACTGAGTACAGAATATGGATTGAGAGTAAATCGAAGAAAGACGAAGGTAATGAGAAGTAGTAGAAATGAGATCAGCGAGAACACGAAGTACATGAATTTAAGGTATTCTGCTGCCGAGGTAGTAAAATAATAAGTGACACACGGAGCAAGGAGGTTCAAAATGGCTCTGAGCACTAAGCGACTTAACTTCTGAGGTCATCAGTCGCCTAGAACTTAGAACTAATTAAACCTAACTAACCGAAGAACATCACACACATCCATGCCCGAGGCAGGATTCGAACCTGCAACCGTAGCGGTCGCTCGGATCCAGACTGTAGCACCTAGAACCGCACGGCCACTCCGGCCGGCGAGGAAGGAGGACATTAAAAGCAAACTAGCAGTGGCAAAAACGGAATTGGTGGCCAGTAAAAGTCTACTAATATCAAATGTCGGCCTTAATTTGAGGAAGAAACTTCTGAGAACGTACGTCTGGAATACTGCATTGTATGGTAGTGAAACATGGACTGTGGGAAAACCGAAAGAGAAGAGAATCGAAGCGATTGAGATGTGGTGCTACAGACGAATGTTGAAAATTAGGTAGAGAAAATGTAAGGAATGAAGAGGTTCTGTGCAGAATCGGAGAGCAAACGAATATGTGAAAAACACTGATAATGAGAAAGCTGAAATGGCTCTGAGCAGTATGGGACTTAACATCTGAGGTCATCAGTCCCCTAGAACTTAGAACTACTTAAACCTAACTAACCTAAGGACATCACACACATCCTTGCCCGAGGCAGGATTCGAACCTGCGACCGTAACAGCAGCGCGGTTGCGGACTGAAGCGCCTAGAACCGCTCTGGCACTTCGGCTGGCTAAGGAGAAGGGACAGGATGACAGGACATCTCTTAAGACATGAGGGAATGTATTCCATTGTACTAGAGGGACTCTGTAGAAGGCAAAAACTGTAGAGGAAGACAGAGATGGGTGCACATCCAGCAAATAATAGAGGACGTAGGTGGCAAGTGCTACCGTGTGATGAAGAGGTTAGCACAGGAGAGGAATTCGTGGCAGGCCGCATCTAACCAGTCAGAACACTGATGACCCAAAATAAAGAAAAAAACAAAGATGCTGTAAAGTTTATAATGAGCCACTTTGCGTTCTTTCAGACTTATGCGCTCAGTTATACTTGTCGTGTTCAACAACAGCAGCGGCCAATGTTAATTTAGGAGAAACTGAGAGGAGAGACCAGAAGCGCTATCTGACACAGTGAACATACTGTCTAAAAGAAAAAAACCAATTCCTCAGGAGTTCATGAATATCACTCGCTCCCAATAAACGACTGTGTCAGCCGCCCATTCGGTGTCGCTACAGGCCACGTATACGTTACCTGATGGACATACGGTGGTCACATCGAGTCTTCCAGGACCATATTTATATCAGGATTGCCTACTAACTCGCTGCTGAAGGTCATGTTGTGGTGCACTTTGCAAGACACTGTATATTTGTGCCAATTTTGGTACAATAATGGCAACAAGTCACAACTAGCATTTCTTCAAATGAAAGCTGTCTCTGTTGTATCGTATCCGTGGATGCAACGTTTTTCTAGGTGCTGTAAATATGGTACATCTGTGCACCCGTTTATTATAGACGTGAAGAATATGCAGGAGTATCTAAGCTCCAAGTCCTCATTTGCTCTGCATCAGCCAAGGCAAGCTACAGATATTTTATTCTTTAGTATTGTATAGGAATCCCGACTAATTTTAATTCAAATAGTGCGAAAAGCGGTTTAGATTTAACACCAAGTCATACACAGTGAACTATAACGTGTGTTAACATTTTATTTCAAGCACCTGTTTCATTTGGCTTAAATCATATCTTAAAGTTAATATTTTCTGGTTCGAGAGTTGCTTCCCTTTATGCAATTGTTTTGCAGTACCCTGAAAAAGTTTGGCATGCGATCTGTTTTACTCCAGCCTCAGCCAGACAAAAGAGGCCAGCTCAGCGATGTGCTAAGCGAATAAGCCTCTGGGGAGAACTGTTGACATTATTTCAAACCACTACGGCCGGACAGGGTGCGCGATACGGGCCACGGCGGAAGTGCACCGAACAGCTAACAGTGCAACAGTGTGAGCAAGTGTGAAGTAACATTTTGTAAATCGGAGCACTTGTGGTCTACCGAGAAACTCATACATTGTAAATTTAGTTTGGCATAGCAACCCGTGATCAGTGGGCTAGGAAAAGTTGTCAGGACGAGAAATATAAACCAAATCCATTCCCCCCCCCCACCCCCCTCTAGTAGGAATATGTCAGAAGTGTAGCTATAATTGTATAGACAACCGAGCTTAGAGGCTCAAAGCATTCAGTTGTGTCGCCATTCTGTTTGCGCCTTGAACGGGAGAGTATGACGGACTTTTGGGTTTCAGAGAAACCATAACTAAAAACTTGGTGATAAGGGTGTGCTGGCTGCCTGCCCGCTGATTAACTCGTCAAGTTATGGCACGAGGTGGGCCATGCCTCTGGCGTGGTGACTGAAAGCTGTGAACGTTCCGGCTGGCCACGTGACCTCCTAGCCACCTAGACATCGTTGGCCATCGTCCTGGCCGACGTCTGGTGGGATACTTGGGCACTACTATCCTGCAGCGAACATCTAATGTTGGCTATCGCACATAAGCGCATAACGGGAGGGGGAGGAAGTGTAGGATGGAAGCATAACTGGCAAAACTCTGGAAGAGCTTGATGGGCTGTACTCGTTCTCCTGCCCTGATGGCCCACTCAGCATTGCGTTAGCCGCCGATTGTTATCCAGGCCAATGGACGTCACGGGCTCCGTCGAGATGTCAGCGCATTCTGCAACCGGCTGCATCTGCAGGCTCATTGAGGGGTCCCAAGGATGGCCATCACGCTGCATAAGGCTGCTGCTAATGAACACCTGTCAATGTCCTCACTGTTTCACTATTCGCCATGACATGTATCTGCCCACTCCCTCACCATTTCTCACACCCATACAGACACGTAGAGGCCCAGAATATGCGTGTTCGTTATAGTGTTGTTGTACTTTAGAGCAGGAGCTACCTAATGCTGATGGGTCACATTATTTCGACCTGTGCTTTACTGTTATCGCCCTAAGTTCATTTAGTCAAAGGTCGAGATGTTGATGCCTAAGGACCAGTACTTCACTTTTGTTTATAAATCTCTAAATGTTATACTCGAATATGGAATAATATAAAGTCTGTCTGTTTCATCGTGGTTTAGCAGACGTTAACCACATTCATGAAACAACAAATTCAGTGAGAGGTCTAAGGCGAATAAACAAAGTGGTTTTTTCAAAATTGGTCCCTTCGGTAAGTGGTCTAATTTATAGCATCAAATTATTTCTCCGAAGGATCGTTCACAAGGTGAGTCCGCATTGATCCTGACCTAGTGGTGCATGCTGTCACTACACTTTACTGCAAAACATCATCTTTCAGAACGAAAGATGAAGGTAAGAGCCGACCGGAGTGGCCGAGCGGTTCTAGGCGCTACAGTCTGGAACCGCGCGACTGCTACGGTCGCAGGTTCGAATCCTGCCTCGGGTATGGATGTGTGTGACGTCCTTAGATTAGTTAGGTTTAAGTAGTTCTACGTTCTAGGGGACTGATGACCTCAGAAGTTAAGTCCCATAGTACTCAGAGTCATTTGAACCATTTTTTGAAGGTAAGAAGTGCATATCTTTGTTTCACAGCGACCCTTTACTATGTCTGCTAAACGCGTCAGGCGATGTCAGATTGCCTAGTCAATTCCCAAAGAGATAGAAACGCAGTAAACTTTAGTAAGAGTGAGTATTTTACGAAAAAGTCGTGTTAAAAGTGTTCATGTTGATCATTTTGTTGCGAGCAGAAAATGAAAAATTGCAAAAGACTGCCAGAATAGTGGTAACGTCACACTGCTTTGCACGCGACCAAAAACTCATAACATAGGACAACTGTAGGGTGATACGGTCGTTACAACTTGGATTCCGTCTCATATGTCATTACTGATTCCACTTCATTGCGTTTGATAGGCTGAGTGAAGGCCAAATTGCGTTATCAGTGGCTACACATAGATTACGAAATTGCCAGTAGCTCCGGGTTATCTACTGAATTCATTTTAGGTTTGGATAATATCCACAGTACCAGATGAAACCAAAGTGAGGTAAAGGACTATTTTGCCTTTAAGCCTTGCTACCCTTTGACATGATTTTATTATTATTATTTCTACATCTACCTAGATGCTTTGAAAGCAACTGTACGGTGCGTGGCAGAGGGTACCCTGTACCACTCCCAGTCATTTCCTTTCCTGTTTCAGTCACAAGTAGAGCGAGGGAGAAACAACCGTCTATGTGCCTCCGAACGAGCCCTAATTTTCATATCTTATCTTCCTGGTCCTTACGCGCAATACATATTCGAGGCAGTGGAATCGTTCTGCAGTCAGCCTCAGATGCCGGTTCTCTATATTATCTCAATATCGTTTCCAGAAAAGAACATCCCCTTCCGTCCAGGGATTCCCATTTGAGTTCTAGAAGCTTCTCCGTAAACTTACGTGTCGTTTGTAGCAAATCTAGCAGCCCGCCTCTGAATTACGTCGATGCCTTCCTCAATGAAACCATGTACGGCTCCAAACACTCGAGCAGTACTCAGGCATAGATCGTAACAGAGTCCTGTATGCTGTCTCCTCTACAGATGAACCACTCTTTACCAAAATTCTCTCAATAAACCATAGTCGACTATTCGCCTTCCCTATCATAGTACTCACATGCTAGTTCGTCCTCATATCGCATTGCAAAGTTATGCCCAAATATTTAAAACGAGTTGACTTTGTCAGGCGGGTCACTAGTAATACTGTATCCAAAAATTAAAGGTATGATTTTCCTACTCATCCGTATTAAACTTTTCCACATTTAGGGCTAGCTGCCATTCACCAAACTACCTTGATTTTTGGTCTAAGTCGTCTTGTGTATTCCTACAGTGACTTAACTTCGACAACATACCGCACACCACGGCATCATCAGCCAACAACAGCAGATTGCTGCCCACTCTATCTGCGAAATCATTCATATATAGAGAGAACAACAACGGTGCTATCACACTTCCCTGGAGCACTCCTGACGATAGCCTTGTCTCTCATGAACACTCGCCATCGAGGACAACATACTGGATTCTATTATTTAAGAAGCCTTCGTGTCACTCACATTTCTGTGATCTTATTCCATATGCTCGTACCTTAGTTACAGCCGGCAATGGGTCACCGCGTCAAATACTTTCTGGAAATCTATAATTATGGTATCTGCCTGTTGCCCTACATCCATAGTTCAAAGTGTACTATATGCGAAAAGGGCATGCTGAGTTTCGCACGGTTGATTAATGGACATAAGGTGCTCAATTTCAATAAAGTTTATTATATTCGAACTCTGAATATTTTCAAGGATTCTTCAGCAAACAGAAGTTAGGCATATTGGCCTGTAATTTTGCGGGTCCGTTCTTTTGTCCTTCTTATATACTAGAGTCACCTGCGCTTTTTTTCTATCACTTGGGAGTTTATACCGGGCGGGAGATTAACGATAAATGTAACCTAGGTAAGAGACCAGCGCCTTACAGTACTCTTTGTAAAGTCGAACTGCGATTCCATCCGGACCTGGTCATTTATTTACTTCCAAATCGTTCACTTGCTTTTCTCACCAGGTATGTTTACCACTATGTCGTCCATACGGGAGTCTGCCCGATGGCCAAATGGCGTTATGTTTGTACGATTCTCCTGTGTGAACGATTTCTTGAATGTGAACTTGAATGTGAAATCTTCGGCAGTCGATTTGTTGTCCCCAACAGCCACACCGGACTGGTCAACACGAGACTGAATGGAAGCCTTAGAAGCGCTTAGCGATTTCACATAAGAACAGAATTTTGACGGGTTCTCTGCCAGATCCTTTGCTAAGGTGTGACGGTGGTAGCTGTTGTATGCTTCGCGCATAGATATTTTCGCAGACGCAAGAATATCTACTGATCTCCACTTTTCGTCATTTGTGCGTTTGTAACGGTACCATCGACCACCTTAAACGGCAATCGATGCTAAAGTTATATCTCTGCGAGGAATTTTTTAAAAGTTTTGGAAACAGAGCAATCAAACTGGGATTCGTTTCCGAAACACTCCAGCAGAGTATAACTAAAAGTAAACAGGTGGTTCAGGAACAGTCTTTCTCCCAGCACAAAAGCATGTTTTAACATTACGTATTAAAACCGGTCGTCAGCCTGATTAGACATTCTTGTGTTAAGCAATATGATGAAGCAGAAGGCAATGCTAAGGCTAATCTAACCTTCCTTGACACACACACTGATCTCTTTTGTTATATCTGTTCATACTACAACACGGTAACCTAACCTTGCAGATAAATGTGTTAGTAACAAACAAATGGCCAACGAAATAGTGAACAGTAACATATGCCTCTCAGCAACACTTACCTTAAATGGACTAGGTGCAACAGTTTATAAAACCAGTTACCGAGACACATGAAACTAGTAGCAATACTGGCAATGAAAAAGCTTCAAATGATTCTGAATTTAAACCAGAGGGGGGTCTGCTAATGTTCACAGTCTATAACTTAATTGCTTAGTACAGAGTCTCTATGCTTGTGCATTTACCAACTTGCATTAGTAAAGATAAGACAGTAAACAGATCTTTCTTAAACTCGATCTGAAGCAGATAAACAGAATTCAAATCTCCTCTGAAGGAGCTTTTGCATTGCTTCATTAACTAATTAACCTAGAACATGAGGACCCTTAAACTTTCAGGGTTTGAAGAACCATGCTCGTTAACAAAACTACACTAGTATGTATGAGAAATGGTAACTATTCTTATAATTAATTAGTTACACTATGTCGGTGATTACTGCACAAAAACTGTTTCCATGTATGCGTACACCATACTTACCCTACCATGCAAACATTTGCTATTACACTCGTCTGGTATGAGACGTTCCCCAGGGGAGGGGTGGTGGGGGATATACTGGGGGGTCGAACCGCACAATAACCCTGGGTTCGGTGTGGGGTGGTGTTGGAGTGGGTGGATTGCTGTGGCCTGTTGTGGGGGTGGGTGGACTGCTGTGGCCTGTTATGGGGTTGTGAACCACTGAGGGCCACAGCGGGACGAAGCCTCTCCGCCGTCGTTTCTAGGTCCCCGATTTAAAACACAATACAATACACAAAAGCGCTTTAAATAACAACTGTCCTTTCATAGACAGGCTTTTGACCAACTTAAAACTATAATTGGCTGTGCAAATGACAATACAACATTAAATTCAATTTCAACCACTTTCTCATAATATATTAGGAAACTCGGAATTAAATTTACTAGGATAGGATTCCTGTCCAAGTTTGTGATTTGGGATGATAACGGATTACGACGGATTTTGTGTCAACACCACAATTAATATTATAAAATCAACCAAATTTCCATTTACAGAGTGACAAATATAAACAATTTAGCGGAAGGCTGGTGGTACTGGCGGCGTAATTTGCAGTGGCTGTTAACATGGCAGTGATGCAGCCATAGCAGTACTGTTGACCTCGCCCTGCTACATATATTCTTGGAGTCAGAATTATATGTTTCTAAAAAACCATGCCATGATAATGTGCATGGGGACTTAATTATATAAAATGCAAATAATTTTAATTTTAGTAGCTGACTGTCCGATTACGAAGTCTCGTAACCGGTTGGCCCTGACTAGTATTACTCCGCAATCTGACTGCATAGAATAACAACAAAGAATGAAAGAAAACTTCCGTTAACACAATTAATTAATTAAGTCCCCAGCAACTATAAAACCTACGAAACAACAAAACACAAGTGTAACTGTTCTGTGTGTGGAAGTGTGATTCAACGTACACATCTGGCACGGTTCTTACTCAATAAAACAAGGCAATTTAAGCACCATTTACACTGAAGTAATTAAAAAAAACAGAAATACTGTAATTGCACATAGAAACCAGAATTACACTCTAATACATGAACACAAGCCAGATGCTTTGTTGACTGAACCTGTGACCAAGAGGCATTGTTATTTTGCACGTTTGAAATAAAAAATTAAAGATTTTCTTTACCTTCATATATATTGACGAAACATACACTCTGATCATTACAACATCCGCAATCGAACAGCATCAGCTGTCTAGCCCATCAGAACAATTGCATACAACATGCTCACAACTAGTCACGGCTACATCAGAGCTCCTACTGCCCACTTCTCAATATGCACTCTCCACGAAAACTTCTCGACAAGCACTCTCCACTACCACATCTCAACAAGCACTGCCAGTGGAGGCGGCTGAATAATACTCTTTGGCGCAATCTCTGGCGGTGTGACTAAGTGTAGCCACCTTTCATATGCCCCTCCTCCCCGGTTTTGAATTTTATGGTAGTTTTGCCAGCATTGGTAGTGAAAATACCACCAAATTCGTCCAAAAAATACAAACAAAAATTAAAAAGTAATATTAATAAGTAAATATCACATAACTAAATAAATTTTGGCTTTGCACTGACCCTTCAATAACCTAATACATAAAATACAGTAAGGAATACAAATGCTTGCATACATATGATTTTACGTAATAGTTTACACAAGTATCATGTGGTTAAACAATTCAATCAATAGCGTCAGCAATGACGAATAGGAGCAGCTAAGAGTCTCATAACATCTCATTAACAGTAAACACACAAAAAATCAGTTTATACAAATATTCACATAAAATCCTTTCAGTAGTTCAATAAACAAGTAGAACTCCTCAGAGTAGTTGACAGTTCCAACAGTAGCACCCAGCAATGATCAACAGGTGCAAATAGCAGTCTCATAACATTTCATCAGCAGTATTTAAACAGCTTCAACAGTGGCACCCATTATGTCAGTAGAAACAGTTCCATCAGTGGTACCCAATAATGTTGAGCAGATGCAGACACCAACAAGTGACATTATCTCAGTAGAAGCAGTCCATTAGTGGCACCAAGTAATGTTGAACAGGTGCAGACACCAACAAGTGACATCATTTCAGCAGAAGCAGTCCATCAGTGGCACCCAGTAATGTTGAGCAGGTGCAGACACCAACAAGTGACATCATTTCAGTAGAAGCAGTTCCATCAGTGGCACCCAGCAATGTTGAGCAGATGCAGACACCAACAAGTGACATTATGTCAGTAGAAACAGTTCCATCAGTGGTACCCAATAATGTTGAGCAGATGCAGACACCAACAAGTGACATTATGTCAGTAGAAACAGTTCCATCAGTGGCACCCAGTAATGTTGAGCAGGTGCAGACGCCAACAAGTGACATTATCTCAGTAGAAGCAGTTCCAACAGTGGCACCCAGTAATGTTGAACAGGTGCAGATAACAGTCCATAATATTCACTATCACTAATTAAATAGTTCATCAGAGTTCATTAGCACAAATTAAACATCTCCTAGTGGCACCCATCATGTTGAACAAGTGCAGGTAACAGTCCATAATTTTCACTATCACTAATTAGACAGTTCATCAGAGTTCATTAGCACAAATTAAACATCTCCTAGTGGCAACCATCATGTTGAACAAGTGCAGGTAACAGTCCATAATTTTCACTATCACTAATTAGACAGTTCATCAGAGTTCATTAGCACAAATTAAACATCTCCTAGTGGCAACCATCATGTTGAACAAGTGCAGGTAACAGTCCATAATTTTCACTATCACTAATTAGACAGTTCATCAGAGTTCATTAGCACAAATTAAACATCTCCTAGTGGCAACCATCATGTTGAACAAGTGCAGGTAATTGTCCATAATATTCACTATCACTAATCAGACAGTTCATCAGAGTTCATTAGCACAAATTAAACATCTCCAATGGGCACCCAGCAATGTTGAATAGGTGCAAGCACGAACAACAGTTTGAATGCACACACAATTGCTTTTACAAAATTATTATCAATGCTCTTACACTAAACATACAAATTATAATAAACACACAAGTGATATCAGATAATTGTCGTATTAAATATTACAAATACACAAATATCAGTAAACCTATAATATTTTTAGGTGTCAGTGCAAGCCGCAACAAACAAGTAAAATAATATTTAGGAGATATGTCGGTACCAATTATTTGGGATTAGGAAAGGAAAACACACTCACTCATCTTTCATCCACATTAAGTACTACTGTGTAATTGAATAGTGTTAACTGTGTAAATGCAATTCTGTCCAAAATTTTATGTTCAACTTGTGTGTCAAGTAGTAGTGGCAGCAATATATAACAGTCAATAATAGTTAGTCAACATCGTAGTCATCATGTCAAGACCACTGTTTGCCAAGACAAATCAAAATGTACGGTTGCTGAACAACTGTCAGTGTGCCAAGATATGCAATTACTTCCTCTCTCCAAAAAAAGTATATACTGCTTATTGATTTAACAAAGTGTGTGTGTAGACAATCTTCTTTCCACTTGAGAGTTCTAGTCTGCTATCTTCATCCTCCTTGTTCCATATAGACCAACAAACAATAAAAAAAAAAAAAAATGCTCCTCACTTACTTCACCTCTTATCCACCAAAACTTCAATAATCATCAGCATCACAAAATCTTAATACTTCAATAATACCTCTTACGTCGATACATATAAACCTTATCATCAATATCATTTACCTTACCTCTTGTCCACCAAAACTCCAATAATCATCAACTTCACACAATCTCAATACCTCAATAATACCCCTTCAATACGTCGACACATATAAACCTTATCGCCAATATCATTTCACTTCCATAACAACTCTTTCCTCTAGTCAGTCTCCTCGAACAAGTACAGATAAAATCCTAGTGCAAACTTCATTTCATCATCCCATACAATCCGAAGACACAAAGTCCACAAACAACCTCTGTGTAATCCATCTGACCCAAATCTTCTACTCATTATGAATTATAAAATACATTTTGGTCACCTTGTCCATCATTAAATAAAAGAAATGCATACATGACCTCTAACAGCCTTCAGTTTGAATAACTTTCAGTAAGTAAGTACGGGTTCGGAGTGTGAATGATAGTAGTAATTCACAGTGTGTACATCACTTCAAGAATCATGGCAAAACAGAAGCAAACATGTGGAGTATTTCTTGTGTCAAGTGTCACCTGCTATTTCAATTGCTCACGAAGAATGCAGTGTAATAACTGTCAATGGTCTAAACCTAGTGTTGGTATGTCATGTCGTTAGCTTTCTTCCTATTAGCATAAATTTATACAGCTTCCATAAAACCTCCAGCTCATGTGACTTCTATGAAGTTTCTTGTACTAATGTCGTTCGTCGAATTATAGCAGTTCATTTTCTTATCTTAAAATATAAGGCACTAAGCGTAAGCAAAACATGCAATAGCGAGTAAATATGCCAGTAGAAAACAGAATGTCAACAAGTGGGTGCAGCTCAATTCCTACAACGAGGCTCTACCAAGCGAACAATCTATAATTAATACCAAAGTGTGACCTAAACTCCATGTTCGTACACCGCATATCAGCATTTCTATATACCAAATTAAAGAGTAGTTATGACAACAAACAGTAATGTGTAAATATGGAATCCATACGCAAGCAGCAATTATGTCTCTTACATAATAAACAGGTCATTAGCATCATATCAGCATAAGCAAATAAATGTTCATATGTACTCTTAATAAGTAAACGTGAAGGCGCAAGCAGATAAATCACAAAGTATAACTTACATACATAACCACAGTCAGCACAATTAATCAGGTGACAATTATAATTTAAATAAATAAGCACAGCAGGCACATAATAAAAAAATAAAACATCAGTGAAAAAGCAGAGCAGCCAGGCGATGCATAATATACATAAGTAACAACTCTGTTCATTAATCAATCATTGTCAATATCAGTTAACACGAAGTATGAATCACGTATTCGCGAGCAGCAAATTAAGTCTAAAGTACGTACCTAAGTGTAAATATGTTACCTGAAAAATAAAGTCAGTTAATAGTTACCTTTTTAGTTTATTAGTTTCTTCCTCGAAATTACATTCTTCCTGAAAATTTCTAGATAGCAAGTCCTCTTAACGTCGGACGCACACAGAATTTACCTGAAGTTCTTAAATATTTTATACAACCGTATCCTGAAAAATACTGAACGTTAATAACATAATTAATCAAGTCACTATAGCTTTACACGGATTTTATTCGGAGAAATTAGACTGTGTATTTGTTTACGGCTGTCAGTGCATTTGCACTGAGCGCTCGATCAGCTGTAGGTACGCGTGACGTAGGAAGTAATTGTTTGCGGTCAACGACTGCCTTGTGCGCCGTGCAGACTTGACTGTTTCTTTGAGTATGTGCCGCCGCCGGAACACGTCGCGGTATCCTTGTATTCTCTGCATGTTTACATGTAACTGTTAGTCTATCAAAAGTATGTCATTCCACAAAAATTTTAACGTTCGATATATGATGTACTCCCATAGAGCGCCGAGATTTAAGAGTTTCTACTTCGACAGTGTTATCATGAATAATTTTGCGAACTCTATATGGACCATTATAAAGCAGAAAAAATTTGCGACACAAGCCTTTTCCTTTGTGAGACAAACGGTGAGACTTAATTAACACCTTTTGACCAACTGACAAGGTTTTTAAACGACCAGGACGCTTAGCTGATTTCCCTCTTCTAGCAGCCGCAGACGCAATATTTTGTAGAGCCACGTTGACAACTTCAGAATGCCGCAGTTTCTGTGAAGGCAAAAAGGAACGATTTCAGAAATGCGATTTGTCGGTGCTTTATTTTTTAATATCAATATAGGCGGTAAAGAAGTTGAATCATTAGGGAGTTCATTCAGAATGTTTTGAAAAACATGAAGATACTGATCCCAAGTTCTGTGATTCTGATGACAATAAAGTCGACACTATTTATTGATTTCCTTCATCCATCTCTCTGAAGCGTTAGATTGAGGGTGAAAAAGTGAAATGAAAATTGGTTTAATCTTACGACGCCGTAGAGTACGAAGCCAAATTTTAGAGCGAAACTGTGATCCATTATCTGATATAACATTATCAACACGACCCACTTCTTTAAGAAAATGTTTGATGAAAGCGTTAGATACTGAACGAGCTGTTGCTTTGCGTAAAGGTGTAAAACACACATATTTTGATGTCAGTTGCACTGCTACCAAAATGTACGCAAAATCATTAGTAGAACGAACCACTGGACCGAACAAATCGACTGCAGCCATCTCCTTTAATTTCGCTGGAATGATAGGAAACAACGGTGCTCTGTGAGAAATAGTTGGCGGCTTAGCCTTTTGACATAATTTGAATTTGGCAAGAACAGATCGGCAATAGTTTTCTGTACTACAACGCCGATATCTTCTATCTCTTGAAATAAGTGTGCACCTAGGCCTTTGTATGATGAGTCCGTCGCCAAACAAAAATCTTCAGTTAAATCCGGATGTGAAAGAAATGGAGCAGCAACTAAAGCATCACGAAGTTGTTCAAATTCTGATTGAGCTTTCTCATCCCAATACCAATTAGAATTCTTTCCAGATAGTTCACATAAACGAGGTGTGGTCAAATCGTCCAATCTAACAAAGCGTCTAAGAAAATTACAGACACCAAGGAAACCGAACATCACGTTTTGTGGTAGGAACAGCATAATTACGAATAGCGTCTAATTTTTCTGGATCAGGAAGAATACCTTCTGTAGAAATAATATGACCAAGAAATTTCACCTGAGAACGACCAAATTCAAACTTTTCCAAGTTCACTGTAATGCCAACTCTTGCAAAAATACGTAATAATGAATCCAAAATTTTGCTATGCTCACTCCAAGAACGTTTAGCAATAAGAATATCGTCAACATATGAAGTAATATTGTCACGAAGATAAACAGGTAAAATTTCGTTTAAACTATAAATGAATTCTGCTGAAGATACAGTAAGTCCAAACGGTAATTTCCGAAACTGAAAACTGTCTACAATCCGGGTGGAGTTCTATTTGCCAAAAACTTGCGCGCTTATCAATCGTGGATAAAACTTTAATTCCATGGAAATGTTGAAGAAGTTCATCTAAATTTTGTGGACGGTTAGTTTCAGGAATGATGATATTATTTATCTGTCTGGAATCCAGAACCAAACGAATTGACCCATCCTTTTTAAGAACGACGTGTAATGGGCTGGTATAAGGACTGACTGCTGGCTCAATAATGCCTTGATCTAACATGTATTGAAGTTCACTCTTAACCTTGTCTCTGTAAGCCAAAGGAATAGCGTACGTTTTCCCCCGAAATGGTGTGTGTTCTTTTACTTTAAATATATATTGTAAGCCTTGTACAGTTCCTGTGTGATGACTAAGTACTGTAGCATGTGAAGTCAAAATTTGGTGCAGTTCTTCTCTTGCAACGTCATCTGGCACTTCAGCTTTCTTAACCTTTCCATTAATTAATTCTTCGCTGTTAATTATATCATCCATCGCGTCTCTGTATCTATTGTCATTGTCATGAATGAACACAATGTCGTCATCATGCTCAGCGAAAACATCAGAAGTAAGAAACCTTAAGCATTTTGTGTGTGATACAGATTTTGTTAAACACTCGAAAAATTTCAAACTTTTCTGCATTCCGGCAACAGTCAAATTCACACCTTATGTGCGTTAAGAAACTCCATACCTAATATAATTTGTGTACTGAGTAATGGAACAATAATAAAATTAGCAGAAAATTCGTATCCTTGACAAAGAAATTTAAGTTGGTCTGTTGTTTGACTTCCACACTTTTTCCAGAAATACCGCCTCGAATTGTAGTTTTAGAAACAGGTAACACAGGACAGGCAATAGTTCTTAGACATATACGAAAAACTGATTCACCAATGACATTCAATGGGCTCCCAGAATCTAAAACTGCAGTGAACTTATTCTTACCCACACATACTTCAATAACAGGATGTAAAAATGCGTCTACATTATTTTCCTTTTCGTCTAGCTAAATGTCTCTCATGTCTTCCAGGCGTACGTAGTGTAAAGTCGTAGTGTCATTACTTTCTGAACCGTCTATATTGCTGCCAGAAGCCGAAGCTGCAAGTCATTGTCGATTGTTTGCGTCACGTCTTTGATTATTCGCGTCATTTCGCGGATCACTTTCTACTATTTGCACTTGTCTCTCTGAATTTCTGTCACGTGGAGGATGCCAATTAGGTCCCTCCTGCCAGTTACATGTAAATTCTTGGTTGCGTCTGTTATTAAAATTTCTATTTTCCTGGCTATCTGCATGACTACTTCTTGTGTAATTTCGACTGTCACTTCTGAAATTATTGTTATATCTACTACCCTGTTTATTTCTGTAGTAAGAATTCCTATTATTGTATGAATAATTGCTGTCTTGATGGTACCGATTACTGTTTCCGTATGATTGATCATTCCGGTAGGAATTTCCGTTATTATAATTGTCTGTGTAATTTCTGTTAGACCGTCTGTTATTGTCATAAGGCTAATATCTATTGTCCTGTCTGTTACGTCTGTCATTTTCAAAATTACCGCTATAACGTCTGTTCCGATCACTATCCCTTTTCTCTGAAAATCTATTGTAATTACTGTTACTCAGAAAATTACAAGAAGTTCCGTCGTCGTTGTCATACTCAAGTTCTTGTAGCAACGTCTTAAAAGTCTCAATATCGTCTTTACATTTTCCGGCTAAAGCAATTTGTCTTATGGATTGTGGCAGCTTAGTTAAACAAATGCGAATTAATTCAGTTGGGCTATAAGGGTTGGACAGGAATTGATTCTTTCAAATCATGTCTTCAAAGTATTCTGCTGGCGTGAGGAACTCAGACTGTTTATAATTACGCTGCATAAGAAGACTATGTTTGACTCTGTCTTGCGTGTTTTCGGACAAATATGCCGATAGAAATGCATGATAAAAATCATTTAGATTATTACAATCTCTAATAAGTGCGCGCATCCGCGTCGCCGGGTCGTTTTCTAAATATCCACACATAAATTCCAGTTTGTGACTTAGCGGCCAATTTGGTGGAAGTGCGTACATAAATTGATCTAACCATGAACATGGATGTATGTCATTCTTAGAATTGCGAAAGATCTTAAATTTCCGAACAGTTAAGAAGTGTTTATAGTCAAAGTTTTCTCCTCGTGGCGACAAAGACCTACCGCGCCTGGCGCTCTCTTGTTGCTTCTCGTAAATGAAATAAATTACTATCTTCAAACCCCTCTGCTATCTGTGATTCTAAATTTCTTCTGCTGTCTTTTCCGACGATTTCGCTTTCAATTTCTTTGACTTGCTTTCCTAATGCCTCAAATTCCCTTTTAACGCGTTCATTAAATTTTCCCTGATTTTCAACATGTTTATTTATGCTCTGGTACTCTTCTGTTTCTGCAAATGGCAATGGAGCTGTATAATCCGAATCTCTGTCCCCATTTAAACTAAGACTTATCAATTTATCTGCAATCTCCTCAACTCTTTCCGATAAGTCACCTATTTATTCATTCTGTTTATTTACGTCTTCCGTAAGTGTCGCGACTCGGGTTTCAGTATTGACACATTTAGTAGATAATTGTTCATACTGTTGTGTTAAGTTATTTATTCTGTCATTTGGTACGGATTCCTCGATTCTTTCTAATATTTCTTCCTTATCGTGTGCACGTTGTAAATTTAACTCTGAAAATTTTTGTACTATCGCGCGATCTCTTTCTTCCTGTTCTCTATCCTGTTCCTTTTGTCTGATTTCTATTGAAATTAATCTATTATTGTGATCATTCAAAATCGGTTGTACTTCTTCTCTAATTTCTTTTTTTAATTCATCTTTCATGTTTTTGAAACATGTCCCTATTCGTGAGTCTAACCGTGTTTCCATTGTTTCCATCTCTGTTTTAATTGTTCCTGTTTGTGAGTCTAACCGTGTTTCCATTGTTCCCATATCAGTTTTTAACCATGTTGCCAAAGTTCCCATCTCTGTTTTAATTGTTCCTATTTGTGAGTCTATCCGTGTTTCCATTGTTCCCATATCAGTTTTTAACCGTGTTGCCAAAGTTCCCATCTCTGTTTTAATTGTTCCTATTTGTGAGTCTAACCGAGATCCCAAATTTAATATTGCACTCATTAACTGCTCCATATTAACTGGTTCGAAATTATTTTCGCCCCTAACATTTCCCGCTAAACCAGCTTCCTTCGTCATAGCTGTAAAGCTATCTGTGTTCTATACAATTCCAGAGTCTTCTGTCGTTAATCTCGTATTCTGAAAATTTTTTGATTGTGAAATGTTTTGAAATGGTTCCGGACTATTTTCCCGACTTATTAAATTGTTTCCCGCTTCATTATTGATCATTATGTTCTCCTGTGTTGGCGAGTTCGCCATGTCAACAATTTCGTCATTCTGACTATCCATCATTTTTGCCTATTTCATCGATCGCGTAATCATTTACAAAACATACAAACTCGTCACTATACGAAAATTACACATAATGACACTTTATCTCCAACAATACCATTCACACGAAATGCTTCCCGACAAACACGATTAACGAACAATTGAAATCTTCATATTTGCACAAATTGTCAAACCCGTATACGAATCATCAAAAATTAAATTCTGCAAAAATACCATTAGAAGAAAGACAAGACAACTACAAATGTTCATTACCAAATCTACACATGCAATATAGACTACAATTACTAAACTACAAATTACTTCAACAATACTACTGTCTGCTATTTTTACTATCAGAAGATTCCAAGGGACGATCCGAAGCAGCGGTCGCCACGTGCATGGTGGTTTAATTAAAAAGAATGCAAATACTTTTAATTTTAGTAGCTGACTGTCCGATTACGAAGTCTCGTAACCGGTTGGCCCTGACTAGTATTACTCCGCAATCTGACTGCATAGAATAACAACAAAGAATGAAAGAAAACTTCCGTTAACACAATTAATTAATTAAGTCCCCAGCAACTATAAAACCTACGAAACAACAAAACACAAGTGTAACTGTTCTGTGTGTGGAAGTGTGATTCAACGTACACATCTGGCACGGTTCTTACTCAATAAAACAAGGTAATTTAAGCACCATTTACACTGAAGTAATTTAAAAAAAGCAGAAATACTGTAATTGCACATAGAAACCAGAATTACACTCTATTACATGAACACAAGCCAGATGCTTTGTTGACTGATCCTGTGACCAAGAGGCATTGTTATTATGCACGTTTGAAATAAAAAATTGAAGATTTTCTTTACCTTCATATATGTTGACGAAACATACACCCTGATCATTACAACATCCGCAATCGAACAGCATCAGCTGTCTAGCCCATCAGAACAACTGCATACAACATGCTCTCAACTAGTCACGGCTACATTAGAACTCCTACTGCCCACTTCTCAATATGCACTCCCCACGACGCCTTCTCGACAAGCACTCTCCACTACATCTCAACAGGCACTGCCAGTGGAGGCGGCTGAATAATACTCTTTGGCGCAATCTCTGGCGGTGTGACTCAGTATAGCCACCTTTCAAATGGTATCACCAAATTCAGCATCTGAGGCCCATAAGTATTGCCTTTAGCTCTTCTGGCCTCAAAACTCCAGGAATATGAGCCACTATGATCCGCGAATGCTAGCCAGGTGCTAACCACAGCACTGCTCAGCCCGTACTCCTTACCCGTCACAGAGGACGAGTTGCCACTTGCGCGCCGTCCACGCCTTTTCCACTCCGCCAGGCTACTTCCGTAGCTGCGGGGCTTCTCCATATGTTTTATGTTCAACCCTGTGTTCCCTATCGACCATGTCATTTACAGTACATTACATAACAACCATTCCATTAGTTATATAAATCCATAAGCATAATTTAAATAACGTCGTTCAGAAGTTTCACGTAACTGAAACATGTGTATATAGTCATGGGATTCCCTTGACAGATACTACATTATACATAAGCAACACTACAAACTGACATAGAAATATCGATACAGATACAAAATAGGTCGAAAGTAGGTGTTACACATTCCCTTTGAACCGTGGATGCAACATCCTCTACTGACAGGGCCGCGAAATGTTGAAAATATTTATCCTCTGTTTCAGCATCCGCCGAATTTCGTTACTAAACAAGAAAATTGCAACAACCAGGGTCTGCTGCGCTCATATTTCTCACGTCTAATTTATATATTTAGATTATTATGCTACCCTCTCTGACGGAACCAGTAGCCTAACCTTTCTTCGAATAACGGTGAGACACTGCATCACCAAAGAGTAACAAACAAATTAGTAAATAAATGGCAGTCCAAACTGTTCCGGCGAGCGAGACTGCGTTGTGGAACAGAGGCTGCGTTGTGGAAAAGCGGCTGTTGGTGCCAGGGTCGATGATGCGGTCCTGCCGCAACAGAAAGCATAGGACGGCAAGATAGCTGACTATAGCACCAGCGTGAGCCGGCGAGCGGCACATACCAGCAGCGTTGTAGCGGATAACAGTGGAGCTGACACATGTACTTGAAGACAGTTTAGATGCCAGTGAGCGGGACACACCAATAACGATGAGTCTGATGGGTAACAATAGAGCAGAAACATGTCAGTTAAGAAACATTGGGCAGTGGTTGATGGACAGCACTTTAGTAGTGTTGTCAAAGGAACTGTTGGCGAAGAATAATACACCGTCTCGGAGTGAACCTCTGGAAAGCTGAATAGCAATTGTGTGCTGGTCACGTACCATAGCAGCCCCATGTATGTGAACGATGGGTAACCGATGACAGACATTGTGTTATGTAACAACTAAGCGGTGGCTGGAAGCTGGCAACGCGAACCTGCAGTCTTGAGGGCTAGAAGAATGGCACTACTAGTGTAGTTAAGTCTGCCCGCTATATGGCAGACCTATTACTTACAGGAAATAGAAAAGGAACCAGTGCTATGTAGCTTGTATTGACAGTGGCCTGTGCAAAATTCTCCGTTGTCTTACGCTGCCTTTAACTGATTTCGTTTGCGATAGGCTACACCTGATTGTAAGTATCCTGTGTAATATTATTTCGAGTAGTCCTCGCAGCAGTACTGAGAAAAGAAATTATTGTATATGTAATTTCATGGTGCATTAGCATCTGTAAGATACAATTATTTTACGGATAAATTAGTATTGATATTTATGTTGTTAATTCAGATGTTCATTTCATGGTGCCATTTTATGGAGCTTTTGAGCCCAACAAAATATTATCAGCAATTGATCGTTAGGTTCTAGCATAACTAAATTAACTGTTCTGGTACCATAAGCATTGATTTTTAATTATAAAGTATAGTTAAGTATTCTGAATTGTAGTGGTTTGTAATTTTCTATTCTTTGAGCTGCTTGAAAAATACTTTTAAGGTTCTATATTTATAGTGAATTATTTCTCTTGTTGTTCGTGATCCATCTGTGAATAGATTGTATGTCCAATATGACAGTACTTTCCTCCACAACCTCCAGTCACTAGCACCGCTCAGCCTGTATTCCTGCTAATCCTGAAGTACTACAAGCATTGAGTAAACTCTAACATTTTTTGCTGTTGTATGGCCCAAATTATTATCATTGCCATCAAAATCATCATCATCGTCATCAGATTATGATCATAAACTACTTCAGGTGTTGGTCTATGAAAATGATGTTGTCCATCAGTGTACATTTCCTAGGTCTTTCCAAACATATATTAGTACTAGTTGGTATATTGGTATTCAGTAACCTTTTCTGGTAGACGCTCTCTGCCGAACCGAAAGACAAGGTAAACTCTTGTTACTTGTATTCTTCGATTTTGCTCTAGCACTGAAAATATCCTAAATTATCTGCCAATATACTTTAATTCTTACGGATCTACATATCTGTGCCATACAGAACCGCTGGGACTGCCATTCTCTTGAAAATGTCATGTAGCAGGTTAAGTATTTCATCAACGACTGATTGTAGTTGACATTCGCTCGAAGTTTCGCTGGTACTCATGTGTGATATTTCAAGTTAATGTTAAGTTTGATATCTGTTCGAGACAGGTGTCATCTGAGCATGTAATTTTTTTCCCCATTCGAAGATATCACTTTGATTTCAGTTTCAGAGATTTCATAATTGTACGTTTTGATTGTGTTATGCAGCCTATGAGTAGTTTTCTATGAGCTTTATTCATAGAAGACGACAACAGCATGGTCGTCGGCGAAGAAGTATTAACAGAATTATGTTCTTGGATTTTTTTAACGTGCTAGAAGTCTCGTTATTCTTTGCTTAATACAGTCGGCAAAATGTAACACAGGTAACTGGCCATAACCTGACCTGACACCTTCATTGGTTGCTGTACGTCTTATGGTGTCGCTGTGGGAGTTCTGTAAGGGAATGGACCCTTATTTTACTGGCTTTGAACTACTAAAACTAACTGTTGTTACACAGGGCCTAACTAATTTGACGCTGTCGAATTCCACGGTAATGTTGATGAGTGTAATCCCATTCAGTATTATCTACCGCAATGACCTGAGCCGTTTTTGTCGCGTCTTAGCTAAGATGTTTAAGGTACTTTTATACTTTCCCTTGCGTAAGACATTTATGTTCAAATTTTAATATGCTATTAAGGTTTATTTTCGCCAGTAGTCAAAATTGTCATTAAATTTTTTTTGTTCTTTCGTACGCAGTAATATTCTGTTCAGTGCCAGTGCATAAAAATATATTTTTATGTGTTGATATCCACGAAACGTAAACATTTCTTACCTGCTTTGTAAAGTAATTTTTGCTGAACGATGAAACTATGAACTACATTGGGCAAAGCGCACGCGTACATGAATCTGCAGCTAATTTGAATCCATTTCCCATAGTAATTGTTACAACTATTGTTAAATGTAGTTAGTCAACCTTCCAGTTCTTCAGAAACACTAAATAAACAACAAACCCATCTTATCCGTTTCTGTTAGGCAGCGTTCTTATTAAGCAATTTAATTTCGTTTTTGACTATGCTTTTTGTTCCAGCTGGTAGTATTCGAAGGCTGGACTATACAAACTACAACCGCAAAATGTAATGCGTGCATATAGTAACACATTACCTAAACTGATATCAACGGCAAATATGATATGAAGCTGCCTTGTATACAGATTCAGAAGAATTTCAGAGCTGTGGCCGGTCACGAACTAATTTCATAAGCTCATTCAACTTCCCGTTTCTCGTTGTATTTTCTGGAAGCCTTCGAAAATTTAGCTATCGTCGCTTCAGAGCTTCGTCCCTTCATGTAAATCTTCTTGTTTCTTGCTCTCTCCAGGAATTCCTTACGATATTCTTTTCTAATTTATGTCTATCGAATGGCCAGCATATTAATGTGATTTATTTCACGGTTTTACTCTAATTACGGTTCAATTCTAATGTATTCCAGCAGTCTCTTGTGTAGCTATCAGAAGTGTTTATCTGTGGACTAGAAAAATCTGAATTGAAACTGTTTAGTGGTGTACTTCCCGACAGGTCAACAGCAGAAATTGAGTTTAGTTTCTCATAGGTGACCAGGCCATTGTAAGTAGTTAACTAGTTGAATCTACAAGGATGCAGAAAGATATTGGCTGTTGTTTTGTTGGGGAATTATCCTGGATAAGTTTCCTTTAATTTACGTCTATGGTCACAATCTTTTTTGTTTAACAGATTAACGGTTTCGGTCTTTAATAACCATTATCAGATCTGTTTCATAAAAACAAAGTCCTAATGTACTGCAGCCATAGTGGCATCGTCAAATGTTAAAGTAGTAGTTTTACTGACAACATGACTCGTGCACGTAAAGTGATTTATATGTATTTGACGACGCTGGTGCTGATTCCGCATTTAACATTTGACGATGCCACTATGGGTGCAGTACATTAGGACTTTGTTTTTATGAAACAGATTTGATGATGGTCATTAAAGACCGAAACCCGTAATCTGTTAAACAAAAAAAGATTGTGCCTGTAGACGTAAATTAAAGGAAACTTATTACGTATACAGGTCACTGTGTTTTTTCGCGACGATGTCGCAGCTTGTGAAATTATCCTGGATGTCACCTGACGTAAATTTCGGAAAATACGAGGACTTTGAATGATGATACATCTACATCTACATCTACGTTTATACTCCGCAAGCCACCCAACGGTGTGTGGCGGAGGGCACTTTACGTGCCACTGTCATTACCTCCCTTTCCTGTTCCAGTCGCGTATGGTTCGCGGGAAGAACGACTGTCTGAAAGCCTCCGTGCGCGCTCTAATCTCTCTAATTTTACATTCGTGATCTCCTCGGGAGGTATAAGTAGGGGGAAGCAATATATTCGATACCTCATCCAGACACGCACCCTCTCGAAACCTGGCGAGCAAGCTACACCGCGATGCAGAGCGCCTCTCTTGCAGAGTCTGCCACTTGAGTTTATTAAACATCTCCGTAACGCTATCACGGTTACCAAATAACCCTGTGACGAAACGCGCCGCTCTTCTTTGGATCTTCTCTATCTCCTCCGTCAGACCGATCTGGTACGGATCCCACACTGATGAGCAATACTCAAGTATAGGTCGAACGAGTGTTTTGTAAGCCACCTCCTTTGTTGATGGACTACATTTTCTAAGCACTCTCCCAATGAATCTCAACCTGGTACCCGCCTTACCAACAATTAAATTTATATGATAATTCCACTTCAAATCGTTCCGCACGCATACTCCGAGATATTTTACAGAAGTAACTGCTACCAGTGTTTGTTCCGCTATCATATAATCATACAATAAAGGATCCTTCTTTCTATGTATTCGCAATACATTACATTTGTCTATGTTAAGGGCCAGTTGCCACTCCCTGCACCGAGTGCCTATCCGCTGCAGATCTTCCTGCATTTCGCTACAATTTTCTAATGCTGCAACTTCTCTGTATACTACAGCATCATCCGCGAAAAGCCGCATGGAACTTCCGACACTATCTACTAGGTCATTTATATATATTGTGAAAAGCAATGGTCCCATAACACTCCCCTGTGGCACGCCAGAGGTTACTTTAACGTCTGTAGACGTCTCTCCATTGATAACAACATGCTGTGTTCTGTTTGCTAAAAACTCTTCAATCCAGCCACACAGCTGGTCTGATATTCCGTAGGCTCTTACTTTGTTTATCAGGCGACAGTGCGGAACTGTATCGAACGCCTTCCGGAAGTCAAGAAAAATAGCATCTACCTGGGAGCCTGTATCTAATATTTTCTGGGTCTCATGAACAAATAAAGCGAGTTGGGTCTCACACGATCGCTGTTTCCGGAATCCATGTTGATTCCTACATAGTAGATTCTGGGTTTCCTAAAACGACATGATACTCGAGCAAAAAACATGTTCTAAAATTCTACAACAGATCGACGTCAGAGATATAGGTCTATAGTTTTGCGCATCTGCTCGACGACCCTTCTTGAAGACTGGGACTATCTGTGCTCTTTTCCAATCATTTGGAACCCTCCGTTCCTCTAGAGACTTGCGGTACACGGCTGTTAGAAGGGGGGCAAGTTCTTTCGCGTACTCTGTGTAGAATCGAATTGGTATCCCGTCAGGTCCAGTGGACTTTCCTCTATTGAGTGAATCCAGTTGCTTTTCTATTCCTTGGACACTTATTTCAATGTCAGCCATTTTTTCGTTTGTGCGAGGATTTAGAGAAGGAACTGCAGTGCGGTCTTCCTCTGTGAAACAGCTTTGGAAAAAGGTGTTTAGTATTTCAGCTTTACGCGTGTCATCCTCTGTTTCAATGCCATCGTCATCCCGTAGTGTCTGGATATGCTGTTTCGAGCCACTTACTGATTTAACGTAAGACCAGAACTTCCTAGGATTTTCTGTCAAGTCGGTACATAGAATTTTACTTTCGAATTCACTGAACGCTTCACGCATAGCCCTCCTTACGCTAACTTTGACATCGTTTAGCTTCTGTTTGTCTGAGCGGTTTTGGCTGCGTTTAAACTTGGAGTGCAGTGATACAGCGAAACTACATCCCCTTTAATGAAATATTGCTCATATCTATGTAAATCTTTGAGAATATTCCGAAGTAATGTGTTTTTGTTAAAACTATGGACGTCAGATATGAGGTGAATCGAAGTATCTGCAACTCAGCTTCACTTCTTCAGAATGCGGAACTAGTGTCGAGCCTACTTCATAACCTCATTCGCTAGATGTAGTTGCAGTAACGAGAATGTGACCTTAACATCAGTCCACGGCTGAGCCCAAAGCGAAATAGCAGGAACTTTCTACAAGCCCCACTATTCGGAAGCTGCGTAGCTCCTTAGACGACGAAGCAAAGTATGCGAACGCGTACAATGATATGTAATCCAACTAGAGCACTTAGGCGCAGTTGCAGTTAATTTGCGTGCGCGCGCACGCCGGGAAGCCTCGAGGGCTCTGACCACTGCGCTCTGTATAAGGCGAGGCAGGCCAGATTAGAGGAGGCGTGCCGCGGTAACGAGACCGATTAATTTCCCTGCCCGCTGCAGATAGCCGCCGCTTAAAGAGCAGGGCGTGCTCACTCCAGGGGCAGCCATTTGCCGACAGCGCTCGGTGGCTCGCACAGGCTCCAGCGGTTCCCGCGGCGGCAGCTCGCGGGCCCTGATGAATAGCCCCTAATCGGTGAGCAGTCAATAGAAATTTGCTCGTTAGGCAACGGATTAGTGGCTGCTTCTGGCGACCAAGCCACAACCCAGAGAGCCATTTTAGCTGTTTTTCTTTTTATCTCTTATAACTCCGTCAGAGAAGGTAACCACCGACGCTTGTTGGTGGCATGGACGTAGCTATGATTCCGATTACGATAAAGTGGTACAAACCTCTTTTATTACCATTTGTGCTACATACATACACCTCCGAAAGAAAGTCAGTCATCCTCAAGATGCATCACGCTACTGCCGTATAACACCTCCTCCATCCTTCGTAATGGCCTGAGTTAATCGAGGAAGGGAGACCACAAGTTTGGATATGCCTTGTCCAGATATTGATGGCTAGATCCCTTACAGATACCAACGGAGACAGGTAGTATCAGGCGTCTTGTAGGGTTCTCTATTAGGTCCGATACTCTTTCCATTCTATGTCAATGACTTGTCATCAATTTTGTCCTACTACAAATATCATATGTGCGCTGATGACCTCCAGGTATATCTATATGCAAAACCAATAAACCTAAAGATAGCTATCGATAATCTCTGTACTGTCCGGCGTGCACTATCAAAACCGGAACAGAATGTAGGGTTAAGTCTCAGCCCGCCTAAGCCCCAACTGGCACTGGTTGGTCACTCTACGGTCATTACCCCGAAATATCGGAAATCCATACCATCTTTAATCCTAAATGGGACGAATACCAACGTCTGTCCCTCAAAAAACAGTCTAGGAATAGTAACAGATGAAAATCTGCATTACACTGAGCACATTAACTACAAAGTGCAAAGAAGGCATCAGCGTTCCTCCATGCCCAACAAAAACATAAAAAGCTCTTCCCCCTTTACCTCAAAAACAAACTGATACAAACACTCATATTTCCAATTACTGATTACATCAATGTCGTCCTGCAAGGTCTTTTCAGAAGAGCCCACGGCTCCTGAACTCTTTATGAATGCCTGTGTTTGGTACACCTGTGATCTTCGACTCATTGATCATATTTCACCATCATATGCACAGCCATCATTGCAGCATGCCGGATAGATTTCCATTCTTTCTGCTCTACCATCTTATCAACGTACACCGTCCCTCACAGTTCTCTTCGACTTAACTCTATTGTCTGAACAACATGGCAGAAACGCCCGTTCCATTCAGAGCAAAATCCCTTATATTCCACTCCATCTTTCAGCCACTTATTCGAGGTCCTTGTCAGTAGCAGCAACTCGATTCTGAAATAAAGTCCCGCATTGTGTTAGAGTATACCATCACTTCAATACGGCTTGAACCATTTGTTTAGCATTTACAGCAATATAGGACGGTCATACGACATATTGTGTTATGTGTATTTGATCCTCCTTTGAGCTTGCAGTGTGTGTGAAACGTCTTGCAATAAATAGTATGTACTTGTAATTACTTCCGAGATATCGATTCTCACGTTCTCTCTCGCTGTCACCGTCTTTGGTCATGTGTTTACAAACTGTTCCTTTCGTTCTGCAGCTTAAGGGATATTTCGTAATGAAGCACCTTATTCTTTCCTTGCCTAAAAAGGCAATTGTGTTACGCGAGCCGTGTGTTTGCGTTTGTGTGTGTGTGTGTGTGTGTGTGTGTGTGTGTATGTGTGTGTGTGTGTGTGTGTGTGTGTGTGAAACACACGTCTCGTATTTAGATACAACTGCAATGTTAACATTACCTTTCCCGACACATTTCAGAACATTCTGCCATAATATTGTTGCATCATCGTTATGAAGGATAATACAGGATATAAAGCTTTTAGAGAGCCACCATTGTCCTCACTGCTAACTGTCGCTATTGCACATAGCCTGTGTCATTTGTAATAAAAGCAATAAGTTGCCAGGTAATAACATTCATTATATTTTTTCTAATGAATAACATGATGCATTTTCTTTCTTTCTTTCTAGTTCGGTAGACAATTAATATCTACCAAAGCAACAATAGTGACTAGCATTGCCACTGTACGCACACGTTACACCTTTATATCCTTCTTTCCGAGTTGTGAAAGGGGATGCCTACTTTAAAGGAGTTCGTATTATTGTTGTTCGCCAGTTCTTCACATTGCTTCTGTTGTTTGATTCTCTTCTTATTGAGGAGTTGTATCACTGAATCTGTTGTCGCTCAGGTTTCAGCCGTCCAACATAGACCCATGCCCTCTTGTCTGCAAATTACAGATTTGAGACTTGTCATCCAGCACCCTAAAACCTCGCCTTACTGACATACAGCGTGGAAATCACCGGACTACAACTGACCGTGATAATCTAAAAACACAAGAGAGAATAAAGATAACTTATAAAAAGGAAGCTGTTGGAGTCAAAAAAAAAAAAAAAAAAAAAACACGATCCAGGCTCATATGCTTACTGGTGAGGGAGTTCTTCTTCATCGAAGACCTACGGTGAAACGTGACGTTACGCAGTGTCAGCGCTTCAGAGAGCCTACCAATAAGGGAAGACATGCTATTTATTTCGTACACATTCTCTTTGGACCTGACACTGTAATTATTGCCACTATTATTATTATTATCATTATTATTATTGTTATCATCGTTATTGTTGGCAACAAAGGTAGCAGTAGAAGTACTCTAAGTATTAACTGTGTTACTTCACAGTCACATTGTCTTTATAGACACTCAAATCATTTTAATACCATTTATCATGCTAATGTTATTATTTCTTAGGTAACTATCATTAATTGGGAATAAAATTCAGAAGTTTAGTACGGCTGCAAGATCGTCACCAGGATATGTTTCTTCAGAATTTTAAAAAATAAATATTACAACACTCGACGGGCAAAATGACGATCGTAATACAAAAGTTGAATACGTTTATCTCCTTGAACCCCTGTGACGGGAATCCAAGTAAAGTCGCGAGTGACTGTATCGCAGACAACATGGCATACTGAAGTCTGGATCAGTCCTGAAAGCGTGCTCTGGTACCAAGGTTGTGAAGGTGACCGCTCGCAACAGCGAAAAATCTGGGTTCCAGACCCAGTCCGTCACAAATTTACAGTGTCACCAATAGGTAATAGCTTCATACGTAATGCAACTTATGTCAGAAAGATTCCGCAACTGTGAATAAACTTAATAAATTTAGTATAGCTGCAAGACCGTCACCGATGTTTGTTTGTTCAAACACTGTTGAAAATAAAGTAATAATTACAGTATTACATGCAACTGAGGACGACAGGACAAGAAATAGTAAACGAAATTGTTGTCATTTCACTCGAAATTGAAATCCCACTACTGAATATATCCTTTTCTTCTGTCATTAGTTCTTCGATGTGTAGATTGGACAATAATTACACCCCTGTCTTGAAGCTCTTCCACCGCTCACTTCGTTATTGGTCTTCAGATCTAATTTTTTCTTCTGAATTCTTGTACATATACACAGATTTTCTTGGGAATTTAGAACATCTTGCACCATTTGACGTTGTCGAACGATCTTTCTGATTTGAGAAATACTACCAACGTGCCTTCTGGATTGTGTATGGATGATACTAATGAAAGTCGTCTGATGTTGAGCCCTTTCGTACCATGTATCCACAGTGTTCATGCACGTATCACTAAGGAATATATGTCACAAGGAACCTTAGTTCCGTAGCCGTCTTCTACATTGTTTTTGGTCGGAGCTACAAAACAAATCATAAGCAAGTCGTTTAAACTCTGAGGTGAGCCAGCAAAAGTATTGCTTGATGAAGAGATTCAGTTTAGCAAGAGTGACATGGCCAGTGGACAATTGGACAATACTACTCTTCCGTTTGCTGCTGTATGGACGCGCCAACCTGACGCTTCTCGTCTGAAAAAAAATTGGTACATTGAATCTGGAGCGTCCATGATTATGGTGACATGGTTGCTTGCGTTACCTTTACTTTACTATAGTATTATACGTTAAGTGGTTTTTCAGATTTCTTCACGTCGGAAATTTATTCGAGTTCGCGTTTTCATTAGAAAATTTCGGATCAGTACACAACTTCTGTTCAGTCATTTGCAGGTTGTTTGTCTTGTGGCTTTTCCACTGTTTAAATAACATTCTAGGCGTTAATTAGGTAAAGGATTAGTTTTGTTGTCATTTGTGAATGTATGGTCATGTGAAGTCAACTGGTCCATTGATAGGCACTTGTATGACAGATACCTGATTTTGTGTTCATTTTCTGCATACAGCACGAGTAAAGAGTGATCAGAAATGGACTGATAAGCCTGAAAGGGTTTTCCAGGGTAGGATCTGAGAAATAATTCTCAACAAAAAAATTAGATATGTTGCTCCGTTTTCGAGTTCATTATCGCTGATGTTAGTCAGTGAAGCCGTAGCGCACGCAAATTCAGGCGGTCTGCCAGAGACGGTGGCGCAAAAGTGTTCTTCTTTTGGTTGCCTTAAACCGAACAACAGAGCGAAACAAAAATTGGACATGGGACGACAGTAAGCATCGAACCATAGCCAAAGGCTGAGCAGTCTCGTGCACTGACATCTAGTCTATGAGAGCAAGAGACACTAATTTTAGCTGGCGCGCTGCTTGAATTTGCGCGCACAACAGCCTGTTTGTCTAACTTAAAAGCTAATTAACTCGGAAACTGTAAAACGTATGGAACTTTTTTCTTAACAAATGTTTCTCACCACAACCTACCCTGCAACACCATTACAATCTTCTCAGACTGTTACTGTACACATTGTATCGGATGTCTCTCCTAAGAGGCGTCGGGCGTATCCTCTCTGGTGTTGCGGCAGATGTTTGCAATTTCGTTTTCGAAAATGTAGCTGGAGTCAGTCCAAACAAGTACTGCTCACCACATCTGTCATATGATGCCCAGTAAAGTCGGAAAGAGTCAGTTTGTTTCTTGCTACAAACAAAAATAATTCTAAAGCGCAATTTCATGTTCCCATTCGAAAGAGCGGTCTCAGACAAGTGTTGTGCGATATTCGTTTTATCGATATGTATTAACGAGGACAGGACCAAGAGCAACCAGTTCTGCAGCAGCGGCAGCATCGCCGTGGCCAGTGTTGACTGCTACCACAGTGAGTGTTCAGTAGCTGCTGGAGTCCTGGTCGTTGGTCGTGTTTTACTGTTCATGTTAATACATACTGATAAAACGAGTATCTCACTGTATTAATTGGGAGCCACTCTATTGAATGTGCACTTTAAATTCCTCGTTAAAGATGATTTTGTTTTCAACGGGAAACAAACCTATGGTTTCCGACGACCAAGTAGATCCCACGAAAGGCGTGGTAAGCAGTTTTTGCTCGGGTTGACTACAGCTACACATTGCAAAAACTAAACTGCAAATGTCTGCCGAAACACCAAAGAAAATGCGCCTGAAGGCTCTTAGGAGTAACCCTTTGTATAAGTGTAGGCCTATAGGCAGGGTGTTCCAGAACTGTTCGTTCAAATCATTACAGGAGGTAGAGAATATCCATACAAATATATTTAATTAAAATACATAAGGTCCCTGTCGGCAGTTTCTGATGCTAGGGCCGAACTACACAGAAAGCAGTTTAGCATGCTAACCACTGCAGTATCAGTGGCAGGAACTGCTCCAATACGTGACCATTGGCCTGTATGCGCGCAGTAATCGTCGGTCCATTGACTGTTAGGTCCTTTAGAAGGTTGTAGGCGCGTCCGCAATGGTGCCAGCAGCGTCGGCAACTCTAGCGACAAGATTTTCTTCCGTTTCCATCCATGTCACGGTCTGCGCGGCCAGTCCCGCCGGAGGTTCGAGTCCTCCCTCGGCATGGGTGTGTGTGTTGTTCTTAGCGTAAGTTAGTTTAAGTAGTGTGTAAGTGTAGGAACCGATGACATCAGCAGTTTGATCCTTTCGTATTTCACACACATTTGAACATTTTTGAACATCCGTTTCCACAACGGTTTCTTATACCCACTGCTTCATACGCCTCCGGAGGCAGAATCCAGACACAGATGTAAGGTGACCTGGGTGGCTACCTCGACCGATCCATCTATTCTCAAAGGGGGCTCTGAGATGATTCCTCACATCATACTGAAATGGGCTGGCGCCCCATCGTGGGCGAAGTACATCCTTTGTCTAACATTCATAGGTAAATCCAACCAGCACAGCTAATTATCGGAGTGCAGAGCACTTTTGAATGTCAGTATACATCCCCACTCAGCGACACTGACACAACGGCTTACATCTGCACCACTAACAACAGATTCCCTAACATAACTTTTGGTCTTCAGAGTCCCTATGTTCCTTATCGAAACATATTTGTTTTCATGTTCCCTACCTCCTGTATTAACCTGTATGAAAGTTCAGGAACAACCTTTATACAGGGTGTAACCTTGCCGTATATAAAAATTTCCGGTACAAAATGACTGAGAATTGAAACTGATAAATTTTAGATGTTAGCAGCGCTACGTCATGGCCCCGTGAAATCAACCTGAATAAACTGAAAATTTCTTACCTCATAATGGCGTCGCCCGATAGCGCTGTCTATATATCTGCTCCTAAATGGTACAGCTTAGTGCAATGCTGGCCTATCTACTACTACTGAACAACATTTGTCTGAGATTTGTATTATTAGAAAAAAAAATTGACTTTGCTTGTTGACACAGCTGCATAGCTGGTCCTCTGATTATTAAACAACACATGACTATCATCTGGGAAAATATGCAAAATATTTAAATTCAAGTAAATGACTGGTAAAAAATTATGTTCTAAAAAACTTATTACTGAAAACATTTCTGCAAACCATTACATAAAAAACTGAACATTACAAGTCTGAATTAATTAGTACTGACAAATGACAAAAAGATTGAAACAAATTCATATTAACATCTCAGATAACGAATTTAAGTACGCGCATGGCGATGAAGAATAATAAAGTTTACCTTACACTACATGGCAATGAACTGCGCTGCACCAGCGGCGACTGCTATTGCTCTTACATGGCTAGCAACTGTACTGTAACGGTGAGCTGTTCAAATCAAATGTGTGTGAAATCTTATGGGACTTAACTGCTAAGGTCATCAGTCCCTAAGCTTACACACTACTTAACCTAAATTATCCTAAGGACAAACACATACACCTACGCCAGAGGGAGGACTCGAACCTCCACCGGGAACAGCCGCACAGTTCATAACTGCAGCGCCCTAGACCGCTCGGCTAATCCCGCGCGGCAACGGTGAGCTACTATTACTTCTCCGTAACAGCGAGCTATTGCGACTGCTCCTTAACAACGAACTATTGCGACTGTCCTGAAGGAGCGAGCGATTATTACAGCTGCCGACACTGCTCTGACCTGCGATTCTACTGCAGCAGAGATGTTTTATATCGCAGGCAGCGCGTGAGCAATACATCGAAATTACATTTGCTCCAGTAGGGTAAACCTTACACGGGTCCATGTCATTTGATCCTCATATGTGATCACGCTAGAATTACGTTCTTGAACGATATAAGGTTCGCACTACCTTAATATTTTAGACGAAAATTTCAGCTAAGTAAATAAGTTCCTGTTGGCATAGAACTTCAAGGCGCGTGGTCGGAGTAAAGGAAACTTGAGTATTTGCCTTCCAGGTTAATTTATAACTGTCCAATTTATTAGGTGTCGTGGGATACAGAGTGCATGTACATGTGTAGTGCAGGAATCGCACCTATAAGGTGTAATTAGCTAAACGAGATCTACTCTAAGGATAATGGTTTCATTTTTGTTAGTTTTCAGAGTGCATCGTTGTTGACTTGCAGGTCAGATTTCACATAAAGAGGACTGTCTCAGGTCACGAAAATCGAGGATCACCTCGTTTTATGAAATTACGGGATGTACTACAAAAGTAGTGACAGACTTGCCCTATTTCTCCAAAATTACAGATTCCATAAACTAACTTGAGTAATCGTTTAGCTGGAGTATATCCAACAAATGATTGACAGTGTTTGGATGTAAAAGGTGGACTGATAAGGTTGACACATAGTGAAATTCGTGGTGGGCCGCTTCAAACCAACCAGAATTCTAATGAAAACATAATTAAAGGGGAAAGTTTGTTGCTGGTACCTAGTAGAAATGGGTCGTTCGCGAACTAACGGGTCCAAAAGAACGGTTCACGAAGATGAACGAAACGAGCGAGGAACGAATTCTAACGAACGGTCTTTCATAGTTTACTTCGGTCGCGGCTTTCTACTTATAGATCGGTCTCGTTCCCACAACGGTACGTCAGCCGGTCTTGTTCCAGCCTCGGTCCCGTTCCCGTCTGTCTCGGTCTCGGTCTCGCTCGGCCGGACTCGTCGTTCTTCGCGTGGCCACGTTCCATTGCCGACTGCTCGTGGGTAGTTCAGTATCAAGTTGTTGTTGTTCGTTTCGTTGGCTTCGCACGACCAGTCTGGATCTGTTTCAAACCTTTTTTGAACTCTGAACTTCTGGTTCTTAACCTATTGTATTCAGCGTGCACGGCCGGTAATTAAAATTTATTTTATAATTACGTAAACTACATAAAAATTACGTGGTATGTAATACATATATCTTTTCAAGTAACAGAACAGCGTACCAGCTTACTTAACTATTTCGATAAACAGCAGAAGAAATACTTGTAAAAAGGCAAGATTTTTTGTTATTACACATGCAGAGGAGGTCGGCACGACACACACGAGTGGCCATTTTCCGTCTTTTTTTGACCCAAGGTAAAAGAGTATGTTCGATGTTATGGAAGACAGACCGACTTACAACCGAATGAAGCCCGCACTTCGTAATCGAGTGTATGATGTCACATTTTGTAAAGAGAATGTGATAACTCCTACAATATTACTTCAGTGGCACAGGGTGGCGCACGACAAATCGGCCCCGAGTACTAGACTGCTCATTGTCGCTTACCAATCGTCATGTGTTGTTTCGAAGTTGTTTGCATTAGCTTATTTGTTATTTATTCACTGCCTCATTATTACATGTTTATCTGTTCTGCTCGTAACGGTCAACAAATCGTGCGTAACTGTCGAGCAGTCCGTACTCGGAGCCGGTTTTCCGAGCGCCACCTTATATTATTTAATTCCGAGCAGCCACATTACGTTACAGTTGGCTAAACGAGATATTTTGCAGAATCACGAAAATTACAAGTGTGTGAGAATTCTGTTATGAATAAAAACTCTGTACTCCATGGGGGAGGCAAGTCCCCCTCTTGGTGCCTTCCATCTTCAGTCACCTATGCTACTAATTTTCAGTTATTCATAAGAACCATGTACCAAGCGCAATGAACAGTGAACGAGTAAAAATGAACGGTTCCCAAAAAAGAGCGATCACAAGTGGACTAGTTCCCAAGAATGAACGACTTTGCCCATCTCTAGTACCGAGCAGCCTTTGTGAGAGCCGGTAGCTCGATCCTCGTCCGCCAGCCCTGTGGAGACACCCTGCGGCCTGCTAAGGTGACTCACTCCCTGGCTGCCGGCGATCCTTGCGGCGGACGGGGCGTCCGCCGAGTCACCCAAGCATGAAACGACGCTAAACACCGTGCACTCTCTCGCCTCCATTACGGCGGCAAGAACCTTTTGTGCGCAGGAAAGGAGAGCCTGCATGATAAATAGTTTCGGAACAGGCTCTGTGTGATTCATAGAGCGGCGACGCGAATGGAAACGCATAGGTTGGAAGCTGCACGAGGCACGCGGAAGTCGTAATGGCGTGTTGCACTGAGGTATCGCCTTACTCGTAGCGAACCACTTACGAGCGAAACTGCGGTCACTGTCGATAAGCGCAAACAGCTTGGGGTGTGTAAATAACAGCTCTTGCTTTCTTAGGAGAAGAAAAACTTCTTAGCTAAGATCGCAATAAAACTCTGTATTGTGGGTGACCGGTTTCGGTAAATTACGAAGGTTATTCGGAAAGTAAGGAACGATCGGTCGTGAAGTGGAAACCACAGTGAAAATCCGCAGATGTGTTGAGCAATGTCTCTAGTATGCCTATCGATCGCGTTACGTTGTTACCTTTAGTTCTGAGCACACAGGGAGCACTTAAAGATACCTAGAACAACAGTGTCTCCCGCCAAGTACGGGGGCCTGGTGAGAAATTTTTCCTGAAGCTGTGCAACCAACACTACGTAACTATCGTGCGGTTTCTTCTTCAAAACAATGTCCAGCTGCATTCTGCAGGTGCAATGAAGATGCTCCTGCATCGTTTTAAAATTGGAAATGTTTGCTTACCCACAATACAGACCGTAATTGTCTCCCTCTGAGTTTCACCTGTGCTCATATGAACCACTGGCTATGAAGACAACATTTTGGCAAAGACAATGAGCTGCAGGCCAGCGTAGAGAATTGGCGGACAGCACTGGTGGCTGCCTTCTATAACGAGGGTATTGAAAAGCTGGTACGACGCTACGAAAAACGTCTAAGTCGGATCGGCGACTATGGAGATAAGTAGCTGGAAGTTATAACCTAACTGTTGCAAACAAAACGATTTGATTTTCACTGTGGTTTCAATTTCGCGACCTATCGTTCCTTACCTTCATAGTAATCCTCATATTTTACCATTATCATATCTGTAATAACGTTACAATAGGCACTATAAACTGTTTGACAAATAATGCCAGATTACCCAATAGAGGAATCAATGGGAACATACCTTCGTACAGGTTATTATAAACATCTTGTGCCAGATGCACGCAGAATCTTTCATTTCCAGATGCACAACACGTGACATGAACGCTGTGTTGTCATGTCGAAAGTAAACGTTAAAATTACTATCCACACAAATCGCCACAACACTGCATCCATATGATTACACGTCATGCCTACTAGGGCGCCACGAGAGTGGCTTGAGGTAAACTGACAATAAGTCCGACAGGTGTCACTGCAGCGCATAGTTACTGCTATTAAAAGTCAAATACGTAATTTAAAACCAGTCATGATTCCAAATATAAAAGTTCTAAAATGCTAAAACAAATTTCTGATGATTTCTTCCTGACAAAACATAGTTTAGGCACCCTACGCATCATATTTACGATAAATGCATTATACCATCACAAAACTGCAAGTACCTTTATGACAGGACAAGAGAACGCGAACATAAATACTAAATAAAATTAATTTTTTTAAATATTATAAAAAGGAGTTAGACAGAAAGAAATTGCTAACATACAGTGGTGTTCTACCACCTAGTCACTTGGAGTCAGGTCACCTCACGCATTGGCTGTTGACAGTCAGTCTTGTGGCGCCCTAGTAAGCATAACGTGTGATCATGTGGATACAATGTCGTAGCGATTTGTGCATATAGTAATTTTAACTTTTATTTTTGACGTGCTAACACATCATTCATGCCACATATTGTGCATCTGGAGATTTAATGGAAAGATTTTCTGTGCATCTGGCACAAGATTTTTATAACCTGTACAAAGGTATGTTGTCATTGAGTCCTCTATGGGTTAATCTAGCATTATTTTTTAAACAGTTTGTAGCACCTTTTGTAATGGTATTACAGATTTGATGATGGTAACATAGTTCACCGAAACCGCTCATCCACAAAGCAGACTCTTATTGCGATCTTGGCAAAGAAGTTTTTCTTCTTCTAAGAAAGTAAACACAGACCGGCCCTTCATACTCAGTCAACTAATAGCTGTTGCTCAGTTCTCTGTGGTTCTGTAACAATCACACGTAGAGATACCCGCATGGGGGGTGGGACAGAGGGCGGTGGCTGCCCCTAGGGAAAATTAATTCACTTTACCAATAATAAAAAGGACCTGTAACTTTCAGGTCCTGATTTTTATGACCTAGAATATTGGAAAATTGTCACTGAAAAAAAAACTGTAAACAATGATAGAATAACTTAAAAGTGATGTGAAACATGTGTAATGTAAGTTATAAAAAGGATTAGAGTAGCGAAAATCGTAATAGGAGGTTGGAAATGAAATAACAAAAGAGGATAAATTAATTTGAAGTCACTGCATTTCTCCTTAAGAATTCTTAATCTTTGAAGATTTAGGAAAATTAAAATACCATCTTAGAGGTATTTCAGTGCTTGACAATGAGGATGTAAAGGGTCTTGAAAGTTAGGGAAACAATCATTTTTAGACTCCATGTGCTTCAAGTAAGAATTTTTTAAAGAAATTTTTTACAGCCAACATAACATTCAAGACGTCTTTTGTTGACTGGGTCCGACAGTTAAGACTATCATCCTCAGATTTTCAAAAACATTTTGATTGTACGTCATGTTACATTGTGCATTAGTTAGTCATGCTACGTTAACATTCTAGTGGAGCGTATATTACACATTCTACTCAGGTTTGTCAAAAATGAAATTACAAACAGGTTCGTCACAAGCAAAAATATACACATCTAAACTGCACCTTGTTGAAAACTGGCATGTCTACTAAGTAGCAACCCTTTGATGCTTGACAGTGGTTAAAACACACAATAAATTGTAAAAGTGCACATTTACGGCAATGTTTACATTTATGAAGGTTGCCCAGACAGTTATGCATCGCATTTTTTTCTTCAACAATTTTTATTGAACATAATGAGAGAATTACAAACATGAAAGAATGGTGTTTTATCTACACACCATATTTTTTCACGTAATCTCCAACCCATTCTACGGCCTTCCTTCAGCGTGCAGGAAGTGCGTGTGTGTCCTGTCGGTACCAATCCTTGTCCATGGTGAACTTCCTTTGCTGAATGACAGAAGCAGCGCCAACTGCCGAGTCGTAATGCGTCTACCCTTGAAAATGACAACATAAGCTCGCTGCAACATGTCAGGTGAGAGAGCCGTAGATGGTCTCCCCGGATGCTGCAAATCGTGGAACTCCGCAGAACCGCATTCTGTTGACCTCACCCTCCGTGCCCACCTATTAACTGTACTTCTGTCTATAGCAGATGCTCTGTAGACATTGCACATGCGTTGGTGAATATTCCCCACAGTTTATTTCTCTGCAGTCAGAAATTCAATGAAAGCACGTTGCCTGTAACGTACATCATTGCTTGTAACGCACATCACCTACAAATGCCATTTTAAAACTGTACTGCAGGTACTATCTGTCAGAAATAACGGAAACTTGGCGCCCTCACTCAGGGGACTTTAAGTAATACATACGTAACGTTCCGCATTCCTAGCATTGTTTTCGGATGAGAAAAAAATTACGGTGCACTACTTTCTGTGCAAGCCTCGTACATGACGAGTAAAGCACAGCTGTGAACCTTCTCACTCAAAGTAAATGGTGAACTACGTTAATTCTTTCGTAAAAACAAAACAATCGCATCGTACTTACAACAGATATTCACAAAACTATTGGCTGAAATTTAGTCTAGTGAATTTGTTGAGGATTATGGAAACTCATGGTATGCATTGGGTTTATAACTTATAGTATAGAAAGTAAAACCCCATCTTTCTGCTTTTCAGAGAACTACCGCAAAAAATAGCATAATGCAGGAAAATGTTAAATATATGAAGTCTCCTAATACAAAATCAGGCGGAAAATATTTAATTATTCTTACAACCAAATTCCTTTAAGAAAGCAAAATAAATAATCGGTTTATATCTCTTTAAAAATCAGAAATTTTTGTTACTTGTTTCTTGTTTTCAACACTTACTACACTTTCTAACTCGATAGTTACGCGTTAACCGATAAAGCGCTGCGCCTTAAAATATGCCTTTTGGAGCTCATATGGGAATACACTCCTCCCCCCCCCCCCCACCCGCACACACACACACACACACACACACACACACACACACACACACACACACACACACACACACGTAAACTGTTAAAATTAGTCGCGTTAACAGTGGAAAGTAAAATCTGAGAAATACAGTGTGTTCATCTAAACCGATATGGCGGACACGGGAGTGTCTGCCAATAAGACTTAAGCATTTCATACGAACTACACTTACTAGAGCTGTTACATTTTATTTCACGGAAATGAATTTTCAGTCTTAGTCGTCTCCCCTCTGTAACTGTGAACTGTGCGATGTTTCAGACTGGGACAAACTGTGAAGCGTTTGCCTGTTGGAATATACTTCGATACTGCACGCCTGGGTACTACCTTAAACTATCCGGGCATAGATCGATATGGCATTACGGCAGACAGAGGGTAAGGGAGTAGTGATTGATGACTAGCGAGATAATGAGGGCTTGCGCGTAGTAGGTTGAAATGTTAATGACTTGGAAATGAGTGGTCCTAATCCCTCAGTAGTGACGAAGGCCGGCTGTACTCGTATTTCCAGGCTTCGTTCCTGTCACACGTCCCGAGGTTGCAAATGTGCCGGTTTCGAGAGTTATCGCAGAAAAGATCAAATTTGGTTGCCAGCATCTCGTATCGCTGGAGGAGGAGTGCAGCTTAGCAATCCTAATAAAGTGCAGGTCTTATATATAGCGCTCGTCGCCAGGCTGTGTCATGTAGATCTTGTCGCATCTGAATCTTGTCGGAAGCGGCGTTAGCTCACTCTGAACACGCGTAATCCAAAATTGGACGATATAACTTAGATGATTCATTTAAATTTGCCAGACAACGTAGATGTAGAACTACATGTTTGGGTGTGTTCAGCAAAGCTTTCACTACAATGAGAGTAAATTTGACTATATTTACGGAGTTGACTGTAATGACCATTTTAAATTAAATACAATTGTCTTCACTGCATGAGCATCGAATATTGTGCAAAATAAACTTTAAAATTTGTTTTTGTGGGACCAAGGAAATTTCTGCCAAACGCAAACATTACAACTTCCGTTGACTTGTGTTTAATTCGTCGAACGGCATGGCTGACGCAGTGATACCCCAAACGTTGGTTGCCGTGCCTCCTACCTGTTTATATTGTGTAGTTCATTTAGCCGATACTGCATTAGTTTTAAATAAAAGAAGAATGACTACCATAAAACAGCGTTTTCTTTCCGTTTCATGTCAGCGAAAAGCGTAAGTCAGAAAGTGCAAGTCATAACCTGTTACCTAAAGACATACTTGGAACGGAAATAAAAATTCCGTTTTATGACATTGATACTCTTTTGTTTTTAAAGCAAAACTTATCCTGACCTGGGCTACGATACAAAGGCTTTGGGTAACGACGCCTACCGTTTGTTTCAGATTAACTGGCTGATGGACACCAAGTTTTCTTTGTTACATTTCGGCACAAATTCATGCACCTCGTGTGGCTTATGCTCTGTTCTCGAATACCGCCAAAGTCAGTGATGTTGTGGCATCATACCACCGTTGCAAAGCGTTATTGTGTTATGTGTGTTAACTGATAATTTCTAACGTAATGTCATGAATCTCTTTTAAAATAAACATCTGTACAGTGAGATTTCACGAACCCTTGTGACTCATGTGTTTAAGTTTGTGTTAACGGTCCAGAAACACAAAATGTGATAAACGTTATCCGTACAAAATTTTCAGTACCAACAAAACAATTAATTGAAAAGACGAGGCTTACGACGGAACCAACAGAAAATAACGTAAAGAAGAGAAAAACTAAAAATCTGAGAATGCAAAAACAGTTTGTTTAACTTCATGACACTGATGAGGCACAAAAAGTGCACTGCATAGCTAATAACAGTAAATGTTGAGCAGGTAACAATGTCCTAAAAAGTTCTGAATCAGGTATACGAAAGTTGAATGAAAAGTAATGCCTCCATCTTCGTTAATTCGGTTCGGATGAGAATATTTTAATAAATAGAACGCAGAAATAATTCTTAGAATGTGATCTTTAACAAACAATATTCACTTTTCCATATAATCACCAGCCAATTG